>NC_051246.2:34880718-35234885 GCF_015237465.2 Chelonia mydas | reverse complement strand
CTACATTTGTGTAGATATTTCTCGGTTGTAATTGAGTATATTACACAAACAAAGGCAACACAGAAAATGAAGAAACAATTGGAACCATATATTGCAGAAAGTGCTTGCAGTTGCTAGGTAATTTTAAAACAAAAGAGAGCTTAGATTTATGAGTTACGTTAATGATATCTGTAAAGTAAAACTAAATGTGCCCAATGTGTAAAAATGAGGGGGAAAGGGGCCTTGTGGCACAAGCAAAGGACCAGGAGTCAGATTCTATTCTTGGCATTGCCACATCTTTCTTGTGTGGCCTTGGGCAAGTCACTTACCAGCTCTGTGCCTCAGTTTTCTCTTTTGAAATGCAGACAAATAACTTTTCCCTCTCTCATTGGAGTACTAGAAGAATAAATTCATTAATGTTTCTAAATCACTTTGAGATGCTTTTTGGTGTGATGAAAAATTGGTCTTTTTAAAAACAAAGTAATAGCCTAACTATAAAGGATGTATAGAAACATCCCCCAACATCCATTCCAACCCAAACAATGCAGTAATTTGCCAATAATTTCAGACAAATGACAGCTGCTATTGCAGAGTAATATATGCCTGCACCTTGTGTTCAAACTTGCAAGCGGTTCATAAGAAAAAGAAAAGTACCTTTCAATCATTAGGTAGAGATAACTTGAGAACACCATCATTGTTGTATGTGTGTGCTTCACAAAGATTGATTAATTTAGTCTCAAAAGTGCCTTGATAGTCATATTAGCAAAGCACTGGACTATGACTCAGAACTTCTGGGTTCAATCTGTGCTCTGGCACAGACTTCTTGTCTGACCTTGGGCATATCACTTAAGCTCTTTGGCTTAGATCCACAAAGGTATTTAGGTTCCTAACTTCCACTGAAATCAATGGGAGCTAGGAGCCCAAACGCCTTTGTGGATCTGGGTCTTTGAGTCTCAATTCCCCATCTGTAAAATGAGGATTATAGCAATTCCTTTCTGCCACTCTTTGTCTCTTCTCTTTGAGAAGGGGTTGTCTTTTACAATGTTTTGTTTGGTGCCTGTCACAATAAGAATTCAGTCTGGGTTTGGGCCTCTAGGCATATTATAATAGAAATGATGATATTATCCCCCTTTTACCAATGGGGAAATGAAGAGATTAAGAGCCCGATTTTCAGAAGTGCTGAGCACCCACAACTCCAGTTGAAGTTAATGGGTGCTATTGGTTCTCACTGCTTCTCAAAATCAGGCTCTAAGGGCCAGATTTTTAAAGGTATTTTAAAAATCCCATTGGGTCTATAGATGCCTAAATACCCTTAAAAATCTGGTCCTAAGTGTCTTGCTCAAAGTCACATAAAAAAAGTTTCAGAGTAGAAGCCATGTTAGTCTGTATCCGCAAAAAGAACAGGAGGACTTGTGGCACCTTAGAGACTAACCAATTTATTTGAGCATAAAAAAAGTTGTAGCAGAACCAGGAATAATGCCCCAGATCTCCTGAGAGTCCCAGTCCAGTAGCCTAACCCATGAAGATTTGTCCTCTTTCTATCTCCTAAAAATGTCTGAAATGCCGCATCGTATTTGCTTGAGAAAAGCATTTGTTGAAGAAAGGGCACATAGTTCATTGGATCATGTTATGACATGATACAAATTAACTTGTCACAGATTTCAAAAAATGATTTTTTTTCTTTTTTGGAAATGGAACAAACTCTGTTAATATTCTTGTTGTGAGTTATTTGGCTAAGATACCTTCATGTAATGCCACCTACATTATTTTGGACCTAATAGCAACACTTTTGTAATTTTTTCTGCTTATTTGCTCTTGGGGATAGAGAATTTCCCCTGTGTGTTTTCTTTCTTCAAAGCTGCTGCAGAGCTCCTTAAGCAAACTTAACAGAGACTGTAGTACTGAAAGCTTTCTGAAATCATTCCTGAAATATGGTGTATAATCTCCTGAGATTAAGTCAATGACAAAATTTAAATGTAAATTTAATTTGGCACCTTCCACTTAACTGATTCCTAGCATATAAAAAATGCTTCAGTTAAGTATTTAAGATGACATTTAATTGGTCCTGGATACGATACCACTCTGTGTAAAATCTGTGTGCTTCTTAAAAACTTTAATCACTGTCTTTCAAGCAGGGCTAAATTTACCATCACCTGGATTTTGTAGGCATATAAAAGCTTTAAACTGGGACTGACCCAAGAAATTTCCTCCAAATCACACAGCTACCCTTACTGCTTCTTAGGAACTCTTGATTAGTAACTGGATTCTCATTTGGAAAGAGTTCTACAGAACTATCACAAAGTTTCTCTCCTTCCCCCCCAACCTTTCTATGAAAAGGAGGGACGGGGCGGGGGGCTGATCAGCAAATGAGCTGCTGGAGGAAATAACGAATTATCCTATTAAAAATATGTGTTAGGTCTATACTGCTTCTTTGGATTATTGTGCTTACTGTACCACAGGCTGGAATTGGAGTACCAGACAAAGAGGGGAGAGTTGTCCAAAAATACTGTTTAAAAATAATATATACATTATTATTAGTCATTCCATGGCAATAGAGGTTATAGCTACATTTCAGAAGAGCTCTTTCGCTCTCCTACTGCCTTTTTGGCAGCAACAGTCCTCTCTTAGCAGTGTTTTAGTGCTTAGAGTTGATGGTATGCTATATTTTATGCATATAATGTTTAATTTAATAAAGCAAAGTGTGATTATTTGAATTAATTAGAGGATGTGTAGGAGCTCTGTGTGTAATGCACTTATGATATTCACCTTTTAAATGTACATTTATATCTATTGATCTATATATATTTGAAGTGTATTATGCAAATTTGATATACTAGCAATGTGAGGGATTATAGATAACTTGCAAGGGTGTTGTAGTGTAAATCCACATTTAAAGCATCAAACAGCAGGAGTTAAAGTTCTGTGTTCTAACTAGTATAATGCTTTTTAAAGAAGGCTTGGCTGTTCACTCTGTTGAAAAATACATCGGAGTTAGAGCTCAACCTGTTTAAGTGATAACTTGACTCCATGCTTGGCATGGTAGCCTTAGCAAAAAACAATCTATTTAAAACAGATGTTGTCATGACCAGGCTATCTAAACTCTGCTCTTCATGCTCTTCTTACAGGTCTGCCTACCTCCAAAACATGTTAGGAGGAAGCTGTGTTTGACAGTAACTTCACAGTTGTCACTTTTCACCACGGTTGCAATGCTAGGTGCCAAGGGTGTAGCCAAAGGCTAGCTTATTTAATGTATTGCTTCATTTTTTATCCATGATCCTCACTGTGCCCTCTGAGTGCTATACAAAAATGTAAATTAAAAAATGATTAGGAACATTCATCTAAGAACCTGAGAAAGTGAGGCCCCTTACCCTAAAGAATGCCCAGCCCGGGTTCGGGTGGACTGCCTGATTCATTGTGTTCTATGTACAATAGTGTTCCTCAGTGAGAGCCCTGCCACTCACTCTGGAGATCTGACTGCTTGAAACTAGTAGTACAAGTGTCTAAATTGATCTTAATTACCACAAAATAATGAGAAAAGGGGATTGACTGAAGTGACCTCATTGATTTAGAAAACAAGTGGAAGGATGAGTGAAGTCTCACTGGTGACAGAAATGAGCCAGAATACTTTTCCAAACGTCCCCAACCCTGAATTTTGGTTGAAGAGTGAAAGAGGGAGAAGGTCTCAGATAAGAGAGCTGGATCTGAACCGTTGATCATCTAAAACACAAGTACGCTCAGATTTACCAATCTCTAATGCCTTTCACCCTGTCAATAGGGCCACCATCTCTGCTCTGATGGATGTATGCTAAAACTTTTTAGCTACCTTTATAATATTCTGAGCCTCTAGGATGAGCAAGTTTTTCATCTTCTTGAAGAAACTGTGGCAGGCCCAAGAATCTTATTCAAAGCTATTTTCTTGTCTTAGGGCACAAGCTACTTGCATACCTTGACCATTCGCTGATGGACCAAAAGTATATAGCTGTGTAGACTGGCATGCTCTGATTACTGTTCAGTTCAGTTCAATGTCTCCATCCCTGATTTCCACAGAGATGGAATTAGTGGTCTTCTAAGTCTTTACATCTCTCATGTTTCTATGATCCTAAGAAGACTTTATCGAAACTATGCAGGAATGGCCCCTAGGCATCTTGCCGGCCAGGGTGGGAAATGTTTTTGTCACCCCACTACAGAGCAGCCAAGCAAAAATACAAACAAAGAAATAGCCCCAGTGGCATGGCAGTATGGTGCTCGACTGCCCTACTTATCTACCTCACTACCCTCACCCCAAACTGGCCCCAAAACTATGACATTGTCAGCTCTTTCCAATGGATGGTACCAAAAAGGAACAGAAGCAACAGGGATGGCTTTGTGATTGTTCATATAGAAAAGTGGGCACAATTCATGAGAGGAGGGGGAATTACAATCCACTCTGCTATGAACACAAAGATGACGTGCTTGTTCTCTGAAACCCAGGCTAGATACTAGAGTGGAAATTATCTGGGTGTAGAGTAAGTGTGAGTTGAGCCATTTTGCATTTCACCAGCTATTTTTCAGTCTCAGGTCTGGTTAAAAGTTGCCCCCTGTTAACTGAGTGAAGCATGTGACATGCCTTGATGTCAAAGATACCATTGCAGTAGAGCGAGCATGGTTAGTCTCTCTGGTGTCGATTAGTCTCTCTTGTGTCTATTGAGCTGAAACTGGACCCAGTGGCCACAATGCTGGGTTAAGTGCTGTCCTTGTACACCAGCAGAGTGAGTAGGGATCAAATTGGCCAGCTGGATTTCCAGCTGATTTAGTGGGTAGTACAGGGCCTGTGGAACCCTTTGCAGCCCCAGCGTTGGGTCATGTCAGTAGAGGAAGGGGTGTGGCCATAGAGTGTATTATGGCTATTCTGTGCTGCTGCAACACATCATTGTTGCATCTGACTGCATTGTTGCTGCTGCAACACATCATTGTTACATCTGACTGAGGCAGACAGATGTAAACTAGAGCAGAGTCTGGGGGTTGTAAATTACAGCAGGCAACCTCCAGAATCTTGAAGACCATAAAGAGCAACCTAAACCCACCTGGTCTCCTGAGTTGCACCGTGCTCAGCAACTGCCGTTTAGAATCTGGGCCAGTGTTTTAAATGGGTTTCAATTTAGTTGGGAAGGACAGCATGAGATGGGAGCTTGTTAGGGAAAGTGTGTGCAAGGATGGGTAATATATGGCTGAAACCCTTTGGATGGAGAAAAGGGAGTGGGAATTGGGACAGTTGATAGATATGTTGTGCAGGGTAGATGCATCCGTGGTATGTACTATGGATAATGCCTTAATCCTTTGTTTGGAATGATATATTATTCCTTGATGAATTTGTGCTTATACTAATATATATATTTGCTATAATATTATAATGTCAGCAACTTCACATCTGAACTTCTGTCTGGTGGAATGTATGGGAATATGTGGGACACATGAGGTAACCTTGGGTATTCTTGGCTATTTGACCCCCTTTTTTCTTCCCTAAAGTAGAGTTAAATTGGAAAAGGGTCAGTTTCTTCCGGATAATTTTCTGATAAATCAAACTTAAATATTTAACTTAAGTGACTCAAGCCAGGTTAGAAAAAGCTCACTTGATGGCCCATACCTCTGTGGAGTACTCTTAATTATTAGTATTAGCATCAGCTTAAGAAAAACAGGGTGGTGGTATTCTTCCAAGCTTCACTCATATGAGTAATCAGAATGAGATGCTGCTTACAGTAGATGGTGCAGATGTTCAAAATATGACATTCCATGCTTTCCGAGATCTTTGACCTCGGCTTCCCGTAAGTGGAGATGGAATGTGGTAATGGGCTCTGTTAGGCTCCTGGAGTTTGGTTCCTTCTTGACTGGTAGGAAGTGAAGGAGAAAATGGTGGTATCTCCCAAAATGCAACCATTTGTGGCACCAAAATGAGAGGTCACATTTGTGATGCTCCTTTTCCTTTCTGATTTAAGGAGTCATCACTGAGCATCTCAGCTAATGCCTCACCGAGATGACTGGGACAGTTTGTGCTTCTCAGAGCTTCTCTAGAGCTGATCAGAAAATTGGTGGTCTTCTCACTGAAAATTTTCAGCAGACAATTTAAATTTTTTGTGGGGGAAAAAAGCCAAAGAATTCTAACAAAAATTAAAATCAGTTTTCAGCTGAAACATTTTCTGTTTTCCTATAAATTTTCAAAAAAATTCTAGGAAGGCTCATACTTTCAATTAAACAAAACTTTTCACAGAAATATCAATTTTCTATTGGGGAAAAAAGGGTATTGACTGAAAAATTTTGACCATCCCTCCCATCAGACTCTCTGCAGACTCATACAGACATTTCTCTGCATGCAGTTTCTCAGTTCACAGGTTTGAGGTTTTCTTTCAACCTTAACCGTGAAAGATTGACTTTTAAAAAACGAAAGCTGAGATGCGCTGTGTACTGGGCCAGTCTGAGCTGCCACTGTGACCATACGATTCTATTGGTGGGTTTGTTTTGTTTAGTACAAGCCCGCAGTATTGCTAACTCTTCCAGTTCTATTGTGAGTCTTGTGATATTTGATGTTTTCCTCCAAGCTCCAGTTCTTACAGGCATAGTATTAATGAAGACTCCAAGCTGTCATTAAAAAAAAAAAATGTCTAAATCTCATGATTTCAGAAAAAAGCTTAAAAACAGAAACCCTAAAAGTTCAAAAACTAGAACACAAATAAAAAGAATCCAGATGGATTACTTATTAAAATCTCGTGATTTTCCAACCGAGCTCATGATTATCAGCTAGATGTGTGACTATTGAATGTCTGAGGCTGGCAGTACTGGGCCTGATCACGCTTTCCTGATGCGTTAAAGCAATTTCAGTAGTTGCCCAATTAAGGGTGAAATGTAACTAAGATGTAGCAGCTCACTTTCTTTCATCTGAAGATGCCCCAGTGATTGGACTTGCTCAGAGAGCTTGGGATATTTAAAAATACGGAATTTGGTGAATGTCCTGTACTTTTCCTTGACTGGGGACAAATTTTAATTGTGACATGACAGTCAAAATAAAAATTGATATACCAGACAGGCGAAGAAGCAAGTGGGGTAACTGACTAACTACAAAGAGGTTTTGAGGTGAGGGAAGGGGAAGGGAAGGGAAGGGAGATCTTCACTGGAGAGGAGGCATGTCAAGTATGTCCCATGTTTGTAATATAGCAAACTTGTCTATCTAACCTTGCTTAGCTCCAAATCCTGCTCCCAGCCTGCTCTGAAGCCACTAACTTCACCCTCAGGCTCTGCGATCCTAGAAACTCCTTTCTTCCCAGCTTTATAAGGGGGATGGTTGATGAATCTGTGAAGTGTTATATCCAACCCCTTATCCACGCCCGGCCATTGATAGTTTGCATGGTAGTTTATACGCACACTGGTGGACAGCCTACTGAATTCCTCTTTCCCCAGCACAGAGAAACCATATGGATTCCAGTGTATCTGGGACCCTACACACCTGCATGGGAGGAAAAACCTGCCCCATGATAAATTACATGGATACAGTTATAAAGTAGGGAGCAGATTTTGAATTCTAGATCTCTTACTTCATTTAAAAAAAATATTTTTCCTTGTAACTTTGTGTCTCTGCTGCCCAGAGAACAGCAGCATCCTGTTACTAATATAATACCTGTAAATTCCCCTAGAAGGTCACCATAGATTGTGTAGCCTAATGGCTAAAGTGTCAGACTTATATTACAAGGGTAGAGAGCTCACATTCTCTAGAGGCTGTCCTTTTATGAGATATCCTTCAGCTTTTGTTCTCTCAGTATCAGAGGGAATCCTCTATTTTTAACACAGAGATAATTTTAATCGAAAAAGTCTGCATTCAACAAAAATATTTAATTTTTATTTCAAGAATCAAAACCTAGTGATATAGAATTTTTCCAACGCATAGACATTCAAGTACAGTAGATCTTAGTGTAAGCAAAGAAATCTGGATCTGATTCAGAAAGCATTTCTATTCAGGACATATGCATGTGCTATGCGTCAGTAGGACTTAAGCATGAACCTAAGTGCTGTCCTGGATCAGGGCCATACTTTGTATGAACTTGAACAATTATTGTAAGAGCTACAAAAAGTTATCCATGCAGGATCATAGAATTGCAATATTAGATCAGCCCAGTGGTCAGCTGAGTCTGACATTAGCCAGATACTTCAGAGGAAGGTGCAAGAAACTCCAAAGTGTGCACTAATATGAAAGGAATTGTCCTGCAGCTAATTTAGTTCTAGAGCTGCTGGGTGGGAACCAGATTTTCAATTTCATGAGAAATTCTGCAGTTTTGATTTTTTTTTTTCTGAAATCAAACAAAAAAAAAACCTCATGAAATTTCTCGCAAAACAAAATAAAAAAGAAATTTCAAGTCAATTTAAACATTTTGTTCTGATTAAAAATATAAATTCTGATTATTTTTAAAAGTTCTGATTAAAAATATAATATAATATATTGTAATTTTTGAATGAAAAGACCTTTTGAAATGGAAATGGAAATGGAAATGTCCCATCCTACATATTCTTCGATCTTATTGGACCATTCCATTATGATTTTGTCTCAATGAAATTTTGTCAAAAGTGACAAATTTCTGCAAAACAGTTCTCTTTTGATTAATAGGTATTTAACGGGAAAATGTTCTATTGGAAAATTTTTGACCAGCCCTACTTAGCACCTTAATTCTATTATTATTAGGTATGTTGTAATCAATGCCAGTGCATCTGGGACAGTGTAGTGTCATGGACAAAATGCCTGTTTTATATTGCAAAGAGCTATGGCACTCTGCCCCAACTGAGGATCTACCACTTGTGCCCTAATGCTGAATTAAATGTGACTGGTCACGTGCGCGAAGTGACTTACATGCACTAGTGGTTGCAAGATCAGGGCCTAAGTTAGAAAGATTATTTCAGCTTCATAAATATATCTATAAACACAGCCTTTTTTTGTTAAAGTATTAAGCAGTAAAATTAAACTAAAAGAAGCCGGACACTGAAGAAGACAAAATAGCAAAAAACAATTCCCTACCTGACCTCCCCAAAAACCACCATTGTACAGTATAGGAATGGTGGTAGGAAAGAAATGAAGGCCCTGATTCTGCAAATGGCTCCACATGGGTGGATTCTTGCACCCAGAAGCAGCCCTCCTGAAGTTAATGGCCTTGGTTAATATTTTTATTTGTGGAAAAAAGGATGCAAAAATATTTTGTAAAATATTCCTTTAATAGGAGTAGTAGTAGCAACCACCATCCTAGGATTGCCTAGCACTTCCCATATAACCCCCAATTTTTGATTGCTTAGAACTTTGGAAAACTTTAACTATTTGGGTTGATTTTTTTTTTCTATTTTTGGTCTCTGCCATGAGTCGGTATTGTCATTATTTTCCTGTTTTTACCTAAAATGATTCAACTATATTCAAGGAAGCAGCTTCTGAAAAATAGCTACTTTTACCAAGATTCAAAAACCTCTTGGCTGTTTTTGTAGCTGTTCTAGTACCTCCATGGTTTGGAGCAGGAACTTGAAGTTTGACAGGGGAAATAGTCCAGGGGTCAGCTAGGTACCTTTTGCTGGCCCCATGAAAATCCATTTAGATTTTTCTGAGTTAGAACTCCCTGGGAAATCAACTTTTGCACATGTGTAGTAGAACTAGGGAGGTTTCCTTGTTAATTTGCTGAAGACTTCATTTGCATTTCACATGTGTCCAGGTCCTAATGAACCTCCAGACAATCAGACAAAGTAGTTCCCTCCTGTTTACACTCACTGAATATGCTTTGATATAGGGAAAGGTGCACTTTTCTGTGAATCTCTCTACTACTGATTGGTGTTAATTTTGTGCAGTTTGTGGCCCCTATTTTTGAGGAAAGCTTCATACACGTACCCCATTTTACAGAAATAGTCACTGAAAGGTTGCACAAGGTTATTTCTAAGCCCTAGTCTACACTACAAACTTATGTCGGTGTAACTACGTCACTCCTGAGCTGACTGAACTTTTGGTGTAGACAGGCAGCATTATGTCAACAGCAGGGCTTCTCCCGTCAATATAGCTACCAGTTCTCAGGGAAGTGATCTCTCTCGCTGATGGGAAAAGCTCTCCCGTTGGCACAGGTAGTGTCTTCACTAAGCACTACAGCTGTGCCACTGCAATGCTGTAAGTGTAGATAAGCCCTAAGATAGCTAGGAATAAAACCTGGGTCTCTAATATGGCAGATGCAAGTCTCATTCACTCAGCAATGCTGCTTTAGAAATAATCTGTTAAATCTAACTCAAGTGGTAGGAGGCTGTGCTGTGCATCTGAAATTCAGGAAATTAAATTTAAAAAAATGTTAAAACACTACCATGTAATGTTCAACTCAGGCACTCAAACGTTAGCAAATGCCAAAATTAAGATGGCTAATGAAACCCTAATTCTGCCACTTTGAGTATGCATTATGATATGATGGTTAATTGCATGATTGTATACTTTTTCCCTCCACTGGGCCCCTGCCTCATTCAAGCACAGGATAACTTGTGGAGGTCTTTCAGTCCAATTCACCCCTGGCTGGGATACAACACAGGTTCACTGTCTTTACCCTCCAGGAAATCTTCATCCACTATTCTCCATCATTTTTATGAGGCATTTCATTTTCTCCTACTTGTGGCCAGACCAAAAAAGAAAAGACAGCATGTGATCTGATAAACAGGGAATCAATTTGGGACTCAGAAAGTCTGGGCTGTACTCCTCGCTTGCCACCCAACTGGTGTGTGATCCTGGGCAAGTCACTTCTCCTTTCTGTACTTTTCTTTTCCCTCACACTCTTTCTCTTTCTTGTCTGTTTACACTGCAGGCTCTTCACTGAAGGGACTGTTACATGTGGTTTTTGTGTAGCCTGCACCACAATGGGGCCCCAGTCCTGGCTCGGGCCTTTAGGTGCTACTAAATATTAACAATAGTGCATACTCAAAAGCCTTCAGTGGCATTTTAACCATGCCTAGTCCTGTTTTGAGCAAGCAGGCAATGCAGTCTAGTGCTACAGCATTGGACTGAGAGTCAGGAGACCTGGTTCCTATTCCCAGCTCTTCCACTGACCTGCAGCGTGACCTTGGACAAGTCACTTCCACTTCTCTGGGCCTGTTTCCTCTCCCACTCTTTGTCTGTTCTATCTATTTAGAATGAAAATGCTTTGGACAGGAACTCTCTCTAAATGTGCATTTATATAGCACCTAGTAAACTGGGGCTACTGAAATAAAAATAATAACAATAATTAATAATAGTATGTGAAAATTCTTAAGGAAGGCCATTCTCATGACATTTCCAGTCTAGTGTTTTTAGACTCCAGAGATTCAGATAAGTATTCAAATGCTTCCTTTTCTGAAGAGATTGTCTGAATATATTTAATTGCAAAAGGCTCCTCCCTATATATAATATAATGCTCCACTATATTGTAAAAAGCATTTCCCTAAAGTGGAGACTTTTACATAAGGGTTAATCCTACCATCTTTATTAAACCTGCACACCTCAGAGCCCACATAAATGTAAAGGCAGGGATCAGTGCATAACATTTAAACTGTAAAATGTTTGCATGGAGAATTATTTAATGGTTTATGTTTTATAGTAGTTTGGCTTGGTTGTGTGACCCCACTTCAATTTGTCTGTTGCCTCTTCTTCTCTTTCTCATCCCCAGTGACCACAATCTTTCTGAATTCAACTGTGAACATCACTTCTAGAGAGGCGATACCAAAATCAATATTCATTTCACAGTTTAGACCCTTTACTCAGATTCTCGCCGCTTCTCCCTTTGCATCCTCCATAGTGTCCTTCAGCTTAGCGTATCCAAACAAATGCCTCTTTGGTAAGAGCATCCTTAGACAAAACTTTAGCACCTCCATAACAAGCTCAGAATAAAATGGAATTGCCGCATACTAAGGTCTTGATTCTTCTACCATTGCGGTTAAAGCTCCCATTGATTACAGTGAAAGCACAATTGGGCCCTTAAAATTTAACATATTTTAGATGTGTGTGAATGCTAAAGGTTTCTCCAGGTTTGGGATTTCTTGAGCTCTGCTGTGTTCTTTCCAAAAAGATTCATTGAGTTAGACAGGTCCAGTTCCTGTGGGTGCAGTATATGCCATACACTGGAAATTAAAGACCAGAAAATTAGCACGGTTTGTTGTGTTACAAAGCTGTAGGCTTTTTTATCATTATACTCAAAGAAAAATGTACTGCACTAATGGAACACAACATTGTGTTCCAAGTTGTATTTATGCTTGCAAGTAATGAGTATACTTCAGTTAAGCTTGCTTGGCAACAAACTTACCAGTTTTTCACCATGGCTTTATTTGATATGTACAAGGTGTGTTTTAAAGATAATGCTCTGGAACTGCCAAATGAGTGACTTTAGTCATGGCAGTCCTAACATAGGTAAATGTGATGATGTGGAATTAGTAAGTGGGAAGAAATCCCAGGAGACAAATCTTTTGACATTCCAGCTATACCAAAAATTGTCTGTGTCTCACCAATAGAAACCAGCCTGAACAAAAAATTTTTAAAAAAGGCAAGACTGGGGAAAAATTAAATAAAACCTCCTAGTATATGAGCAGAACTAACATTAGTTTCCTGAAAGGTGTAGATAGGCAAATGGAGTAATGGATCAGCTCAGACATTGCCTGGGGAAACAAAAAGAAAATCTTCAGTGCCCTGTGCAAATTGAGGACACTAACGATAAGAGTCTTGAGAAAGTAAAAGCCAATTTTGAGGGAATCAATTAATACTTTTGTTCATGGAAGTTCACATGGAATTAAAATTTGGGTAACCTGCAAGCCACAACTCCTGTCTCTCTAATGGGCAGTGTAATGATTGTTGATTTCAGTTTGTATTAGTCTCTTTCCGCCTTCCAGTTTCAACTAATGGAAATCAAGCCCATTATGGTAAACGTAGGAAGCAAGTACATTAATAGTGGGCATTGACATTAATTCAGACTGTAAACAATTCAGAACTGTTACCAGTACATGCTATACTGTGTCATCTTATCTGCTGCTTTCGTAGGACTATTTCTTCCACAACTTTTTAAAATACAGACAATTGACGGCCACACAGGGTTTCGCATTGGTAAACAACACTGTTTGCAAGTTCTATTTTGCTCCCCACACCAACCCTTTACACCTTTTTTTGTGTGTAGCTGCAAACACGTTCCAAGCCAGCAATGCGACGTACATTCCTTGCAATGCAGTTCTGCGCTTTACTTTAAAAAAAAGTTTAGCAAGGGGGAGATGTGGGGAAGAATGTAATGGAAGAGGCAGAAAGAAAAATGAGCTTATTTATACAGTAACACGTGTGTTAAAGCAATGCCTCCTTTCCTTGGCTATACACTCCCGCATTTTCTCTCTCACACACGTATATACACACACTCTCTTTAACTGTGCTTTTGTGTTTTGTCAGAATTAATGAGAAAAGTTCCCTTGCCCTAGGGGTAATTAGTGTCCTTGGAGTTAAATAAGCTAATACTTAGACACCTCTGGCACAGGCAATTATGTTTGTGTATTGAATAATTGATTCAAAGGGGGGGGGGAAGGGGCTGCTAATCAGATCTGAGCATAATGAATTGATTTAATTAACAGGGGAATCTGAGGGTCCCTGGGAAATGTGTGCATTTATTCAGCAGCCAGAGAGAGTGCAGAGCACATAAATTGAGAGAGGAGAGAGCGAGGCAGGCAGCAAGTGCTTTTGCGTTCAGTGATAGGTTCGCATTTTTCCTCCCCGCCTTTGAATATAATTTTAGATTTAGAGTGAAATAAAGAGAAAAGCACTTTGGAAGCCTGAAAAGCTCTGCAATAGCGACAGCAAAAGAGGGGGGTCGTGAGCGATCACATGCAATTACATTAAAACAAATTTTTTGACTGTGCCCGTTGGGAAGGCGCTGGAGAACCGGCCCTCGATTTTGCCTCCCTTATCTTTTAAAAATTATTATTATTATTATCTCTGAACTGGCATTTGAGTTGGGGGGGGGAGATTGCTTGGGCACTAGCAAAGCTCTTCAGTGCTGCTGCATGTAATTCTAGCTCAGTGCAATCTAGGTTAAAAGTCGTGCAACTGTAGCTGGCTGGCTGCTGGCTGGCTGGGGTAGGGGGGGAGAAAAACAGGGAGGACGAGCCGGCTGCATTTTTCGCTCGGCAGCGCTTTGCAAACACTCTCCGGTCCTCTGTCCCTTTCCCCTCCCTGGAGCGAAGGAGCAGAGGCGGCGGCTGGAGGGGGAGAGGACGCCAGAGACGGAGCGGCGGACGCAGCTGCTGCCCGCGGCCCCCGGGACAATGGTGCTGGACAAGGAGGACGGTAGGTAGGAAGCCGAGATCGCGCCGGAGCGCGCTCGCCCGGCTCCTGTCCTCTCCCTGGGCTGCGGCCGGATGGGCAGCGCGAGCTGCAGGAGGAGGGAGACAGCTGCTGTGTGTGTGGGGGGGAGCAGGGGCATTTCTGCAAGTGCATGTCACTGTTACTGTACAGATCGGAGCGCGCTGGCTCGTGTGTGTGTGTGTCTGGAGGGGTGTCCAAGGGAGGGCTTGGGTGACTGCCTCGCTCAACTCCATCGGATTTGTCGGATATTTACTTCCCCAGCTCTTCTTGAATAAGAAGCGATTTCTTCCCCACTCGCGTTATTCTTTGCTCTCGTTCTTCTGTTCGCTAGATCTTTCTGGCCTGGATTAGGTTTCCTGCCTCTTTAAATCCATTAGTTTCAGTATTTTCTATTCTCCCAGCATGTCCACTGTCTGTTATCTCCTATTGTCGTGTTTACCCTCTTGCCTATTCCACCCTCACCCCCCCCCCCCCCCAGCTCCCTCCCACCGTATGGCTCAAAACCTGCTATTAATGACTAAGAGCTCACAGCTTTGCTAAACTGCTTCACAAAGGGCGCCTTGGCTTATTGTGGGAAAGGATTTACTTTTTAAATGAGGCTGGGAAGAAAAGGGGGTGTGTGTATGTGGAAATGAGAGAGCTGACTGCATGCAAGTTTAGATCAACCATGTGCTTATTGTCAAGACTTGCTAGAAATTCATTTGGACTCGCTTGGGAGCGGGGAGGGAGGCAGGGTTGGAGGCAAGATTTAAAGACTGTGTAAGCTAATTTAAAGGGAAATTAATTCTGGCGTGTAACGTAGTAAGAGGTGCTGAGGAGAAAAGAAAGAGACTGGTGGTAACTCTCCAAAATAGCCTCCTGCATCCTGAAGACGCGCAGACAGGGAGCAATAAGGTGCTGTTGGAAGTGGTTTTTGTAATTTGGGGCCGGGGCGAATGGAGAGGATAACTCGGATCCCTGTCATCCACTAGTCTGCAGTCTTCGCTGTCAAATTTGGCAGTCCAGGGTTATTTGCTGCAGAGTGCTGGGGTAATGGTTTTTGTTGAGCTGAAAGCAATCCTTACAGGCTTGATGTAACAACAGACTTAAAAACTCTTGCCAGGCTTATCCTACTGAGGCATTTGAATCCGCCCCCCCCTCCCCGCAATCTTTAAAACTTATTTACAAAGCACCAGTGAGTACTGAAAGCATGATCACCTGCTGTTATGCATGGTGATTGCTTCTCCCAGTTTTTCCCATAAGAGTTCACCATATTGACTTTTTTTTATTCTTTTAAAATCATTCTATTCTAGTGTCATTTTCTCCATAAATGAAACCACTGTTTCATTGTCAGCATGATCGCCTGTCAGAAGCCAACATATATATGCCTGGACATCACTGATTCTGGCAGTATTGTGCTGTCTTTTTTCTGTACAACTGTGTTTTCGAATAGTGCCCTCTACCTTAGGGATGAGCACATGGGTGGCTACTGGGTCAAGGCAAGGGTAATCTTATACGCTCTTCATCGGCATAGGCAACGCCTGGGGAAAGAAGTCCGTGCAGCTCAGAAAATGGTCCTTTCCTCCAAGTCCTTATTGGGGGAAAAATGTGGTAACACAACACTGATATTTTTAATTGATCTCCTTCATCTGCTGATACCACTTCCTCACCCTTTCATCTCCAACCAAGCTATGCCAGTCATGTTATGTACGGGAATAGGAGCGTTACAGAGGTGACTGGCTTTTGAGGCCACAGATGAGGGAATATGCTGTTGGTCATCGGTTCAGAACTACATGACATCTTGGGGCATATAACTGTGTCACTTGCCATGAGGTCAGGTGGCATTAGCTTGTCACCATCATGCCAGCTTCAGTTACATTGCAAACTGAAAAAGCCTCCCATTGGTAGTGTTGCAGTGAATGCTATGTGTTGTGTGCCTGTATAAATTACCATAAAACTTCTCTCCCCTGGTGGATGGGGGGTTTAATTTGGAAGGGTGACTGCCAGAATAAGAGAGGCAGCGGGAAGTGTCCTTTCCCCCTCAGTCTTGGAGTATCTGTCCCTGCAAGGTGAGAGCCTGCTTGACACAAGCCTTAATGGAATCAGTTGGGGCATGAGGAAAAATCATATGCCTGCTTGTGTGCTCCACCTGCGTGGGAGGGGGGTCGGATCTCTAACAGTGAGAAGGTTAAATGCACACTGGGGCTCAGAGGGGTGTGTGGGGAGGGGGAGCTGAATGCTAAGTTCATCTGTGGATTTAGAGGCCTTTATTGTATTTTAGTTTGTCAGAGTCCTCTGAAGTAAACTGATGCAGTGTTAGTAATGGGATGTATAATGCTCCGGTCAAAAGTGTCTGTGTGCGTGTGAGGGGGAGTGTGTGTATGGCGGCGGGGAGGGGAGGCGGAGGAGTAAAGGGGAGAAAACTTGATCTAAATGCTTAAGTAAAAGGTATGAAATGTTCAGTAAAAAAGAAAAATAAACCTCTCTCACATCTGTTCCTCCACACACCATGATACGTGGGGCTCAGTAATAAAGTCAGTACAGTTAAGCAAGCTTAATTCTTTTCTGGTAGTGCTCATGTGCGAGGGGGTTTGTATTGCCATCTGATTGCATTTTTGAGGGTAAGCTACAATGGGCGATCACTGAAACTTAAATTGTTACAGTGCAAATTTTGTTTGACTAGAGGGGAAAAGGTTGCCTTTTTACTTTCAGCATGAAAGTCCTCCAGTAGTAATAATAAACTAGGCAACGTCTTAATCTCCCTTAACTTTTTGCCAAAGGGTGCCTGCCAACCCATATCTGTTTAAATCTGATTGACGGGTTAACAGCAGGATGCTGCCTCTGCTGCAGAAGTAAGGGAGGCAGGTGAGCTGTGAGGAAAGACTGAGATCTAAAGAGGGTTTGTTAATGGGGGTATTTGGGTTCTTTCAGGTATTGTAGACGGACTCGTTAAACATAAGGAGCTCAGGGCTGGTGGTGGTGTAAGGAAGTGAAACTAGAACCATTGATTATCCAGACAGTTCTCAACAGCCCTCATTCCAGGAGCTCTCGTGAATGGCGATATAAAAGGAAATAATGGGGATGGTGGTGAAGGTAAGGAGGAAATTAGAATGAGATGTACTTAAAAAGAAGAATAGTAAGAAACCCGTGATGTGGAGATCAGAGTAACAAACTGTAGTAACGTCTGGGAATCTTCAAAACTGTTGATAGCGTAGTTATACTGGAGGAGAAATTATGCCTGTTAAAAATGTCAGAGGAATTAGGGACAGAAGGCAAGATTAAGAGAGGAAACTATTTTATGAGGAGGTTATTTTATGCTTTCCTTTCTCTTTCTGCCTGACTTGGATGGAGCTCCAGTTGCTTGATCAGTTGTGAATGTCAAAAAGGATGCTGGATCTGCACAGGTTATAAATGGAATAAAATGGAGGCTATCACTAGCTGTACCAGTTGCTTGTCTTGAAAGACCTTGTTAGTGAAAATGGGTCTGTTTTTTTAATTCAAGCAGGTCTCCTTCTGGGGACAGATCTGGTTTTTGTTTTTGTTTTGTTTGTTTTTTAACCTTCTAAAAATCCTAAAGTGGAAGATCACAGATACCCAATTCACTTTTTTTTTTCTTTTTTACAGAATCATTTTTAATCTTAAAAAGCTAGCTCTTCTACATAAGAAGGCACTGTGATAGCTTAATGAATGCTGCATGCATCCATGTGGGAAACCACAAATTGTTTAAATCCCTCATTCCTCCAGCAGTCTTGGGGCATTGCAAAGAGCTCACATCCTGTTAGGTAGAAGTCGTAATGTGCTCCTTGCTTTTGCATCCCTGAGAGCTGGTTGTCCAGCTGTATTGTTGTTTTGGAGGAGATTGCTCTCCCAGCCTCAGGGTACTTGTTCCAATGAGGGCTTCAGGGGAGCATGCAAGCCTTAGGGTGACACCGTCACCATCACACAGGGTCTAATAATCAGTTTGCTGCCTAGTAAGTGGAAAGCTGCCTTGACACAAACACTTCTTGGTGTCAATATGGGCAACAGAAAGACAGTACTACTTTCCTAAGGGCTCTGCAAATATCACTGTGGGTAAAGGGGGAGAGGACAAAAAAATTGTCAGGTTCCTGACTTGAGGTATTGCGGCACCATGCCAAGTTATGTCTGTAAGGTAGAATCGGTTCATATGTCTGAAGTGACACAATATAACCCGACTGATAGAACACAGTGTAATATTAGAAAATATTTTAAAATGGAAACTGATGCAGTGTTTTCCCAAAATGAATCTTCAGAGCCGTAGTTAAAGAAGAAAATTCTGAGCCAAAATCTGTAGAGATTTGCACCTATGCAATTCTGGTGTGCCATAGCTGAATTTGGCCTTGTAGGTCTTTCGTTTTGACTGGCACAAACAAACCAGCCCAGCGTCCAATACGATAATTACAAAGTTCAGGATTATTATAAATATTCCTCAAATATATAATTACTGCTAATGCTTTGACAGTGGAGAGCAGAACTTCTGCTAAAAAAAAAAAAAAAAAACCCATCAGTAAGCTGATCTCAAATATGACCAATTCAAAAGATTGGGTTAATTGTAGCTGATTCTGTTTAATTGCTAGTAAAGTGTTTTAAGGGTTACAGGATATATATATAATATATATGTATGTGTATATATGTATGTATTTTTTTTTTTTACTAATGTCTGAAATGAGTGAGTGTGAGAGGAATGTTTAATGCAAGAATTATTAGTTTGCAAAAGGGAATCCAGGTTATTGGGTATGTAGAAGTAATGCAGGAATAAAATGGATACTGGTACAGCGCTACATATTAATGCATAATAATTTTGACAGCTACATAATCACTCTGTATGTATATTTACCAAAAAAGATCAACAGTAATACACAGCAGCTATTTAATGTAGACGAGAAGCTTAAACTTAATGTAATTACCAAAATAGCTACTTTTAAATATACTCTTTACAAAGATGAAAAAAGTATTGCTTCTATTTTGGGGCAGTGGAGTAGAAAAAGAGAGTCAAAAGTAAGGTGTGATGCAAAAAAAGTTGGAATATGTTTTCTAATAAAGGTTAGCAATACATTAGAGGAAATATTACGATATTTACCTATGCTAGATTAGAAACTCCTACTTTTATGTTAGTGTTTGTTCAAAAATGTTTAACTAGCAGGCATTAGTTACCACATCTTCGGCCTGCAGTCCCCTTCCTTTTTAACTTACAGTAGCTAAAATAAATGATCACTTAGCTGTTGCATTCTTACCCTAAAGTACAGTTTCAGTCTTTGAAAACTATATTAGAAGGAGAAGAATAGAAGTTTTAAGTACTGGATGAAAATGATTCTATGCAAAATAATATATTTAACATCAAATATGTTCAAGGACTGTTAGGATTAAGTATTCAAAATGAAGGGGGAAGGAAAAAGCCATTTGAGCTGAGGATAAGGAATCTAATTAAAAATAGGTATTAAGGATATATAACTTGAGCCTGCTATCAAGCTTTAAAAGAGTACTGTTGTATCAGATGTAAAGGGGAGGGAGAAATATCATTAAAATGAGAATAAAATGTTTTCTTGGATTAAAAAAAACCCCATGCCTGAAATTGTAGATTGCACTTCGTATTGAAGGACCTCATCCTGTAATCTTGATTGACACGATTGAAGACAATGGGCTACTTGTGAGAGTAAGGGCTACTCATGTGAGGAAAGTGTCAGTTTATATTCCAGTATTAGTAGAATTAACTGCAACAATGATGTCTCTGAGCAAGTAGAGCAAATGGGCAAGGATTAGTACTGCGCTCAATTTTTAGAAATTGTTGTACTATCTGAAACGCTGTATAAAGTACTGAAATTCACAGAGTGTATTTTAGAAATTTCTTAAGTGTGCATGGAAAAACAAGGTCAAAATGAGCTTTGAGAAGTGTTACATCAAGTTCTAAACCATGACACATCTGTGAAATAGAGTTAATAATGGAAGAAGGCAGTGTGACAGGGCTATGGTCTTAGAATCTTTGCAGGGAATTTTAAGTTTTAGTAGGGAAAGGGAGAGTCTCTAACCCATTAGAAGCCACAGGTCATTTGAAACTGTCACTTCAGGTTTTAAATGAGCAAAGCAGGAAAGGGGGGAATGCTTTGGAGATAGATCTATATCTAGAGAGAAGTGAAAGTAAAACACAGTTGTATAAGATGGAGTATATAAGGACAAATATTGAGAGAGTATGTTGTGTGTGAAAATTGATCGGTGATGATGAACAGCATTAAAAAGAGGCAAAGTTAGTAATGTTTGAAACACTAAAGATACTCACTAGCTGTTAAAACTAAATTTACAGATACTGTACTGCAGGTGGTGCTGCTGAGCTAGAAAGGCTTATATTCACCATTAAATCCTGACAGAAGAATAAGAGGGGGGTCCCTGGGAAATGTGTGCATTTATTCAGGAGCAAGTGGGCAAAGCGCACAAATTGAGAGACAGAGGCAGCAGACGCCGGGTTTAGGTATATTCCCCTCTGTCTGTCTGAATATAATTTGAGATTTAGATTCATCTTAAATCCAAGGGAAAACACTTTGTAAGGGTTGAAAGCTGTGTAGTTGCAACAGCCAGGGTTATGAGCTATCAAATGCAATTACATTAAAACAGATTATACTGTGCAAATTGAGACATTTAGAAGGTGAGAACCAAAGAAACAGCTCTGATTCCCCTTTTTTTTCTAAATTGCAGTTTTAGTTCCTTGCAATTCTGAGGTACAAAAGTAGGTGAGACTGCTTTTGTATCTGCAAAGTGCTTCATTTCTGAATGTAATTCTAACTGAGTGCAATCTAGGTTAAAAGCTGGACAACTGGGTAATTAGAGCTCACTGGCTGCTAAAGGACGATCAGCTGTGCTGTGGCTCATCTGTGTTCCCAGAGACTAGTTCTCTTCTTCCCTGAGTGAAGGCTGCTGGAGACAGAGCATCTGCACCCAGACTCCTCTTGATCCCTGAGATGATGGTGCTGGACAAGGAGGACGGTAGGTGGGCTGAGATTCCTTAAGCTTGTACACAGTGTATGCCGTACGGTCGTTACATGTAAGTAAATGGCTTCGACACATATGTACAGTGTGCAAGTTTGGGTGTTCTGCCTTCACCCTTTGATATTTTCCCCTGTGTCAATAACAGGGGAAATTTGCTCTTCTTCTTAGTTTTCCCCTGGCTTTGCTGACGAGTCAGCTAGCCCAGAAGGATTTACTTCAGGCTCTGTTTGCTGAAGGACATGTGGTATAAACAGTTTATTTTTTTTATCCATTTGGACTTTTCTTCCCAGCAAATGACGACATGACTCTATTTTGCCCATCTTAGCTTGTTTATTTTTAGTAGCTTTTATTTTGCATCTAATTTTGAGGCTTCCTTTCCCACATCTTTTTTAAATTTACATGTTTAATATATATATCTTACTGCTCTTCTTCATAGCTATAAACATAATTACAATAAGCTAATAGGCCCGCTAAACTGCTCTGGCAAAGAAATCATTGGTTTATTGTGAGAATTTACTCCTCTCTAAACGGGAGGGGTGGTGCTACTGTAGGAAGGTAACTTAATGAATGAAGATGAAGGAGAGAGTGATTGTTTTTAAGTTTGGGCGCTGGCATGTGCTTCCATTATTTTTAAAGCTAGCTGTTCTTACGAAGGAAGGAGCAATAATCTAGGGAAGGAGTCAAAGATTACACCGAGGCACTGTTATCTAGTAGTTAGAGCATGAGACAAGGAGTCAGGGAAGCTGGGTCTTCCTCATGTGACTGCCATTTGCCCTTGGGCAAGCAACTTAACTGCTCTGTCACTGGTAGTTTCTAGGATGAATACGGTAAGTTTGACCACAAGTTTTCTGACGAGAAAACAAACATTGCTTTGTGACCTATGTGACACACAGCATTTTGGGGGCGCTACCGTAATGTTAATGGCAAAGCTAAACATTGGGGATTGCCATTTTCTTTTAAAAAGGCTATTCTGACCTTTAGATAGGTGTGAGTGCTCATTCTTTTATATTCATTTTCTAAATGGAGAACTTCATTGTGTTGTGCAGTTGTGTTGTGTCTGCCAGTATGTGCTGCTGGATAGTATGGATTCTGGTAGCTTTTAGCATATCTGTGCATGCGAAAAGATCTGTAACAGATGAGAAGTTAGTGTCATTTGGAGGCAAAGGGTGTCATTTGGAGGCAGAATGGAGGTACTGAATTTCCACGGGCTCACAGACTGGAGAAAACTTGGAAGGATGTTTTTTAATCTGCCTGGAACCCTATGAATTTAAACGCTTTGACACCCAGTAATAGCAATATTGCTATGTTAGATGTGTCTCAGTTCTTGACAAGAAGAGGAATTGTTTTCTCCTGTCAAAACTGATGCTAATCATATAACACTAATAATACTTAAAACTAAGTAATTCAAATATCAGGTAAAAAGGGGAGGATTTCCTCCTATGCCGTTCTTCTAGTATTAAAATGGATTTTGTGTAGTGGGAAATATTTGGAATAGGAAGAGCCTGAGTATTAAAGAGTAACCCACATCTGGTGGTTTCTAACCAGTAGGTTTCATAATTTCTACATTGAGCTTTTCCAACATTAAAATAACCCTAAGAATACTGCTCAAAAATTATATCAGACCTGTAGCTTTTCTTATAGTGGACTTTTTCCAGGTATCTTGAGGACCATCGTTAGTAGATATAATGTATTTTACATGATCAGCGCACTCCAATTTATTTGCGAGTTCAGAGAACCTTAGTCTAGTTTTATGGAGTGGAACACAAGCACTTTGCCTAATCCTAGATTGACCTGCAGGTTGTGGTGAATAAAATTTGGATGGATTTTTTTTCCACCAAGACTTTTTCCTCTTTATTTAAAAAAATATATAAAAAAAATCTTATTGCCATTCTCTGCAGTTCTATGAAATTTATAAAGTCTTAACTCTGAATTGACAGTCATGGTGTTTTACTTACAAATTTCATGTCTGGAATGCATAACCAGTCTTCCCAACATGACAGCAGTCAATTTGGCTTCCTGAAATTTCCAAATAACCTGACCTAGAAGATAGAAATTTTGATTTCTATTGAGTTGTCTGATTGGTTTCCTTGTCGACATATTAGAGTTTAAAAATGAAGTAGATATGATTTGTAACAGATGCTTCTTGTCTAGCAACTTTGCAGATGACTGGATGGTGGCTAAAAGAAGTATTAAGTGGTTGCATATTGCTTATGGTGGAAAAACAAATGAAGGTCTCTGGATTTCAAAGGCTTTGAAGCAGCTTAGCTCTCAAAGGTGTTCTGTTGCTTTGGGGGGGGGGGCGGCTGTGTAAGTTGAATCTAGTGAGTTTATTTTATTAGAAGCATAAGGCTACCCTGTAATCTTCCTCTGAATAAAACACATTTGGCTGACTGACCTTATTTCTTATTGGGCCACAGGTTGTGTACTGCTTTTTAGAAGTGTTTTTAAACAAAAACAACTTCTCACATTTTAAAATCCTCCTTTGCAGTTCATGCTTGCGCACAGAATTATAAATCTGTGATGATGGGAACAATATGAACAGAGCAGAACAGCCAAAATTAAATTCTTTTGTTTGAGGAAGTGCTGTTACCTGAGTAAAATCAAAAATGCATCATGTAGAGATCACATTTTCAAGTGTAATGCGCAAATAACACTTAAAGCAAAACAAAAATTCAGTCTTTGTAATAGCAATTAGGAAAATGCTGCTGCTTATCCCAGCTGTAATCTTTGCTGACAGTGAAGTGCAGCCTAGTAAGTAGTATGTATGGCATGAAACACACTAACGGAAATCGTAATTCTTTTATTACAAAAAACGCAACTTTTTTCACCTAACTTTTGCTGTTAGCTACTCAGCATCTTAGACCCAGGTTATTGAAGAGCTTGTTACTGCACTCTTCTTCACGTGTACGAAGGCACTGATCAGAATGTGTTTATACCCCAAACCTGGTACAGCCAACAGTGCGTACAAACATGGATCTTGCGTGTTAAAAATAGAACTTGAATCAATTAAATGTGGCAAAAGAATAGGTAATGTTAATACCAGGTCGGAGAGTTCCAGCAAATGTTACGTGCGTCTTGGACGAAGACTTGATATTTAGAGGGTGACCCCAAAATATGGGTACCAAAGACGGACGTGGGTGTGAGTTTGCGAAAAGAAGCCGCAGATCAGTATGAAGTATTTAGGGCAGTGAATATTGGAGAATCTGAAACAAGATCAGCTGCTGTAGTGGTAAACAATGGAGACTTCTGAAAAAGGAGGTAATACTGAGGCACCAGAAAAAAAACCAAGCAGGATGGAAGATGGTTGGAATAATTTAACTTGGAGAGAATCGGTGTGCTCTCCAGGGTTGCAATCTTCTATGCAGTTAATCCATTCATTTCTGAAAGGTTGTTTAGCAAATGGATTTGTATTAACCGATTTGATGAAACAGCAGATAATAATCAAACACTTGCATGCACTGGGCTGTGGGGGAAGGAGTAATATGAGGAGAACTAACCTCAAAATACAGCACTCCATGAAATAGGGCCACAAAACAGCATTTCTCTCATCTATATTTAATAGCAGGAGGTTCTCACTTATCCACTTAAGTATCACTTACGCAACATGGTAAATGAAGGCAAAGCCACTTGGAGAAAAAGGAAGAAGGCCCAGATCTAGATAAAGATGGATTAAATACCATAGATGTTGATCGCTAGGTGGCTATAAAGTGTGAATAGAAGCAATGGGTCCAAACAGAATCCTGTGTCATGGTAAGTCAGGAGAACAAGGGTATTTTTCCTTTCTTCCAACCACAAACCCAGTGACAAGAATGATCAGTGAGATAGGACTCCAGCCATGAGATCGGGGCCCATGCATTCATCTTTTAATGAACATGTTAGATGCCACAGATAAATCCAGCAAGATCAAGATATGTCACTTTACTCAGCGTATAGAACCATTTACAAGATCATTATAGACCTCTAATAAGGTATAGAATGAACACGAGCCTAAATATGAAGTAGTGCTGTCTCTGGAAGAAATAATATCCTGTGGCTAGGTTTGTCAGAATTGGCGGGGGGGGGATGGATTTTTTTTTTAAATCAACAGATATTATAGATGTTTGGTTTTTTTACATTTTCAGTTCTACAAAATTATGGGGGGAAGGGGGTCAGACAGGAGAGTCAGACAGAAATTACTGAATGACAGCAGACATTTATTTCAAAAAGTTAAAACTTTATAAACATTAAAGCACAAATTGTCAACAGCACATGTCAAAACATACAAATATCTTGAAATCAAAGTGAGTTCTCAAGCAACATTTTTCTTACTTTGCCTGTCTGTAAACTCAGATGATTATCAATGGAAATATTTGTCATTGGTATTTGTGTTTGTATGGTGAAATCAACATTTACCAATAAAGATATAATCCTTCCAAGACCACCTATATGTTGCTGATATTAAAAAAGTAAATGGCAAATTGATCAGACACGTTCTGAAGAACCAGCGAGGAGTGATGGGGAAAATAGATGACACATGGCAAGGGCAGAGAGTTACTTTCTTCTAACATTGAATATGGAACTTTATTAGAAATCAGGAAAACTGTTTTATTCTGAAAGCTGTTTCTTTCTCTCTCTGCTTCTGCTGAGAACCTTCTCCAAGACCTGTCCCTGTCTGGCTTCCTGTTTTTGTTCTAAAGAAACACTGCACGTCGTCCTAGAAGTCACCTTATTCAAAGAATGAAAAACTTCTTCTGTTGCTGAGAACTGATTATATACCCCAGCCAATTAAGGAAACGTATATAGTTAGGGGCCAATCACGCAACCTGCCGCATAAGTGTAATTGCTGTGGATTCTGTTTGGAGTCACGAAAGGGAAATGTTTGAGATTGTACCTAGTATGGGAAGTGTGAAATTGGTGGTACAGCTAGAAGAGCAATGGCAGCAGGAACAAAAATGAGCGGTAATAGTTAAAAACGTGTATGAAGAGGGAAGTGGAGGGCAGAAAAGAGAGGTTCTAGGTAAAAACAGAATAGGATCTGAGATGGATAAATCATCAGATTAGGTTCCAGTCAACACTCTAAAGCAGCGGTTCTCAACCAGGGATCTGGGGCCACCTGGGGGGCTTTGAGCAGGTTTCAGGGGATCCGCCAAAATAAACCGGAGAGCAGGGCCAGCGTTAGACTCACTGGGACCTAGTGCAGGAAGCTGAAGCATGAGCCCCCCGCTGCCTGGGGCTGAAGCCGAAGCCTGAGCAACTTAATTTTGCAGGGCCCCCTGTGGCACAGTGCCCTGGGTAATTGCCCTGCTTGCTACCCCTTAACGCCAGCCCTGGCTTTTAATCTACTGGATTTGCAGAAAAGCAGTTGTTGTGGCACAGGTGGGCTGTGGAGTTTTTATAGCAGGGTGGGGGGTGCTCAGAAGGAAACGGTTGAGAACCCCTGCCCTAAAGCTCAGCTGCTTCAAATCTTGTGGGATTGCACGTTTTGGAGAACAGTCATTCTTGGGGTGCTTGGCTGAAAAGATGACTCTAAAATATTATCCATATCTCTTCAATGCTGCAGAAAGGGTCAGGCTGAACAATTAGATGAGTTCTTAGTTGAATGAAATTGGTTTTGCCCATTCCCAAAGGAAATGGAGAAGTTAACATTTCTAATAGCAGTGAGTTGTATTTTATGGATATATACTCCTGTGTTGTACAATCAAGGTCATTTTGTAGTCTGCAGGGATATAGTATTGAGGTTGGACTCCTCTTTAAAGCTTCAATGCTTTTAAGTTCCGAGGTGCTGCCGATATGTTGCAGTTGTCTTTTAGGCATATGACGTGTTTAAAACAATTAGGAAAAACTTTTTCAACTTTGGGGGTGGGTTTGGGAGGGAGGGATAAAAGAAGAGACTGAATCATGGAAACTATTTAGGTTTAATTTTGGATTTAAATGCAATAAGAAGGCTGCTCAACAGTTAGTAAGATTAAAATCTGTTGCACTGCCTGTGGGTCGGTGTTCAATTTTCATGTGGTATTCGTGAAAGCTGTGTATTTTGTCTGTGTGCTGTAGCATCTCTTGAGAAAGTCATCAAAGTATAGAATCTCTTACCCCCTCCCCCCCCCCCCCAAAAAAAAAAAGTCCTTGTACGAGCAGTGCATTATTAATAAAGTAATCCATTAGATCTGGTGATAAAGGGTCACGGCACAGTCTGAAATATCTGTTTTTAAATGGTTAAGAAGTTATCATGGTTGGAGGATTAATTGATTCCACTTGGGAGGCTTTTTTAGGTTTCCAGAGTTCACCTTTAAACACATTTCCCTATTTGTAAATGTCTGTTTCCTATTCAAAGTTTTTTGTTTAATCTAGGTCAAATAATTAAGCTTAAAACAACATTAGGCTTTCATCAGAAGTAACTGAACAGCTATGAAAGGTAAAAAAAAATGCTTGCAGCACTAGTGTTAAGTGCATCTTTAAACCATTTTATCCTAGGTTAAGAATATGAAAGTTCATGGCAAATAAAATATTTGAAATCCATCCAAATCAGAGTAATGGTATCAAAAAAAGTTAAGCGTGGTGTTCTAAGAATAGAAAATACATAGCAGTTAGCAATATCTGCAGAACTGTAAAGCTCTAATGGGGCTATGTGTTTTTAAAATTGTGCTGAATTGTTATCGTTTAGTGTATTGTGAAGTTTTAAACAGTACAAAAATCACTGCCCCCAACTCCAATCATGTGGGTGAACTGTCCACAGGGAGTGACTTTTTCAGTGACTGTAGCACCTATTCACCAATAATTTTGGGAGTGGCTGGAGGGACTTGTCTATTTTTTGTTATTTTGTTTGCTATTAGATTAGCATATTTCAGCCGATAGATGGTTTGTGAACAGTCCACTGTAGCTATTCTGATAGTTCTCCAATGCATGGTTTATTTCTCCTGTTCCCTGACAGGATGACCCCCAAGCCCAATAGAGTTTTCAAGACTGTTTGTTGGCTGCTGCTTCACAAATGGATGGTATGCTCTTTGGGGCAGAGACTGTCTTTTTGTTCTGTTTGTACAGCATCTAGCACAATGGAGTTCTGTGCCATGACCAGGGCTCCAACACACTATTATGATACAATTAATAATAATAAATATATTTACACAAGTAGACACACAACTTCCTTCTGCTATAAATGTTCTTGCAAAAAAAAATCATAGAATGGGCATCAAAGAGGATCACAGGTAGTGGTGAATGAATTTACATTTTTTGTTTAAATGACCATTTGTGTATTTTCTACTGCACTCATTGATCAAATTCCCTCATGTGTTTACAAAACTAGAGGAATACTTGGTTGATACAACTACTGGTTTTAACAGTCCTACTCTTTCTTTTTTTTCCTAAAAGAAAAACAGTTAGGGTTATTCATGAGTGAAGAGAACTTGAACCAAAACTAAACAATAAAAACTCCTTCACTAATGTAAACATATATTTGGGTCAAGGCCAGAGATGCTCCTAGGTGGTTCATTATGGCTATGAGATAGAAATGTATTCCGGCGGACTGTATTTCTAATAAATAAAAAAGCATAATGAGACTGTAACTGGGAAGGAAGACAAAAGCAGCCATGCTTTAAATTGTTAATGATGGTGCCAGTGGCTGCAGCTTTACCACAGCTGTTTAAATTGATCTGCTCGTGAAAATGTTTTGTTTTGGCACTTTCGCTTCATGTGCAACCCTTTCAAAGGGACCCCTGGAAGCTTTTCAAAGGGGAATTGTGATCTCTTTCTAAATGGGATTTAGAGCACCAGAGTTCCAATATTTTGGATTATTTAAGCATACAAGTGTGTTCTCTTTTTGTAATACTTTTGACAGGTAACAGTTGTTTTCCCTTCATTCCTTTCCCCCTCCCCCCCCATACCCATTTACAAATTATTAATGCCTTATTCTAAAGAGTATTTCTTTGGCTTCAGCATCACCCTGCTATCCAGTCTCTCCTTTTTCTGACACTATCATGCTTAATAAGAAAAGCAAAACAGTACTGCTTAAACTTGACAGAAATTACTGGTCGGCCTTTATTTCTCAAGTGCCTGGTGAGAGATTGTACTATAAAATGTGTGCCTTTATTTTAGTATTTTATTATGTATTATTTGCCAAGACCCCCTTGTGCTAGGTGCTGCACAAACATAGAACAAAAAGAGATGTTTGGAGTTTATTACCGGTTTATTTCTATATTTGGGTCTACCTTTTAGGTGATTAACCCACTTCAACATCTTTTCATATGTAGACCATGCAATCGCATTCAGAAGTGATGGGTAGAGTCGCAAGATGATAAAATCCCACTAGCAAGTTGAGATGAATGTTGCTTTTATTTATTTTATTTTATTTTTACCAATTTATTGTCCGAAGCAAATCGTGTGTGTTCAAGAAGTTTCCAAAAGGTAGCCTGCTCAGGTCTGGAGAGCTTCGCTGTTTTATCCACTGCATACAAAGTTACTGTCGCCACCTCGAGGAACTTACACTGTGTACACAAATATATTTGGAAACATAAATAAAGACTGCTGTGTGGGCCCATTATGGCATTGGAAATGTTGAAGACACGTACTATATGTCTGAGTGGATGGGCTGGGTCTGGTGTGCTTTAGGTGATCTTGGCAACTCAGTTTCTGCATAAAGTTTATACCTGAGGATATTTAACGTTCTTCAGAATCCATTATATATTCATTTTTATCCTCCTTTGTGGAAAATGACTTTTGTAAGTACCCTGCTATGGATATGAAAGGCTGTACTAGGCATCATCGCAAACCCTTTGACCTCCCTGCATAGACTGGAGCTCTGTTTTTGAAAGGACTCCTTTATATCTGTTTTTACTCTATGCCCTTCCATTCATTTGCCTATACAAAGCAATAAAGGGTAAAACTAAAGTAACATAAATTGGTCTGTCTTCCTGAATCCATGTCTCACTAATGTACCCAGATTAACTCAACTGTAAATTGTCTCCTTTGGATGTCGTGTCTTGCTAAAAGTTTCCTATATGATTCATGATTTGGATTGCTTTTAACAGCTATTGGCTAAGCAATATGGTAAATGTACAAGGTGATGCAATTGGCATTAGTGAGAGGATGCACAGGAGCATGTAATGCAGTCAATACTACATTAACTACTGATGCCCAATTACAGAAACTGGAAGAGTGGCTTTTAGGAGCATTAGGACTTGCAGAAGAGCTGAGATCACCTGCCGCTCCTTGCCTAAAAGCTTCACCCTTTATGCGCTGGGATCAAAGTAAACATTCAGTTGCTGCTTTATCATGTATAGTAACGAAGGTGGGTTTTTTTTCCAAAGAAGTGTCACAGTGATGCTTTTAACACATGGAAATTCGAATTTCCATATTTCAAGATTCTCTTTCCATCTCCTGAGGCAAGATTTTATTTGAATAAAAACTCTCTAACCACCTCTGTACTTACTGGTTCTGTTTCTCTACATCCTACTCCTTTAGCCATTTTCATTTAAAGAAACACTTTAAGTGCAGTTTAGAGAGTCCTATTTCAGTGAGTCAGACAGAACAGGACTCTATTTTCCTCCCTCCCCCTCCATCTCCTGTCCTTTCTCTAATCTGTACATGATTGAGACCTCAGCTGGCTTACACTCGAGAAAAGTGTTCTAAAATACAGCCAGACACTCTATAAAACAGGATATTTGAGTGTGACCTCTTAGCAGTCCATGTTCAAATTAGGCACATATTGTTTCCACCATTGCTTTTGAAATCCAATTGCAATAGTTTGAATGATTATAGGCCCACATTATTCTTTAAATGCAGCATGCACTTCTCCTATACTAAGTTTAGTATCGCTGCAGTTTCTAACTAATTTAAAATGAGCGGTGTTACTGCTGTATCATGGTATTAGCAAGCCACAAAGTTCTTGTTGACTTTGAGACGGGGGTGGGGGAGGGAGGAGAGGGGGAAGCAGTAAGGACACTTAAATATTTTAATATAAAAGAAAGCTACTAGGTGGCTTACTGCTTTTTTTTTTTTTTTTTCCCCATTGATTCTCATCTTCCAGTTAGGGTACTTTGCATATCCCTAGTGCTTTTCTTCCTCAAAACATTTTAAGAATATTAAATCATTCTTCCCAAAATGCAATGTATTAGACCCATTTTACAGTTGTGAAACCGGGACACACCGAGGTTTGGGGACTTGCCGAAGCCCAGAGAGAGGGAGTCGGTTTTACAAATGCTACTAGAGTGCCTGTGCTAATTTGGTCCTAACTTGGGTGGCCTGATCTTTCAGTGCACATCCCTTGTCCACCCTGCTCAGCGGAGTGAGGGCTGCTCAGACAGCAGGAATGGTTGAGCTGAACAGAGGTGGGAAGTGGGAGCAGTGCTGGCTGCACCCTCCCACTCACTGGCCAGATGCACTGGGGTGAGGGTGGGGGGGGGCCCACTCCATGAAAAAGGATGGAAGAACCTTACTAGCCCGGGCAGGAAAGGAATTTGTCACAACGCTCCTGGGCATCTGGTGCGGGCTGTGCCAGCTTCATGCTGACTGCTCCTTTCTCTGGGATGGCTACAGAGTAGCATTCGAACCCTGTGTGCTTAAGCAGGTGCTCCTCAGTTTGCTTTCTGTGGCCTTATGGGATATGTCAACACTATATTCTAAACCTGGGATTACAGTTGCTGGACCTAGGTCTCGCTGCCATGGCAATGAGTCCATACTGTACTATGCAGACCTTTTGACTTGGCTTTGCGTTGTGTCCACACTGCAAAATGACAGGGCTTGGCCCTAAATTGCACAGGAAGTCTGGCTCTGACCCACTCTCTAGCAGGGTCCTAGGACCTGGACCTGTGGGCTCGCTGACCAGAGTCAGGCTGATTTGTGTATAGACGGAAGGGGAGGTTGGGCTCAAACCTGAGTCAGTGCTACGGCTTAGTGTTCAGTGTAGACATACCCATAAAAGTTAGATCCAACTGATAATAAAAGCCCTCCTTTCAGCAAAGAAAAAAAATCTCTGCCACAGTTAGGGTGCAATGCTCTAACCTGTTGCTTCTTGCTTTTGTGAGCAGAAAAACTGTTGACCATCTTAGAAAGCAATGTGGAATCCTAAGTCAGCTCCCACAACACCATTTTGTTTGTCGATGGGGCCTAAAACTTCTTGATCACTAGTGCCTTAGTTATCAAAATAAAACTATCACAAGGTCACAACCAACATAGCCCCTGCCTTGTTTAATGCCTCTGCATATTCTGGAAGAGTTTGTTCTGCTATGAGAGCAAGGGGAAAAAGCATTGCTGTTTTTAAGAGGATTGTCGCTTTCAGTTCCTGATCGATGCTCTTTTGAACAGCTGAGGGGAAGGGAGCAGAAGGTAACCTGCTGGCTTGCCACCTTTTAAGTACATTAGTGCAAGGAGTACAAGCACTGGAGATGTGAGGGAGCTTAACTGAGTTTTGCATTTAGCCTGGCCTCAATGTGTAGTACAGACTAGTATCCTACCCTTGATGCATTTTCCTGCACTGGTACAAACTGTGGTTTAGGTCTCTAAGTATCCAGTAGGGCAAGTCAAAACATCCTTGAGTGACTTTTTCTTGAGTCGGTGTTTTCTCTTATTTCTTCTTCATAAGAGAACAGATGTGTAACCTTCCCTATGCAAAATTAAAATGAATAGTAGTATCATTGTCCTTGTGAGATTACTAGAACGCTTAGGGTATGTTGCTGTACTCCTCTTTGAGCTTTGGAATCAAAGGGCCGGAATTTATAGAGGTTAAGTTAAACAAGCACTGACTTTCTTTTTTTATTTTGTTCCTTTATCTCTCTTTAATTTGGATTAAGCGAAAATGTAGCCACCGCCTTTAAAAATGGGTAAAAACGATTCATTGGCTGGTCTGTTCATTTTTTTAAACTTGCACTGTTTAAGTGGGCTGCTCAGTGAAACTTGTACATTCATGAAATAGCTGATTGAAAAGCAATATTTCAGATAAATACAAGCCAGCGATCTATCAGCAGTTGTAATAAAAGCTGGGCTTCAGGCTGTGATTTTATTTTGAAATAATAAGAATTGCTTTATTCTTTTTACTTGAGTTACCATGGTAATTCTGTCGTGTAGCAGTGTTATATTGATTTAGAAAGTGGACAGTAATATTTCTTTTGTGTTATTCTGTTTCTAGGGGTTGATTTCTAATTTCCACTTGGAGATTACTTTTCTTAAGTCCCTTCCCCTTTTTTTTTCCCTAGCAGTGTAATTTTCCTCTCACACACTGCTATTTTCTGAGCTTATTGGTTTGCTCTTATTTTAAATTAAACTTGCTGGTTTCAAATATTGAAATGACATCTTTGTCTGTGTCTGTACTTTGGTTTAGCAAAATATTACAGTCTGCTGTTTTATGCTTAATAATTTAAGGGAGGCTTTATGTCTGCCATCAGTGGTTGTTGATAACGAATGCCTAAACCAACACACAGCTTAAAGCTCTGACATTTTAGTATTGTGTAATGGTGCATCCACCTTGCATATGATTTTTTTTTTTTAAAGACAGATCTGCAGTGCATATCTGAGTATGCTTACCAATTAAATTCTAAGGAGATTTATATAAATTTACAACTGGAACTAGCTGTGGCTACATTGCGGTTCCATAGTAGCTAAGACACCCATCTGCTTTATGTTTTGAAAACACATGTATCATTTCTCAACCATCCCCCTTTAATCAAATACCTAGATGGTTTTTGAAAGCTAAACTTTCTTTTTCATAGTAATCTGCAATTATGCATAACAAGATCTGAAAATCACTAATAGTAACAGGTTCAGCTCTGTAAGTATATCTTAATAGTAAATATTTTATTGATCAAGATCTGAGTATGGGTCTGTTTTTCTTCTTTTAAGAGATGACCTCTTAAAGCTTAGCTTCTTCTCCTTTTGGAGTTTCAGGTTGTCACCTCTTGCAAGAGGAGTAGACCCTCTGCTTGGGAACAAGGGGGATGAGAGGAAACGAACCTCTACCATCTCATGTTAAGATACATGTGTTTAAAACTTAAATCTAGATGTGTATTCTGTTTGTGTTTAACTTAACTGTTTCACTCTGTGCTTAAAAAACAGTTTTTCCACCCTCACTGCTGAAAGGTAAAGTTCTTCCTCACATCTGAAAAGTTTCCATTGAAGTATTTTGAGGGGCAAATAACTGGGCAGACCAGGACATAATTTGCTTTGTGGCTCTTAATTTTCAGTCCTAAGAGTGCTGACTGGTCTAGCTGTTCTAATGGGGGAATTTATGCCACAACATATGAGGCTCTGTCAGTGTTTCCATATAAAACACCTCGCTTCATGAAAATTCACTTGGGGTAGAAAGTCTGCACATAAACTCCTTGCTTGAGGATACCTTTTTCTTTTGTATTTAATTTTGATAATCCCTCCATCTGGTTCTTTTGAGCTTTTTGCAAAATAAAAAGGGAGGCGGGATGGGAGAAAAAGAACTTGCTGATGGTCTTTTTAAATGACATTTACTAAAATTACTTGACAACTGAATTATACTACATTAGTATTGCAAACTGTTTCTGTAGGCCTGAACTCCTATTTATTTTAGTCCAAGTGTTACAAAAATGCATAAGCAGCAGTCTTTCACGGAAAACTTCGCAGCCTTTTTGCATGCAACTTGCTGTGCAAATGTTGCCTGCAGTGGTTTATTTAGGGTCAGTGATCCACAACCTCTAAAGCCTTCAAGTAGGTCTTGACCCTTGAGGTTATAATGGCCCTTGGAGTCATTATGACCCATCCAGTGATGTCTGTTACACATTAGTCTATAATAGCTCCAGACAAAATAACTGATTTTTTTTTTTAAGTTTGTAATTCTCTCGCTCTCCATAGCAGATTGCAATGGCTTTGAATGCTAAAATGAATTTTTAAAGTAATGCAGCAAGTGACTGTTCGTTTAATGGTAGTGCCTGATAGGCTAAGACTTGGGACTCAACTCACTAACATTCGTCATCTTTCCTTTTCTGCTTTGTCTCCTGTTTCTTAACATTTTTTAAAAATTTTTTTTCAAGGCCAGTTCATAATGCATCTGTTAACAGAATTGGTCTCCTCTACACTCTGCCCTCTCCTGCTGAATTTGCAGTGATGTGATAAAATGGTATCTGACTTCACAGATCGCTTCAAGGAGTAAGGTTCTGTTGATCTTTAAGTATCCTGTGTTCTTCTCACAAATGTGCTTGAACTGATTATAGGCACCATTTTTAATGTGCACCCAATTTTACATGACACATTATTATGAGCCATCCACGAGAAGGGTCTAGATGACATGAAAGGCATTTTCCAACGTAAATTTCTATAAGCCTGATCTATTTTAGGGGATATAATCCTGCCAGCAAATATCTGAGTCAAGGTTTGAGGTTGCCACCACCTGCTTTAAAATGTAATTTCCTTCCACAGTTCATTCCATTATGACTGTATGATACATCTTCTGGGATTGAGTAATTGGCTAGCTCAGAAGTAATTTTTGTTTCCACTAGAGAGATGTTTACAAACTGATGTTGTAGTATCCCTTTAAAACCAACTGAGAATCTGATTAAAGGCCTGAGGATCTTCTGCAGAGATTGCATGCCCCCGGGTGACATGGAAGGGTCAGCATGCTGTCACACAGCAACTATTAAGAATTAAGTTAACGCTGATTCAAATGCTACTGTGTGCGTACAGTGTTGATTGGACTGCTGTTGGATGGCAATAAGTAACTTTGTACCATAGTGTGTCTGAACTGCATTTAGTTACATTGTAAAGCCAAATGAATATGGTCACTTGTGACCGGTATCAGAGGTATGCATTAAATCAGGTAGAGTGGAAACATAATCGATATGACCACATACGCAGGTAGACTGCAGAAAACGTTACCATTGACTGGTGCAGCTGCTCTTCAAAGTGGGTCAAAAGTTTACCTAACATGGGTGATTTTTACATGTAGGTTTGAACATTAGTGATATTGTATTGCTGGTTTCCTGGTGACGATAGTACTGGAAAACTAGTTCCATGGAAGAGTTAGTTCAGGTGAATTGGGTACTGCCCAAAATAACCATTGCCCTTCTAGGGGATGGTGGTGGTAAAAGCCCTAAACTTTTAGCCTCGGCAAACCTGCTGCCTTGAGTATTGCTCAAACTTCAAACTCCAGTAGTCATCCATTTACAATTAGCACATGAGTTATGGTAGATTATAATGTTATCCTGCCTGAGGCTTTGGGGCTTGCTGTGCCATTTTTCCATTTATTGGTGTTTAAATAACCTTAAAACAAGCACTGCCATATGGAACACTCTGGTCTCCTGACTGCATTCACACTTCCATTGTGGTCAGCAGCACTGCTGTTGGACCTGAAGAATTCTCATGCTGCCAGTGCTTGCACCAAAGCTTCAGCTACATGGCAGGGAAAGTTGAAATTCCACAAGAACCTCGAGGAAAGAAAAAATTGGCTGAGCTAAGATTAAATATGCTCCTGAGGGAACACTTCTTCCTATATTTCCTTTTACATTCCTGCTGAGCCCAGAGTCTTGTGCTTTAACTGTTTGAAGAAAGCAGGAAAAATGCGCTAGCACTAACATAATGGATGCATCCGATGAAGTGAGCTGTAGCTCACGAAAGCTTATGCTCAAATAAATTTGTTAGTCTCTAAGGTGCCACAAGTACTCCTTTTCTTTTTGCAAATACAGACTAACACGGCTGCTACTCTGAAACATAATGGTGGTGACTCTGAGGGTCTTGCTACTAGGCCAGTTCATCTTCATTGTAAGTGTGGTTGCACCAAGGGTAAATCTGGACCAGAATTTCAAAGCAAAGCAGAGACGGGGGAGGGATAGCTCAGTGGTTTGAGCATTGGCCTGCTAAACCCAGAGTTGTGAGTTCAATCCTTGAGGGGGCTGTTTAGTTGATCTGGGGCAAAAATTGGGGATTGGCCCTGCTTTGAGCAGGGGTTGGACTAGATTTCCTGAGGTCCCTTCCAACCCTGATATTCTGTGATTTCAAATTTTTTTTTATGCCTAGATATTACAGGGGTCTTTGACAGCGTATTGCCATAACACCTAGGCACTATCTGCTTTGGGGATTTATAGGTGTCTGTCCTCTTGGTATCCCAAGTGCTGCCCAATAGAGAGCAGTGGATGAAGCAATCTCTGCGTGTTTTATGCATTTAAGTTAACTTAGTGTTTGGGTTCCCTCCTCCCCTCATTCCCTTTGGGATCATTCCTGGTGTGTTGAGGTAAAGTAGGGGAAGGAAGAAATTTTAGGATTGTGAGACCCTATGCCAGACTGAAGCCTGAGACAAGTTTTTTTTTATGACCATTATAACAACCCCTGCTTTGGAGTAGGAGGTGTTGGAAGTGCTGCCAAGCTCTGAATGAGAGCAACCAGAAAGGCAATGCTATAACATACGACACAGCTTAAATTGTGCCCAGTATGATTTCTGTGTTCCCTTTGAACAGAGGTACCGAGCAGCACGCAAAAGGTGGTTGTGTCAAGGCAATGGCAATGCACATGGGTCCACCACATCCAGAGCTACGAACCATGTGTGGCCGCGCTTAGGAGCATAACTGGCTCATGCAGCATTCTGAGCAACTTTGAGAGAGCATAAACTCTGTGTGGATTAGGCAGAGAGGAGAGAGAGGCAAAGGAGTCTAAAAATCTACTGATGGCAATGAATGTTGAGTTGGACTGAGCAGTTCGTTCTTAAGTTCACTTCCCCTCTACCTGCAGAGCTTGAAAAATATACTTGACACTTACTAGTCCTCAGAGTAGTAGTTTTTTTTTTTTGTTTTTTTTTTTCCCCAGGGAAGAAAAGTACCCTGTCTTGCCAGGCTCATGGGAATTTAAAGGAATAAAACAATTGTATATTTTTATTGTAACACGCTGACCATCAATTTTCTGTGTAATAAATAGAACCCTAATTCTACCCCTTGTGCCTGACGTGGTCTATCTTTATCATTGTATCAAGTGATACAATGTAATAAACTGCAATGTCATGTACGGTTTACACCAACTCTGATGTCACTTTGTGCTTCCACAGTTTTGTGCTTCCTTTCATCATCTCTCTCTTGCTTGGCATACCCTGCCCTCATTCCAGATTTCCATGCCAGCTCCATAGGCTCATTCAGGTCCCTAGGAATGACTTCGTTGTTTGCCCATGAGGAACAAGCTCAAAATTTTAATTTAAATAATAATCATTAATAATAAATAAAAACTTACAGTAAATTTGTCCTCAGGGTTTCTCAGTGCATCCTGTGTGTTGGTCCCCTTCCCCAGCTCCAACACTGGAAACTCCAGGCAAGGCCTCCCTCAATGTGAGTCACTTTACCGGTGCCTAATAAATGAAAACTCACAGATCTCAGACTTTGATTGTTTTAAGTTTCTATCAGATCTTCAGAAGCTGGCTTGCTTAATAGATAATGTTGCTCAGATATTTGTTCTTATCTCCTTCCTTAGAAGTTTTTAAGGTCAGGCTTGACAAAGCCCTGGCTGGGATGATTTCGTCGGGGATTGGTCCTGCTTTGAGCAGGGGGTTGGACCAGGTGACCTCCTGAGGTCCCTTCCAACCCTGATATTCTATGATTCTAGGATTAGTACACAGCTAGAGTGGCTTAGAATAACGTCTCATTTTTTTTCCATTTAAATGTACATGTTCATACACTTAAAATGTAATCATCTAACTTTGTTCAAACTGGGCTTGTTTTATAGCTCTCATGGTGACTTAAAGAAACCAAGACAGTACATAAACTTACTGTATGAGTTTGTACTGGAACTGATAAACTTAGATACCATAGTAAGGCATCGGCACAAAGGGGAGAGTTAAGGTTGAGTTTTCAATCTTAACTTTGCATTTCGTGACTTTGAGCACTTGAGACAACTTAGTATAAGAATGAATTTATTATGAAAGGCTGAAGAAATGTCATTTAACATTCACTTTGAGCAGAAGAGCAGACTTGATAGTGTCTGTACTCGTTTCACCCTGTCCATGCTCAATTCACTGTTTTTGTTCTGTATTTCGAGGAGCATTCTTCCCAGTGTAGCAATATGTCTCAAAATTTTTGTAGCTATTGGAAAAACAAATGTTTTGATGAAATGAAAATCCAGGATATTTTGTGTGCCCTGAAAGACATTACTCAGACTTTATATGGAAACACCAGGTGCTATGGTCACTTCATTATTTTGTATTCCTTTAGCACCTAGAGGCCTGAACTGAGGTTGGGGCCCTAGTGTGTTAGGTGCTGTACATACACATAACAGATAGTCCCTTGCCCCAAAACTTAAAATTTAAACAGATAAGATTTACAAAGGGTTGAAGGAGAAACAGAACTGAGCATAGGACCTTAGTTTCCTGAGTCCCAGTCCAGGAACCTGTTCACTGGATCACAATACTTCTGAACTATTAAGTTCAAGTGATTCTTGCATTAGTAATAGTACAAATCCACGTGGATGTTCCGTCCAATCGATTTTGAAAGCTCATAATAAATTGTATCAGGTGTGACACTGACCAGGCTTTCATTATGAAACGTAACTTTTTTTAAAAAAAAAATTTTTCTTGGTTACTGAGTTTGGCATGTTCTATCATTTGTTCCGTTGTACAACGTTTTCCTAGAGCACAGATTATTATTATTTGTATTCCCAGAGAGCCAAGGAACTCTAGTCATGGACCAGGACCCCATTGGGCTAGGCATTTTACAAACACAGCAAAAAAATGCTCCCTACCCCAATAACTGTGGCTTTAAGGATACCATAAGAACCAAATTAAATCCACATTGTTCTGGATGATCTGTTAACAATCATACTTTAAAATGTAACTCAGAGATGTGTAATGTAGTGGATGAGTATCCTTGAAAATGAGAATGTAATGTAAACATGACTCTACTTGGGATGGTGCTTATAAAGGTGGTTCTGCTATACCCTCTTTTCCTACAGTTACCTGCTGAAAAAAGGGAAGAGAGAGTTTGAGGGGAAGGGAGGATGTCCCATCAATTTCCTCTCTGTCACTGGGTATAAATAACTGAACTAGATGTAAGTAGAAGATTCTGGCTCTGGAGTCAGTTTTAAACCTACTTATAAAAGAAATTTCAACTAAGCAAAGTGCAGAAAGGTTTTAAAAAGTTTGTTTAATGAGCTATTTTAAAATCAGATCCATAATCATTTAACTTTCCTGAGTCTCCTAAACATAAACACTAAATACAAGTGAGACTTGAGGGGGGTGGAAAATGAAAAGCTATACTGGTCATGCATCTATCCTCAGTCCTGTTTTACTTGGTGTGAAGTACAACTTTCCTAAGGAAAGTACTTAGGAAGCGTACTCCATTCTGAGACTGTCTACACTACAAGTGAGGGGAGTGCGTGTAAATAGACTTGTGCTCTCACCGAGCTAGTGTGAGTATAAACTGCAGTGTAGCTACAGGAGCACAGTTAGCCGCAGTGGAGACATGACCTAGCTGTGCCAAATACAAACCTGCCTCAAATCGGTGGGTCCATGGTTGGCACAGCTAAGCCACCTGCTGCCACTACCATGGCTACGCTGCTGTTTATACTGTCACTAGTTCTCACTGAGCGCTAGTGCATATCTGAGCAGGGGAATCACACCCCTTAGCTTACAGCATAGACATAGCCTAAAACAACTTTGGTTGGCTCTGTGGCGCTTTCATCCAAGGATTAGAATTCATGCCAGATGCTTAACCCCTGGGTTGACATGGACTAGGAGCATTCTAGAGGCAAAAGGCTCTGCTTTGGGGTACGGGGGGCGGGGGGAAGTCCCTGAGATCAACCGTTAGAAATCCACTCAAAGGTTGTGTCTTAGCTTAACACAATTGGAAAGCCCATGAAAGGCACGGGCCAACATGCTTGAAGCCGTGCTGACTGGCTCTCCCTAGTGCTTGCTGGCTGGCAAGGAAACCATGATTAGCCTCTGCTGGAGGGATAATTGCTGAAAGAAAGGGTTTGATGGGTGGGAAGGGAAGGTATGAATGGAAGGACTAATGGAGAGATCTACATGTGCCCCAACAAAACTCTCTTTTAAGCTTTCTCTTTGGCAATCCTTGGCAGCAAATTACATTAAACTGTACCTAAAAAGAACCAGCCAGTTCTGTAGTTCTGTGCTGGTTTCCCCATGTTCCTGCAGCTGATGACCATATGCTGCTTTGTAGCATCTATCCTCCCTATTCTCTTCTAAATTCTGTGTGGCTCACTGGTGATCCTGGCCTTTCAAAGAATACAAACCTTTGTCTCCCACCCCTTCTGAATAACTACGGTTCCTGAGTTCTTGTATCATTTGACTTGCCCTCTGCCATGCTTTCTTAGTCATATTCTTCTTGTGTGATCACGAACTGCTCAGAATATTCAACACCTAGCCTTAGGAATCCCAGTAAAAATAACTTGCTATAATACTTATGAGTTGCATCCACAAATTTTATCCACAAATTTTCATAACTACGGTGAAGGCGTTAATGCTCTTCAAATTTAAGGGCAACAGATGGATTTTTTTCTCTATTTTAGGAAAGTTCACTCCTGCTTCCTCACCCCTCAAAATTTCATTTTCTCACAAATATTCATATATAATAAAAAAAAATCGTGAGCTTTTAGGCACCTGAGTCTAAACTGGGACCTAAACCGATTTGAACCTAGATCTGCACCTAACCTATGGTAGCTGGTAGCATCAATAGAAGACCTAGAGAATAGTTCATTTTTAGTTATAGTTCAAAACAGTAGACAGTCTATTCTTTCCCACCGTGCTCTTTCAAAGTTGCTCTAAGGAAGCTCACAAAGAGCCATTTTGAGATTGAAGTGGGAACAAAGTGTTAATTGTTAGATTTTGAGGGCAAAAAAAAAAAAAAATTTAAGGGAAATCCATCTGAAAGATGTTAGTTGCATACAGAGTATTTCTGTCTCTATCCAGTGTTAAGTAATCTGTTTTAGAAATCTTTTATATGCTGTCCTTGGCAGTTCTCAATAGGCTTTTACACTCAAACAATATGGACTCTAGCAGGTGGCATTTTTTGGCAAATGACCTCCTCTCAATACAAAGATATTCAGAAGTTGGCCTTTCTTGTCGGGGTTTTTTTTTTTTTTTTTTAAGTAGTATTAAAACAGGAGGTTGAGGGCAAATGTACTAATAGGGCAGAGATGCACTGACAAGTTAGACTAGAAGAAAATCAAAATATCCGTTACCAAAGAATTCAAATCCCAGTTAAAGAATTTAGTGGACTAGCTGAAGATATTAACTATCAGCAGATCTCACTGTGGAAACAAAAGCTGCAAACTTGCAACTGCAGGCCTGTTTCTGTGGCAGAGTTTAGTTACACCAGTGATTCTGCAACTTGCAGGCTTTTTCTTCTTTGTTCTGGTCACGTTGCTTTTCTGACATGAACTGCAAGTAACATGTCCAATTTATGTGTCTCTCTCTTATTTTGGTTAATTGTAGTAGTAATTACTAATTTCCAACCCCTGACCTGTTTTTTAATCACATTTTTTAAAATGGGCTTTTTGTGCCATTTTAAAATTTGGTGCTTGTTTTTCATTTAGATTATGCTAAAGTGTTCAGGAGGGCTGCAAAGCAAGGTCAAAAGCTTTATCTTTGCAGTGCCCGTTTTCTTTTACACATTTTGATAATTGTAGCTGCTTTCTCTAATAGGAGCTTTTGTCTGAGCTATGTTAAATCTGCTCTTTGTAGGCCACGCTGCTGCAGCAAAAAGAAAAGGAGTACTTGTGGCACCATAGAGACTAACCAATTTATTTGAGCATAAGCTTTCGTGAGCTACAGCTCACTTCAGCACAGTGTGTTGTCAGATGGGTGACTGGGGTCCAAGACCAACCTCTGTGCTAGTGGAGCTATGGGGCCAGATTTTTTCTCCAGTACTCCGAACCCAAGACTTTCCAACGAACTTTGCTCTCACATAGGAATTGAAACAAGGATCAGCTGCTCAGGAATGCTCTGTTTCCGTGATACCTGTAGCCAGCTTTTTCTAGAGCTCAGCCGTCAACATGTTGAGAATCTGGCCACTTACTTTAGTGAGTCAGTGAGAGCAGAGCTCTTTTAAAAACCTGCCCCTGCCTTCCCCGTTGTGGGCACTGAGCCTCTTTTGACAATATTGGCCATAGCGTATGTTGTATAGGGCTCCAGTGTGGTTGGCTTCTACCAGCTATCCCAAGCTTATAGCCACTGCCTATCATGGTGCCTATACCCCAAATGTACATGGACTATGCATGACCCTTTTAAGGAGGTCAGTGGAATCAGCAGCCAAAAAGCCTCCTTGCATTATAAAATGTGGTGCTCTGTCAGTTGAAAAGTTCTTAAGATGTCACAGTACTTAGTGTTTCAAAAGAGCATTTTCCAGATGTCTTTGCATTTTAAATTGACTCACAGCCAGCCGCCTTACATTCGAGTTCTAAAACACTTCTTTTAAAAAATACTTCAAAATTAGATATAAAAGCCACTCTTTCTTCTGCATTTCTACAGTAAGTTACAATAAACTTCCACAGCGTGTCTTTTCTCCACCCCCAAATGGAAAAGTTTAACAGAGTTTGATGCTTTTAGACTTGGAAACAGTATTAAACAACAGTTAGCTGACCAGCTTCTCTGGGTACAATTGAAAATGCTTGCCAAAAAAATTGTGGTATTTAAACCTTTTGTACAGTCTCTTGTCAAATCTAGAAATGATTGCCTTTTTTTCTTTCCCCAACCATTTTCAGTCCTGCATCTGGTTTAATATAATGGGTGTTTGCATGAATGGCTTAGTTAGCCAGAGTGGTAATAAAACACTTTAAATTTATTGTGACATTTGGATTTAATTAAAAAGTACACACTTAGAAAAGTAAAACGTAATGTGGAGAGAGAGTCAGGAAGGTTTTTCTTCCTTTCTTCCAAAAAACTAATTAGAGTTGTATTTTAAATTGTTTATGTGCTGCTAATCATTGTAATAAATCATTTATACTGAAAAAGACACACTCTAAGAGCTTGTGTAGCTGTTTATGCTCTCAAGTTTCTATCATGAACAAATTGATCTGGAAGTGAATTTATTAACCACGAGGGAAGAAATCATTAGTGCTTTCTCTAAATATTCCCCAGGTACATTTTTATTATAGTAGTTTACTGCTTTAACTAAAAGTAACATTACACAGCCTTGGTTGTAATTATGATGCAAATTGACTTTCCATCACTTACGAGAGAGAGAGAGAGAGAGAGAGAGAGAGAGAGAGAGAGAGAGAGAGAGAGCGCTGCCTTTTCCCTGCTTATATTTCCATTTTATTTTCATCAGAGGCTTGTCTTCCAAAATTCTTATATAAATTGAAGCCCATGTTCTCAGTAGAACTGTTGGGAAGACTTTAAAAAAATAAATAAATACAAGGTTGCTTGAGTTCTATCTAATCCATCGGTCTTCATTAAACGCTTTTAAAACCAGGTTAGCTCATCATATGATATAAGCCTCTCACGTCCTGAAATAACAGTTCGTGCTTTGTAATCTTCAAAGCACTGCGGAACACGGCTGATAGGGAGCCAAATATCCAAACATTTCACTAGGGGGTTTTTAAGGTGACTGACACCTCTGGAAGACTTGCTTGTCTTGCAAACGTATTGCACTGTTTGTGAAGCTGCAAGAAAAACTCCAGTCAAGAAAGGCTCATCTTTCCCCATTATAACCCAAAGAAAAGAATAATGGCCTAAGTGTTCAAATCTGGGGACTTTGAATTAGTCTTCCAAATCTATCTTTAGATACCTAAACAAATGGGACTGATTTCCAAAGGTACTGAGCACCTGCAGCTCCAGCCAATATCAATGGGATGTGTGGGTGTTTGAAAGCATATGGCTTTTATTTGGGTGCCTAAATATGGATTTGTAGGCTTAGTTTGAGGCACCCAGGATGGAACGGTTTGGCCCAGCGTGAATAGCTGAAAAGAAACTAGCTGCAGTAGTTGTTCATTTATAGAACTGGGAAGGTGGTTTGGAGTTGTCTTGCTTTTGTATGTTTTTTCATTTGGACACTTCAATTCCTTAAATTGTGTGAAACACGAGGTAACTGATAGGGAGACTTAATTTGCAATGAAAAATCTTAATTCAAAAACTGTGGTCAGGTTCTGTTTAAAGCAAACAATACTGTGCCTTTTCGAGAGAGGATATCATAAGAGGATAGGAATGAAAGTGCTGCTTTTCTTTTATATCCATGTTCAGATAGCTAACTTGGAGAGAGATTGTGCTGTATGTATAATAAGAGGGGAGAGATGGGAGGATGCATATGGCATTCTTGAGGGCAGCCACAAGAGTGCAACAGAATGTTAAGAAAAATAGAGGGGAGGCAAAAAGGATGAGTGGAAGCAAGGATCACTTGAGTATCAACCTTGTACATACTTGAAACCGTTCACTGCACTTTGTAACCTGCCATTCATAACACAGAGCGGCATCTAGATGTCAGCTAGTTCTCTCCACAATGGCCTAGACTCCAATTGTCATTTCCCCACTGTGCATCTAAACTTCTAAAATCCCTCTCCCTTATGAGCTGCCTTTGGTGGGCTCTGTGAAAGTGTGTTGACTATTAGGAATTCATTTTAGCTGTTCTGAAACTGAGTATTTGAAGAATTGGGGGGGCAGGGAAGAGAACTAGAACAAGCCATTAACTCAATAAAAAGGAGAACTTGTGGCACCTTAGAGACTAACCAATTTATTTGAGCATAAGCTTTCGTGAGCTGCAACTCACTTCATCAGATGCATCCGATGAAGTGAGCTGTAGCTCACAAAAGCTTATGCTCAAATAAATTGGTTAGTCTCTATGGTGCCACAAGTTCTCCTTTTCTTTTTGCCAATACAGACTAACATGGCTGCTACTCTGAAACCTAACTCAATAAAATGTCAAGATTAAAAGGTTTTGCCACACTTGTGTGTGTATGTTTCCCTAATGATCGCAGGTACTGTACCTTTGAAGGGTAGCTTGCCTGTATCTTTTTTTTTTTTCCTTTATACCATCAGGTGAGTTCTGGAACCTCCCAAGAATTAAGGGGGGGGGTGAGGCGGGGGAGGGATGCTAACATTTTCTTAATCTGTTCAAGCTTTTTTCTCATTGTTCTTGTGGTTTTAAACTCTTGATGTAAATCAGAGTTGTACTTAGTTGTTCATGCTTGAGTCTCTTTACATTCTTTCCCTCTGCCCTTATGGGTGACAAAATCTGAAATGTCCATTTTTGTCTCATATACCAAGCTGGCAATACGTAGACTTATACACACGAGCCTATAGGCCTTTAAGCTACATAAATACGTTTGCCACACTTAGGTTCTGTTAAAATGAAATAGTTCTCATTAGGACAAAGGATATAAATTCTTATTTTGTCATTCCTTTTTTTTATATTATTGATATGCCAAAAAATCTCAAATCCATTATGCTTGTCACATTATGCTTGTAAAGTAAGTGTGTTTTTAAGACTTTTAGCTATTCATTTTTCCAGACACCTACTGTATTATGTTCTGCCACATTAGGTTTTCCTAATAATCTATGGGAGGACGTGATCACGGCCTGATCTGATAGACTGTGAACATCACTGAATTTTGTAAAAGAGCTATCACGGAGACTGACTCTGCAGACGTTTTCATCTGTACTTCCAGAGATGCACTACGTTTTCCTTACCATTGTGAAACAAGATACAAAAGGTTGTCTGATGTTAGGTGTGTACCTTCTACAAAACGTGGCTTACTTTGAACCACCCTGTCAAATATTACGCTTGCAATTCTTGTATAGTTGCTTTGTAGCCAAAAAGGAAGGCCTTCAGCCATTTCATACTTTAAATAATTCCTGAGTATCAGGTTTAGCAAACGTATCTACCAAGATGCCATTAATTGAGAATAATAAATGCCCCTTTACCTGCAATATCTTTTATAGGGGTGTGACTCTTTATCCTGTTCCTGTAGGCTTTTATTCCTTTAAAGCATACAAATTTCAGTACTTACAGCAGCACACTGTTGCAACTCCCTCAGTCTGAGTTCTGCGTTGCCACAGCCTGTTTCTTTCCTCACAACATTTTAGAGTGTGGTATCCAAATAGGGACCTTCTCTGCCAAAGGGTGATGTCCATGAACTAATGGAGTTGAACAGGAGCTAAGTGGCTGTTTAACAGAGAGCACTAGAATCCAAGACCAGCGTGTGTGTAGAGTAAGGGAAAGGGGAGTGTGACTCAGTTGCTTAGAAGGCACAAGTGGAATCTAAAGCCTGGTCTACGCTGGGGGGGGGCGGGGCGGGGATCAATCTCAGTTACGCAATGTGAATAACTTAGCTGAAGTTGATGTACTTAGATCTACTTACCGTGGTATCTTCACTGCGGTAGGTTGACTGCTGACGCTCCCTCGTCAACTCTGCCTACGCTTCTTACTCCAGTGGAGTACTGGAGTTGACGGGAGAGCGCTCGGTCGATTTATCGTGTCTTCACTAGACACGATAAATCGACCCCCGCTGGATCGATCGCTCTCGAGGTAAGTGTAGACACGCCCAAAGTTTGAAACCTTTTGGAACTAGTGTTACCTTAGTGGATCAGAAACGCTCTAGACTAGAAAAAGTTTCTCTGAAGGCAGAAGAGGTATCTGGTTTTATGGGTAAGAAATCTGATGTCACGTTTGCAGAGCTGGAGGACGAGGGGAGAAAAAAACATCCTAAACTAAGCAAACCAAATCTGTACGCTGCTTGGATGACAAATAGGGAATCCCACAATGCTACTTTCTTAAGCGTTTTTTTAAAGCAGAACTATTTTAATATTCAAACTCAGTACATCCCTGACAACTATGATGACCTTATTTTGTATTAAGCCTTATATATTATTAAACCTGCATTTGTGTGTTTTCTCACTGGAATTTCAATGCTGGGCAGGAAATGGTTCATCCTGTCCTGGGGAAAATTTTGAAATTTTAAAGTTGTTTTACCAGCCCAAACTGGGATGAAAAGTCTAAATCTCAGATTTTCACAAACAATCCAAAAGTTTTTGTTTTGGGTCAATACAAATATATTGGTTTGATTGTTTGCAGAATGTGTTTTTTATTTTTTGACCTCTTTTTTTATTAATTCTTTTTACTGTAATTTAGTTTACCTTTCAAAATGAAGTTACACTGAAGAAATGAATTTTCCATTTTGAAAATGTCAAAAGGACACTTTGACAATTTCAAAACTTTTCCAAAAAACGTGTTGAAACGGAGTCTTTGCCACAGAGTTTTGGTTTCAAAGAATTTGCCTTTTCTGATGAAAAGTTAGTTAAATGTTGTTGTCCAGCTATAGAACTCATCAGTACGCTGAAGGCCAGACTATCCCAATTACCTTTGGGACAGTTTTTCTGAGTCTCAAACTTTATAGTGTGTTTTTTTTCCCTGCCCACAATAACAAGACCTACGTTGTGTGCTGCAATGTCCTCTAAGCCTATCCGTTCATGGATAGTCCTCCTATAAGCTTTGGCAGGCATAAGATCAAAGCACGCTTTCTGCAAGACAGTTGTATGTTGTGCATTTTTTTTTCCCCTCAAGCAACTACAGGATAAACTCTTAAATGGATTTTTTCCATGCTTCTTTCCCCCCATTATCCTTATTTGAGTTGCAGTGGAAGGAGTGGTATGTGTATGTGTGAGAGAGGAGGGAGAGCATCTAGCAGTGGTACTGCTGTTTCAGTGGGCAAGCATAGCACGTGAGAAGCAACTTGAAAAGTAGCTTTGATTTTTGTGGCTATGTGAGCCTAGAAAGAGGATGGATGAACAGCCTGGACCCGGAAATATGGAGTTTGACTGTCTCTTGCTTTCTTGCAGGTGTCTAATTAGCGGTAGAAGTGAGCAAAAGAAGGCAGTAGTAAGTGGTAAATGGGAAGTAGCACAAGAGCAGGAACTCAAGGAAAGTCTCCTTGAAGATGAGACTGTGGAGGAGAAGGATCTGATTTCTATCTTTCGACGGGGCCAGGATTTCACCCTGTGTTGTGTGTACTCTTTTGCACCAATGCAATTCCCCCAGCATATATGCCTAGGTAGGTGTAAAATGGAATTGCATCACTTTTATCTCAGTAACTTACTCCCACATGATGCACCATGAACTAGATGTTCATGCCCTAGTTTAGAAGAGACTTAAAGGCTGTGTGTATTGAGTGGTTTTAACTGTGAATGTGTTGTCCGGTATGTCTGAAACTGTCTATAGTGTAGCTACTTTACATGTGGTATTTGGTAAGGTTGTAAGAATGCCTGAACCTAGGTTGCTGTTATGGGGATGTGAGAGAAGTGAGCCCTATGAACAAAAGGGGAGGAATGAGTAGAAGATTTCTTTGCCAATACACATACATACCCCTAAGTCAGTCTTGGCTCAGGATCCAAAAGGAGGAAACTGCTAGACACTGGTACCTGAGGATATTGGTAGGAGTTAAGACTTCAGAATAGCCTATAGGAGTGAAAATATATAATGGTGCCTTTTACTGAACAGGAGGAATGAATTTAATACTAACTGTGGATTAGTCTAAGGCTCTGGAAGAGGTGGAAGTTTGGTGACAACTTCGTGGACTGGGACAAAAAAGGTTTAATAAAACAAAAAGTGTATTTTTGTCTATCTCAGATACTTAATGACACCCATTACCACAATCGTTAATGGACTTATCCTCACAACACCCCTCCAAGGAAGGGCAGTGTTATTTCCCCCACTTCAGTCTCCTGGGTCTCAGTTCTCCATCTGTAATCTGCCCAAGGCCACCCAGAAAGTCTGTGGTGGAGCAAGGAATTGAACCCAGGCCTTGCAGGCTAGCAGCTTAAGCACTGGACTCTCCTTCCTCTCATTTTTTTTGTTCTAACTGCCAACTGTTGTGAAAGATGTACTTTTTAATGATTCGGGTGGGCACAACTCTATATAGAAATCTGTTTCTACACAGTTTCTGTACAGTGTATGGGTAAAGACTTGCTTATAAGATTTCTTCCTGACATTCCAGAATTTCTTCATTTGATTTTTAGGAGCTAACTTTCGAAATGCTTCTGTGTACTGATGTTGATGTAATGTTAACAATGAAGCTGAGATTTGCCATATTCTTATGCTATATGGTAAGAGTAGGAGCTCCAGAGATGCTTAAACATGATTATATTTTAACATGAAAATATTTTCCCCCATGAAGATCGCATGCTCTCTCTTGCTCTTTCTTTCAAAAAAAGTTAGACATAGAGAAGGTATTATTGGGATGTCTGTGCAGACTTGCGTTATAGTCCAAGTGCATTTTGATACTGGAAAAGAAAGAAAATTGAAAACTAGATATTGGGATGGGGGCATGTTTGCTATTCACAGACTGTGGAACCACTAGTTAAAATTCAGTTCACTGAACTCTTCCATTTCTTTTTGCCGTAGATAAATTGTCTTTTACTTTGTGTATTTTTTTTTATGAGATCTTAAAAATCAAGGTGCTGGCTGCTCTGCACTGGAGATGCCGTGGCACTCTTTAGAGAGATATTGATATCAGTGTATATTGGGCTACGTGACACCTGTCAGCATTTCAGTCCTGCTGTCTGCATATAGCTTGTAAAGTGTTTTGGGATTCTTCAGCCTGAAAGAAATGTAAAATGTATTCATAGTGGAGGCAAGCAGATTAAAAATGAAGTTTCAGATTGGCCAGCGTATAGAAATCGACAGTGCTAACCCAAGTAACAGAATGAAACAACTGAGTATTTTCTGTGGTGCTTCATTCATTTCCTTGGCACCATCGTGTGAAATTTCCAGGTTTTCATTTTCAGGAGATCAGTCTGTCAGTTTTAAAGCAGCTATGGGCTGTAACCTTTGAACACTACGAAAGTTGCTTCCACCTACAAACGCTTGTGTAGCCAGCCTGTGTTTGTGTTTATATTACAGTAGCTCCCAAAGGCTTCAGCTGAGGTTGGGGTGCTAGGCACCCTGCAAATCTTTTATGAGAGACAGTCCCTGCTCAGAGTCCTTGCAATCTAAGTAGACAAGAGAGACTGGGAGAGAAGGGAAACAGACATTGGAGGTGAAGTGACTCACCCAAGGTCATACCGCAGGGCTCTGACAGAGCTGGGAATAGAACCTAGTTCTCCTGACTCCAGGTTCTAGGCTCTGTTTGTTAGGCCATGCTGACTTGCAGTGTGGAAACATTGTTTGCTAGACATGGACTGAAGCTTGTGCTTGAGATCCAGGTTAGACGCAAACTCTGGTTTGGGTTTGAGACTGAATCTGGGCTGAGGTTCAGGTTGGGGTAGAATTTTCATTTAAAGGTGGGAAAGCCTTCTCCTGAGGGGTTCTTGAGATATCTTACCCCCAAAGAGGGCAGAAATCACCCAATTAGCAGTTCTTGCAAGTTTTCCTCCATCTTTGGCCAAAAGTGGGATGGTTTTCTGCTGGAGACTTGACTCCCGCTCCCTTGAAATTCAAATGGGTACAGAATTCAAGGTCCCTATTTGTACCCATCTCTGCTGGTCACTAACAGGGAGTGGTGAGGCCCTGGAGGACCAAAATAGAAGTTGTTAGCCTTTCAATCAACAAGGGATCCTTAAATTGGGAAATATTTGGCTTAATGTATTGATCAGCTCTTGGATCTTGAGAATGTCCTCTTCCTCTCTGAATACTCATAATACAAACAGAGATTATGTACAATAGTGATATATAAAGAGGAAGTTAAATAAATGAAGATTTCCATGCTCTCATTAGCACCTAAAATGTGGTTGGTAGTTTAAAAAACACTTTGTGATGTAGTAACAAACTGCTTATCGTAAGCTTTGCTGTAGTAGCTCCAGGCTTGCTTTAGAGTAACATTTTATTCCAGTGCTGCAGGTAATTTAAACGCTCCTCTGAAACGAGGGACCACACAGAGTACTGCTGAGTTGAGGTGGATTGGCAAAGGGCATTATGTTTTGCAGGTGGAAGCACTGAACGTTGGCTATAGATGAATGGGGTAGGTTTAGTGAGATGACTGGGCTGCAGCTTGATTTTCAGGAACAGGTTGTGTTGTCTTTTTCAAAGATCTGCTGCCCTCTGACTGTGCAGTATCTGCCCATGGGACTTGTGCCTTCTTCCCTCTACACAGTGGTTCCCAAACTTTAACAATCTGTGAACCCCTTTCACTAAAATGTCAAGTCTCGCGAATCCCCTCCTAAAAATGAATATTTCCTGGGATTTTTTCCTTTACTGGTGTATAAATTCTAAAAGCAGTGATCTTGGAAATATAAAATGTTCTTATGACATGCTCATTTCACACTATTTATTTTTATCACATTATGAAAACGACAACGCTCTTCCAAGATCTCACTTTCATAGCTTGTATCACTTTGAATAAGCCTGTTTATAAGACAAGGTGCCTATGTTTCATCAAGGAGTATCAGATGTGAAACAGCATGAAGATATTTAAGAAGCCAACTCAGAGTTCCTCCTACACAAGCATTTAGGTCTTGAGCAGTCCAGGCAAACAACACACGTTACAACAGAGCTTAAACTTGTTCTTCATAATAATTTTAAAAACAATACTAGCTGTCTATTTAATTTTAAAAACAGCAAAAAATATCCACCTCCCTTTCCATTTCTTAGGAGTCCTGAAGTTTAAATCTACTCAGTGTGATAGATATGCTTGCTTTGATCTGCTTAAAGTCCAGGGGCTCCATGCTGCTGGCCCGTGCTGCCTGGGGTCCCTAGGGAGACCTCTGTCCGCCATGAGGGAATTTTTTTCCTGAGAACCCCCTGTAACATTTCTTGAACCCGCAGGAGTTCATGAACCCCAGTTTGGGAACCACTGCTCTAGCAGTTTATCGCCCTATTCCCATTTTTCTTGATAAATGCATCCAGCAATGGTAAAGGAATTGACAGATAGAGTGCTACTTTCATTTCCATTACTGAAATCCTGCGGTGGATTTGCCATATATGAACACTGGTTTCATAGCTTTTAAAAACTAGAATTGCAATAAGATTGACAGTTTTAGGCATTTTGGAGCCTCTTAATTTAATACGCAAATGTTTGTTCGTGGTTTAGAAAAGTTGTACGTACTTGCCAAAAGATGTGGCAAGCCATAGGAGTTTGAGTTGCTTTCTCGCCCTGCAAAATAAGTTTGGGATGGGTGTTATCCTGGTGAGAATGAGTCTGGGAAACCAAGATTTCTGTTTTACCCTTAACGTTTCCAATAGGAGGACGTTCCCAAGCACCAAATGCACTTTAGGTGTTTCCTCCCCACCTTTAATGATGTGATTTGTAAGTAATAAGTCCTGTCCTTGAGACTATATTTTTGTTCTTTCAAACCTGGTTTCCCGATTATATAATCCATGAACTTTTCTTGAAATCTCAAAATATCTGTGGCTGATCTTTTCTGAGGGTTAACAAATTGCCTGATTAGTCCACAGTGCCATTCAACATTTGGTGGATAAATTCCCTTTTTATTGAGTAAAGAGCCAAGTTGCTTTTTTATTATTATTATTTATTATTAAGCTCTTTAATTCATGGGCGGAGTGCATGTGACAGGAAAGCATTGGAATTAATCTGAATAGCTGGCGTAGGGTAAGCACTATATACTCTACTCTAATCAGCCTGGGATTCTAAAAGCTTGCTAGCTGCCTGTCAGAGTAACTGTCCGGCTTCTAGTGGCAGACTGACATAATTCCCCCTATCTCTAGGGAGCATAGTAGAGCACTCCCTGATGTGCTCATAATTCTGAAGGGAAATTGGGCCTTTTTATAGGATTTCTGAAGTGCTCGAGTTCGTACAAAGAATTGTGGGCTGTTTAATGTTTTTTAAAGGTTTTTCTAATTGCCACACTTTTACCCCCTTTAAGTGGCTTCAGACTTCCATAGAACTTTTTGATTTTTAAACTAGTCTAATCTCCCAAACTATCTAGTTAGGAAAAAACTATTGTAACTGAAAATGTCTCTGATACTGCTTCCATTTTAATAGAGCCATTTAGTCTGTTTTAAAAGCTTTCTTGGGCACTCGTTATAAATGACTGATTTAAGCTTGACAGGTTTTAATTATAATGTCTTTATACGCAAGTTAAGATGCTTAATGCTAGTGAAAAGTTCTGAACACAAAGGAAACCTGTGTCAGGTTGTAGAGCACTCTTACCCATCTTAATTGCTTTTGGTTTGAACTTTGACTTTAACTTTCCCATATATGTCTTGCAAATTGCCTTGCCTCATCACAAGAACTTTTTTAGTTGGACTACATAGATCTATTGTAATTTTACAGATTTTCTTTTTAAGCCTTCCAAAGGCCAGAATTTGCCCATCTTGCTCACCCTCTAACACTACAACGTGATTACTTTCCTTGGGGCCACATTACACCACCTTTGACCACGCTGAATAGTACCTTACTCCATGAGTAAAAATGGAGCTACTTGTGCAGTAAAGTACTGTTGTACAAGTGTAAAGGTGGCTGGGTCTGGACTCAAGTGTTTTGGCAGCTTAAAAGTTCAGTTAAAACAGTGATTCTCAAACTTTTGTACTGGTGACGCCTTTCACATAGCAAGCCTCTGAGTGCGACCCCCCCCCCCTTACAAATTAAAACCACTTTTTTGTATATTTAACACCATTATAAATGCTGGAGGCAAAGCAGGGTTTGGGGGTGGAGGCTGACAGCTCTTGACCCCCCACATAATAACCTCACGACACCCAGTTTGAGCCCCTGAGTTAAAACAAGCTTCCAGTAAATCTCTGCAGTACATTTTTGTATGTAACTTTTATAAGTAATGCCTTAAGTATATTGTTCCTTTTTAGGATTGTTAGTGTCTGCATAATTTTCCCCATGTGACCCAGCTTTGTTACTTCAGTAACAAAGGTTAGCTGCATCCTTTCCTTAGAGAAGTGTGAGTTGCACCCAAGCAGTAGAAAATTAGCCATGAAAATATCCACTGAGAGCAAATTCTTTTCCTGTGTTCTGGAGAGTGCATTTAAAACTTTGAATCCAAAATTGATTTTGAAGAACTCTAATCTAAAATAAACCTGATGTTAGCAATGTGTATCTAACTCCTGCTAGACTCTAGTGTTCTGGTTCAATGCATTGGCACGCAATTCCCTGATGCTGTGAAATTGAGACTTATCTGGAGAGTCAAAATTTTCTAAAGAGATTCCAGGGCACTTAGTAAGGTGAGAGTAGTTCTTTTCAGCGGTCAGGAATTTTATGATGAGTTGTCCACTCAAAACACAGGCTATATCAAGCAGTTGGGACTTGACTTGACTGTCGAAATGGAAGGAAGGTAAAGTACACTAATTGGAATTTCTTGTCCTGCGTTGTCAAAAGTTTGGAGGTGAAGCTCGACGTTTACTACCCATTTGAAGCAGTTGGAAATGTTTTGGAATCCACTGAACCACTTCAATAAACAGAAGAGACATCAATCCAGGTTCCAGAACATCCCAAATTCCAGAAGCTTTCAGATCTGGGTTTTGAGTTTGTGCTCATCTCTCTTAATAAAATTAAAAAAAAAAGAAAGAAAGCAACCTGCTAGTTTTACACTTAATTTTGTTAATGTGTCAGTGAGAATTAAATGGAGCATAAGTAACTGGTCTTAAGAGCAGAATTCCTCTTAAAGAGGATCTGTTGCTGCATAGAGCATTTGTAATGATGGTGAACTACAGCCAATGTGTAGGCAGTAAGTCATACGTTTTTCTGCTGGTGGTGGTCTGAGGTCCAAGGAATAGGATTAGAAAGGTATTATAGGTTAATGAAAATGGCTGCCTTGGGATCAGCTTGAATGCAGCCCAGTGGTCAGCCGTAAAATGGGGAGAGTCTTATGTGATCCTGTCTCCTCGTATTCTGAGTACCGTGGTACTAGTAAATCCTGTATATAGTAGAATAGACTGTATTTGCACTCTATTTTACACGCTTTCGTGGGTGCAGTAAACTAAATGTCAGAATAGTTTGTCCCAGATCCTGAGTGTTCGTTCCATTCTGGAATATTGAGCACATTGCCACGTAAGTATTTTCAAACTTTTTGTGCAATGCACAGAAAGTGTCTTGCAGTTTCCTCCCACTTTGTTGCCCTTTGTCTGTATAGCACTCTTGTCATAAATATAAAGGGAAGGGTAAACACCTTTAACTCCCTCCTGACCAGAGGAAAAAACCCTTTGGCATGCTTCACAAGACCGGACATAGGTAGAAACATCCTTGCCCATTCCCTCCCAGTGGAATGACCTCCCCAAACGGTCTTTGGTCCTGTTCACCCGCAGCCAGGCTAAGCAAGCCGTCCTGCCTAGCTCTGTTCCGGAAACTTCTACCAGGACCCGGTCAGAGGTGATGGACCCAGACCCCATGCCAACGTCTGCAACAGTAGTAGTGGATCCAGTCCCAGAGACCCAGACAGAGCCAGTCCCAGAACCGGAACCGGCAGCAGCCGATAACCCTACACAAGAGGCTCAGCTGGAGCCTGAACCCCAACATAGTGCACCAGCGGAGAGCGGTTCACAGTCAACGGAAATAGCCCGATCCCCTACATCGCTTCCAGAAGGACCAAGCCTAGGTCCACAATCCAATGAGGAACTGATGTCTCCAGCATCAAGGGAACAGTTCCAGACCGAACAGGAAGCAGATGAAAGCCTCCAGAGAGCTTGGACGGCAGCCCGGAGCAACCCACCGCCTCTCAGCTCTTCTAATCGATCCAGGTTTGTTGTAGAAAGAGGACTTTTATACAAGGAAACTCTTTCTGGTGGACACCAGGAAGACTGGCATCTTCAGAGACAGTTGGTAGTTCCAACTAAGTACCGGGTAAAGCTCTTGAGCTTGGCCCACGATCATCCTAGTGGCCATGCTGGGGTGAACAGGACCAAAGACTGTTTGGGGAGGTCATTCCACTGGGAGGGAATGGGCAAGGATGTTTCTACCTATGTCCAGTCTTGTGAGATATGCCAAAGAGTGGGAAAACCCCAAGACCAGGTCAAAGCCCCTCTCCAGCCACTCCCCATCATTGAAGTTCCATTTCAGCGAGTAGCTGTGGCTATTCTGGGTCCTTCTCCGAAAAAGACACCCAGAGGAAAGCAGTACATACTGACTTTCATGGATTTTGCCACCCGATGGCCGGAAGCAGTAGCTTTAAGCAACACCAGGGCTAAAAGTGTGTGCCAGGCACTAGCAGACCTTTTTGCCAGGGTAGGTTGGCCCTCTGACATCCTCACAGATGCAGGAACTAATTTCCTGGCAGGAACTATGGAAAGCCTTTGGGAAGCTCATGGGGTGAATCACTTGGTTGCCAACCCTTACCACCATCAAACAAATGGCCTGGTGAAGAAATTTAATGGGACTTTGGGGGCCATGATACGTAAATGAGCACTCCAATGATTGGGGCCTAGTGTTACAGCAGTTGCTCTTTGCCTACAGAGCTGTACCACATCCCAGTGTAGGGTTTTCACCATTTGAACTTGTACATGGCCGCGAGGTTAAGGGGCCATTACAGTTGGTGAAGCAGCAATGGGAGGGGTTTACACCTTCTCTAGGAACTAACATTCTGGACTTTGTAACCAACCTACAAAACACCCACCGAACTTCTTTAGCCCTTGCTAAAGAAAACCTAAAGGATGCTCAAAAAGAGCAAAAAGCCTGGTATGATAAACATGCCAGAGAGCGTTCCTTCAAAGTAGGGGACCAGGTCATGGTCTTAAAGGCGCTCCAGGCACATAAAATGGAAGCGTCATGGGAAGGGCCATTCACGGTCCAGGAGCGCTTGAGAGCTGTTAATTATCTCTTAGCCTTCTCCACCTCCAACCGAAAGCCTAAGGTGTACCATCTTAATTCTCTAAAGCCCTTTTATTCCAGAGAATTAAAGGTTTGTCAGTTTACAGCCCAGGGAGGAGATGATGCTGAGTGGCCTGAAGGTGTCTACTACGAAGGGAAAAGTGCTGGTAGCGTGGAAGAGGTGAACCTCTCCATAACCCTTGGGCGTATGCAGCGACAGCAGATCAAGGAGCTGTGCACTAGCTACATGCCGACGTTCTCAGCCACCCCAGGACTGACTGAACGGGCATACCACTCCATTGACACAGGTAATGCTCACCCAATTAAAGTCCAACCTTACCAGGTGTCTCCTCAAGCTAAAACTGGTATAGAATGGGAGATCCAGGATATGCTACAGATGGGGGTAATCCGCCCCTCTGGCAGTGCATGGGCATCTCCAGTGGTTCTAGTTCCCAAACCAGATGGGGAGATACGTTTTTGTGTGGTCTACTGTAAGCTAAATGCTGTAACTCGCCCAGACAACTATCCAATGCTACACACAGATGAACTATTAGAGAAATTGGGACGGGCCCAGTTCATCTCTACCTTGGACTTAACCAAGGGGTACTGGCAGGTACCACTAGATGAATCCGCCAAGGAAAGGTCAGCCTTCACCACACATGGGCTGTATGAATTTAATGTGCTCCCTTTCGGGCTGCGGAATGCACCCGCCACCTTCCAAAGTCTTGTAGATGGTCTCCTAACGGGATTAGGAGAATATGCAGTCGCCTACCTTGACGATGTGGCCATATTTTCGGATTCCTGGGCAGAACACCTGGAACATCTACAAAAAGTCTTTGAGCACATAAGGGAGGCAGGGCTAACTGTTAAGGCTAAGAAGTGTCAAATAGGCCTAAACAGAGTGACTTACCTTGGACACCAGGTGGGTCAAGGAACTATCAACCCCCTACAGGCCAAAGTGGATGCTATCCAAAAGTGGCCTGTCCCAAAGTCAAAGGAACAGCTCCAATCCTTCTTAGGCTTGGCCGGATATTACAGGCGATTTGTGCCGCAATACAGCCAAATCGCCGCCCCACTGACAGACCTAACCAAAAAGAAACAGCCAAATGCCGTTCAGTGGACCGAAGAGTGTCAGAAGGCCTTTAACCAGCTTAAAGCGACACTCATGTCTGACCCTGTACTAAGGGTCCCAGACTTTGACAAACCGTTCCTAGTAACCACAGATGTGTCTGAGCGTGGTGTGGGAGCAGTTTTAATGCAGGAAGGACCGGATCAAGAATTCCCCCCTGTAGTGTGTCTCAGCAAGAAGCTGTCTGAGAGGGAAAGCAACTCGTCAGTCAGTGAAAAAGAATGTTACGCCATTTTCTACGCTCTGGAAAAACTACGCCCATATGTTTGGGGACGGCGTTTCCACCTGCAAACCGACCATGCTGCGCTACAGTGGCTTCATACCGCCACGGGAAATAACTTATTCGGTGGAGTTTAGCTCTCCAAGATTTTGATTTCAACATCCAACACATCTCAGGAGCTTCTAACAAAGTCGCTGATGCACTCTCCCATGAAAGTTTCCCAGAATCAACTGGTTAAAATCGTCCTTGAGATGTGGAAAATATTGTTAGTCTTTCTATACTTGGTAGTATATTTATTGGTGCATGTGTCTTATTAACTCTGTTTTCTCCTAGTGCTCCAGGAAGAAATCACAACCAATGTTTCACTCTATCTGTGATTTTGGGTGCCATAAATATAAAGGGAAGGGTAAAAACCTTTAAATCCCTCCTGGCCAGAGGAAAAAACTTTCACCTGTAAAGGGTTAAGAAGCTAGGATAACCTCGCTGGCACCTGACCAAAATGACCAATGAGGAGACAAGATACTTTCAAAGCTGGAGGGGATGAGAAACAAAGGTTCTCTCGGTTTGTGGGTTTTTGGTTTTTTTTTTTTTTCTGGGACCAGAGCAGGAATGCAGGTCAGATCTCCTGGAAAGGGCTAATAAGCAATCTAGTTAGATCTGCGTTAGATTCTGTTTTGTTTAAATGGCTGATAAAATAAGTTGTGCTGAATGGAATGTATATTCCTGTCTTTGTGTCTTTTTGTAACTTAAGGTTTGCCTAGAGGGATTCTCTGTTTTGAATCTGATTACCCTGTAAGGTATTTACCATCCTGATTTTGCAGAGGTGATTCTTTTACTTTTTTCTTCAATTAAAATTCTTCTTTTAAGAACCTGATTGCTTTTTCATTGTTCTTAAGATCCAAGGGTTTGAGTCTGTGTTCACCTATGCAAATTGGTGAGGATTTTTATCAAGCCTTCCCCAGGAAAGGGGGGGTAGGGTTCGGGAGGATTTGGGGGGGAAAGACGTTTCCAAGAGGGCTCTTTCCCTGTTACATATTTGTTTATTGCCGCCACCACCAAGCATCTAAGTCCAAGGGCAAAAGGTAAAATAGTTTGTACCTTGGGGAAGTTTTAACCTAAGCTGGTAAAAATAAGTTTAGGGGGGTTTTCATGCAGGTCCCCGCATCTGTACCCTAGAGTTCAGAGTGGGGAAGGAACCTTGACAACTCTAGAGTAATCTCCATGCATGATTTACCCTTAAAAAAAAAAAATGGTGGTATTGAAGGAATGTAAAGAAAGTTGGCACCAACTAATTACTCTGACAGTTACTAATTTTTGTCACTCCTTTTCAAGGTGTTTACATGTTAGGCTTATAGCATAAGGGGCCAATTGTGGATTGCTAAACCCTGATTAAGCAATATAAATAAAAATGGATTAAAAAACCCACTCTGATCTATGCTATATGACTAGTTACTGGCTAATTCCAGGTCTAACAGATATTAAACAAGCTTTTCCTGTGCATTAAAGGGGAAGGGTAGTGGCCCATGTTAATGTCATGGTTTTCTCAGCTACCATCCTCAGAGAAGACTTCAGCTGGTTAAGGCTGCATGGAAATGAATTTGTGCGTTTGGTCATGGGCCTGCCTAAGTAAAGATAGGACCAGATCAGGAGAGTAAACAGGTGAGTGGAAGCCGTGCTGCGATCTGGCACGTTTTCTGCCCATCCTCCACCACGTTCAGATACTAATAGGTTTTGAAGGGACCATTATGATCATCCAGTCTGACCTCCTACATAATGCTGGCTGTAGAATTTCACCAAACAATTCCTGCATCAAACCCATAACTCTGAGCTAGTGCATTAAAAAAACTACATTCTGCCTTCTAATTAAAATCAGATTACAGCAAAGGAAACCATGCTAAACTTTCCACAGGGCAGGAGCATTGGGGAACTTGCTTGAGACTTGGGGTGCTATTTCAAGCTGGTGGTGGTAGGGAGTGGGAAGGAGGCCTTTTCAGTATAATCCTTTACTTTGGGTCTGGTGTGTTTTCTGCAGGTCCAGTGTTGCTTCAGGATCCCTGGTTGTAGATCAAGGCTCACTACAGCAAAATGGTCTCACTGCTTACTGAACCCCCCTCACCCCAAATATAGAATTCTTCCCTTCTTTACTCTGACCTATACGCTAACAAATCGGTTTCTTAAGCATGTGTGTACAAGCAAAGAGCTCTGTCCTCTCAGGTGACCCATATGTTTCCTTGGGGGTGTCTACGAGCTCTACAGAGGCACAGCTGCAATGTGCAGCTATGCCACTGTAGTGCTGTAGTGTAGACTTTTCCTACCTCGATGAAGGAATTTTCCATTGATGTAGGTGATCTACTACCTCCGCTCCTCCCCGAACAGTGGCAGCTAGGTCGACGGAAGAATTCTTCTTTGTGAAAGCTTGCTATTCTCACCAATAGAAGTTGGTCCTATAAAAGATGGTACCTCACCCACCTTGTCAGTTTAAAAACTTAGCACTTGCGAACAGTTAAAGCATAGTTATATCTGAGATACCACAGTTTCCCCTATTAAACTGAGGAAAAATTGGCAACTGTTATCTGTTGGTAATTCTTGACTTTTTTTAATGACCACTATACATGCAACTGTCTCCTGGCTATCTTCATCTGGAGACTTGAAACAAAAATCTGAGGGAGTCCCAGACTTCTATATACACTAGAGCAATGCGTCCTTTTGGAATATATTGGCGAGGCAGAAAATTATTTATCTTTGGTAACCTTGGTTTTCTGCCACTACTTTCATGAGACAGAATTCCAGCCTGCTTTATTTTTAAGTCAGCAAACTGATTATATATTGTAAAAGATCAGTGTTTTCATGGGTGAATAGTAATTACTGAGTAATGGCTTAAAACATTTCCTGAAGGAACATAAAGCTGTTTTTAAAAGTCAAGAGTACATTAAAAGGATTACCATGTAGATTTGATTTTTAGATAACACTAAAATGGATCCCAAATGGACTTATGAAAGGGGATGCTATCTCTTTAATGGAAAGTGCATGGTCTGACAGTTAAGCATGCAAATGGTTTGTACTTATTGCTGCAAAGAAGTGGGTTGGCTTTTTTTTTCCTCCTTCTTTCAACAAAGAAGTTGGAAATGGCTCCCCCCAGCCCACTTCCAACTTTTAATAGCAAATAGGCTTGTATGGTGGTTGCTTGGGAAGGTAAAAAGAGACTAGGTTTTTCAGGATAACTGCATCTTTATGAATCATTAGAGAGGTATGTTTCATGACACTAGAAGGTCAATAGCAATTGTATCTGTTACATGGATTGCATTAAGTGGAAAGACTCTGTCTGCACTCTTTAAAAGTGGATTCTTGCTCATCTTTTGAAAAACCCAAGGGAAATGCAATTAGATCCTTAGAGGTAAAGGTGAAGAGTTGACTGTGAAATACACTAATTCTGTGCAGGGGGTGCATTTCAGAGTGTAAATCTGTTGTAAGCTTTTTGGGGGTCTTCCTGCTTACACATTGTGATGACCTGTGATAGCTGTAGCTTTTGATGTTTTTTTTAATGACTTTCTAGCTATTGATGGCTTCAAATATTGCCTCTGGCTTCAATATTATTCCCTTTAAAAACATTTGAAAAGCATATATCCATATTTCATTAGGCTTTGGTTGATTTCAAATTCTTTTGTGGTAGTAGACAAATTTTTATTGTCTCCAAAATTCTTGAGAAACTTCTGTAGGCCTGTGAAAGCTTTGGATTAGAGAGTTGTTATTGCCTGTATTAGGGTTTGTGACAGATTGCTTCATCTGTGTACACAGAGCAGAACATCAAATGGCCATTTGGCAGTGGGCACTGAAATTCTATTAAGGTTGCCGAAAGCTTAAGCTGACAATGTGTATGTCTGCAAAAAGGAAAAAGAAATGATGAGGATCTTACAATGATACAGCTCTGTTTACCTGGAAGTACTCACTAATTTAAAAATAAATAAATAAAAGAACCAACATTAAAGCAGTGTTATAGGCTCATTGTTAAACCTGAGTTCAGACATGTTCTGTATCCTTTTTTCATATATGTGTGCTTCTTGCAATCTAAACAGTAATGTATTCAACCATACACTTTAACAGAAAATAGGAATACAAAATATTACTCGTGCATTTAGAGTTGACTTCAACTCTTATTCCCCTGGCTTTTGGGGGGATTTTAACTGCACTTAATTTAAGGTTTTTACAGTTAATTTCCTTTCTTTTTAAAAATAAAGAGAAAAGAAGTTGGCTTTGTTGCAATATTGGTATTTTAGTTACCCTAAGTGAAGGGTGAGTTCCTAGCTTTGTTGCCATTTGGCCTGGAGACAGATCTGTTTTTCTGTTTGCTTTGGCAGTTAAATCTTCTGCATAGAAGAACCAAGGAACTTAATTTTGTTTTAATGGTAACTTACAAATTTGTACAACATGGAAAGACTCCCAGCCAAATCTGAAATCACTGAAGCCGCAATATTTTCCCACCAGCGAGTTTCTCATTCTTTGCTAGGGTGCGTTAGGTGTGATCTTGAATTTGTAACTTTTTATTTTTCTACTTTCCCTGGCCCCAAACAACTAAACGAAGGTACTAATAATCCTCAAAAAAGGCAGCCCATGCCAAATTGCAAACTCAACTGATTTTGCTTTAGTGGTGTCTTTAAGAAACTAGAATATTCTGACACTGGGGAGATGGGAGGTGAGAAATTTGAGTTTTAGTTAGTTCTCCCAGAACTCAGAACTGTTGTACGGATTTTGTGAACATGCTCCAAAAAAAAAAAAAACAACCCAACCACAAAAACTGTAGATACTCTATATCCATATATCTCTGGAAAACTTAAGCCCACAACTAGAATATTTGTATGAGCATATAAAAATGTTACTTATGGAAGCTGTTTTGCAACCTTCACCATTGTGGATTCCGTCTAGTGCTTGGCATGTGTTATATTTTTTAACTACAAGCTGTACACTTGTACGAACTAGGTACATAATGGAGATTGGCCTGAACTAGTCATCTGAACACCGCAGAGGAAGGGAGTTTGAATTTTGAGCCTTAATCCAAATTTTGTGGATTAGGTCCATCTGTATGCAGTTCTTGGACAAGAAATGAAGAGGAGTGACTTTGGATATCTGTGTTTGGGTGCCCAGCTTCAGCCAGCACGCTTTGAAAATTAGGACCCTGTCTTGCCCCTTTTAAAGTGTTGCAGGTTGGGCAACCAAAATCATTAGACGCTTCTGAAAAATTAGGCCACTTCGTGCAATTGAAACTGGAGTAGGCAATCAGAGCATACAATAGCATACTGCAATTTGGCTAAGACTCTAGGACTAAAAGTCGTGTTCCGCCCCCCCGCAGCAAATAAAGCAAGCCTGGGGATATCTAACAAAGAGTTGTTCTGAACCTCAGTTTTACATCTCTTCTTAAAAACTGCCCCCTGCACCAACAGGGCTCCTTATTCTGCTTCAGGAATTTGTTCAGTAATGACTCAGAGGAAAGAATGCCACCAAATGAATTCCCAAAGCCATACTGAAATCACCCACTGCATATCACAGCACAACACTAGAATTGTGAAATGATTTTCTGTAATACATTCCTTTTTTGAAATTATTCATTGAATAAGTTTGATGAATATGACTTGGTCTATTTTGATTGTCCATGCATCACATGGTAAGGTTCAGCTCATTCATTGGATGCCCTAATTTCATTAAATCAGGTTCCTGGAGCAAATTTTCAAGGTTGCAAATACTGAGAATGTACTGTTTGACTTGATAGTTTCCTGTTTAGTAAACTTGTTTGCTAGAATGTTCACAGAAGGTAAACACAAATAGTAGTACGAGCACAGTCAAAGTGCTTTTGTTTTAAAAATAAGACTGAAAATTCTCTAAATCTTCTTTATTTGTAAATACTTGCCCAACTCTGCTTATGTTGGTGTTGAGACTAAAGCTTAGAAATAATGTCAGATCCTCTGATGACAGACGCCACAAGAGTGCTGCTTATTTACTGTGTTGACAAAAGTCAATAAGATTACTCTTCAGTTGCCATTTTGTCTTTTGCAGCCAAATGCTAGTTTGTTACTGGAAGGTCAGTTTTTTAAATGAAGCTATTAGATGTAAATAAGATTCTTTAAGTACTCTGAAATACCAGGTTAAACTGCCTAGGTATCTCCCAACTTCCCAAAGTGTGACCTCTAAGCACAAATTGCTTTAAGCCCTTATTGCTTTAGGAATTCAATGTTCCATCTACCCCCTTTTTATATTTGTTTTTGCAATTAATGTAGCGTATGCACTGAGAAGAATTGTAGCCTCTGGTTTCCAACCTGAAGCATGTTGGCTAATTATATGTTTGGAAGCGCTGGGCAGCCATTTAAGCAATAGTTCGTGGCTGAACAAAACAATATCACCATGGTCCCCAGATGCCTGTGTGCTAGGTGTTGTACAAACCTATATGGAAATGTAGTCCTTGACCTGGAGAGTGGCAGTCTGCTAGTACATTTTGGGGGAGGGGAGGGAGGTTAGAGCATGGTTACCCAGTCTGTTGTTGTGAGATGTTATTATGATGGTAAAAGCAGCTAATCTGTGGGAAAGCTTAAAAGGAAGTTGCTGAAGGAAAGAGTTAAAGCCATCTGCCTGAAAGCATTGTGTAAAACATACACACAATGTTGGGAAAACAAGCCAATTATGTGTGCTTCATGGGAGGTGGGGGAGTGACCTTTGAGTATAATTAGTTCTTTTATTTAAAGCAAAGATTTTGAATAGAATAACTAATTAGCTGTCATAAATGGCAAATTGAAGATTTTGGCCAGATTCCTTAGGGACTGTGGGAGGACTTCCCTCCTCCCAGCCCATACTGTACGCTCACACACTTTCCTCATTAGAGTTGTTTTTAGTTCTTTGCTGTGGTAATGAGAAGTGCAGTCGCTGCTCTTAACTGAGCCCCCTCTAACAAGGCATGAAATGCAGGTGGAACAGAACTGCCTTCAGCTACTGCTGCTTTAATATGAAGCATTTTAGATGTATTGGTAGGTTGGAGGGCTGTTGGGGGAAGGAGGGGAGGGCTCGAAAAGTCACGGTGATCTCAGCTGCGTATTGTGCTCTGGACTTGATTGTATAAAACACAAGAAAGCCAGGAAGCCTTGAGGCATATATCATTAGCCAGCAGTCCACATTACTCTTTCAGACCAATTAACCTTTAGAGTTGCATTAAAGAAATTAGGTGGTGAACTTCCATGCTTTCAGACAGGACCAGGAGCCCTCTTGCAGAACACAGCACTGTAGAGACGTGCATCACAGCACTCTTTCAGGTAACTATTATTTCAATGTGTGGCCCACCCTTTTTAAAAGTTTTCCAGTCTCTTGAAAATGAAGATCTATGAGGGGTGCCCTTAGAGGTATAGTTACAGATTGCCACATGAATAAAATATCTGGAAAATGATTTAGAAACATTTCGGGTGTATTTAGTTGATACTTGTGGTATAAGCCAGCTGAATAATTTTCTTGAAAGACCCTTGACAGAGAAGAAATAGGCTGATTAAAGCCAGTTTGTCAGCCCTGGAGTAGAGGTAAAGTTTAGCTTACCCAGTAAAATAACATCCTCTTTAGACACAGTGGTAAATTTCAGTATGACCAGAGGGAGGTGTCTGTAATTTTTTTTAATGTTTGTTGGAGCTGTGAGTGCTAAGTATAGCTTTTATTTTGTATTTTCCAGCAGCAAGTCTATTAAGTTTTAAAGGGCAGGGAAGAGAGTATAGGTAGCCAAAAATAGAAAGGTTTCATCTACTGTTTCTAAGAAAAGGTACCATGGTTGGTGAGCAGTGGGGGGGGGGGGGGAGAATGGAATTCGATATTACTTGCAAAATTTCCACTTTAGTACTCTATCAAAATTCCTTTGTAATACATTTTGATTATGTATTTAAATGGGTAAGCATCGGTATGTTACTTTTCCCAGCTCCACAGATGTATGTTCCTTTATAATGTTAGCTTGACCAGTGCATGTGGGACTGTGCCTGAGGTGGTCTGTTAACTCTTGGGGGGATTCTGCGCCACTGCGCATGTGCAGAATTTCTAGCCCCTGCAGATTTCTTTGCTTCCCCACAGAAAAATGACTTTCTGTAAGGGAATTAAAGGGAAGCCACAAGAGCAGTTATGCAATCCTCCCCAGCAGTATGTTTTGGGTGCCCAGGGCATCTGGCAGAAAGATAAATCACTGTGGGTCAGGGGACAGGACTTGGGAAGACCTGGTTGGTGGCTCAGCTGCTAGTGGACCCCCAAACAAGCCACCCACATCTGGATCCCCACCCCACTGATCCCCAACCAGCTGCACCTGGATCCCCACCCCATTGAGCCTCACTCCTTCAGCATCTTGGACCCCCCCCACAGAGTCCCATTACTGTTGCACCCAGAACCCTCCAACAAGCCCCTGCACATCCAGTTTTCCCCCCAGCACCTGGATCCCCGACTGAGCCACCCACACCCAGATTGCCCCATACAGAACCCTCCCAACCGATACCTGGATCCCCCACAGTAAGCCCCTCCATGCTTGGATCTTGCCTTGCTGAGCCTGCCTGCCCACACCTGGTGCACCTGGCACAGCAGGGCAGGGCCAGTACTTGCGCTGTGTCAGGGTTGTGTGCAGCCTTACTTGGGGGGGCGGGGTACGACTGCACAGTGATCTCCCACTTCTGGGCAGCCAGTGGCCTGTGCTCCTCAGTGTCATGCTGGAGCCTCCACATTTAGTTGACAAATAAAATTTGCAGAATTTTCAAATATTGTGTGCAGAATTTTAATTTTTTTGGTGCAGAATGCCCTCAGGAGTATCTGTTTGGGTTTTTTTTTGTTAGCACCCATTCCAACACCACATTTTTCCAGGCAAAATGAACTGTATTTCTTGCTTTAGAGCCTTAGATAAGTACAAGAAAATAAATAATACTCCAGTGGTGGTTCATGATTTTAAGGTAGGAAAGTGACTTACTAATAAAAATTTGAGGCTCTGAATACTGGCTGGCAGGCATTATTCAGCCATGGTGGTTTGTTTTTCAGGGTGGGAGGAGAGTGGGGTTTGGTGTTAAACGGTCCCTGTCTTCTGAGATTTCCCTGCAGGGCTCAGGCTGTAAAGTTGCAATGCTTTGGAGACTCTGCTCGCTCCTTGTTTGGAAACGAAATGACAAGTACCCTGTGAATCCATGCTCTGAATACTGGCTGGCTGGCATTATTCAGCCATGGTGGTTTGTTTTTCGGGGTGGGAGGAGAGTGGGGTTTGGTGTTAAACCGTCCCTGTCTTCTGAGATTTCCCTGCAGGGCTCAGGCTGTAAAGTTGCAATGCTTTGGAGACTCTGCTCGCTCCTTGTTTGGAAACGAAATGACAAGTACCCTGTGAATCCATGCTCTGAATACTGGCTGGCTGGCATTATTCAGCCATGGTGGTTTGTTTTTCGGGGTGGGAGGAGAGTGGGGTTTGGTGTTAAACCGTCCCTGTCTTCTGAGATTTCCCTGCAGGGCTCAGGCTGTAAAGTTGCAATGCTTTGGAGACTCTGCTCGCTCCTTGTTTGGAAACGAAATGACAAGTACCCTGTGAATCCATGCTCGTAAACTTTGGCAGTTTTGAAATTTGTTTCACACCTCACCTGCCATGTCAATGTGCCAGCTAATTGCAGTCAAAACTTTTTATAGTTCCATTTGTGCTCCATCCAGATTGGTTAGGGTGTTGGGGGTGGGGAGCCTTCTAGACCAAAATGTAATTTCAAAACTCTGAACCTGACTGGCACAGGTTGACCTTGCTCGTTATTATCTGAGTGGGAATAGCAGCTTTGAACATCATATGATCTCTGAAACGCTAGCTTTTTTCATTAGAAAACCCCCTGCTGAAAACTGACCAAGTGTGTGGCATTTCTTTCCTTGCTAAGGTACTGTAAAACAGATCTTCACTGCTTTTCTGCTAGTTATTAGAAGAAAATTGGAACGTGGTGCTATCCTCCTGTTCACAAGAGCCTCTCCTAAGGGTATGTCTACGCTATGAAATTAGGTCGCATGTATAGAAGTAGATTTTTTTAGAAAGCGATTTTATACAGTTGATTGTGTGTGTCCCCACTAAGTGCATTAAGTCAGCGGAGTGCATCCACAGTACCAAGGCTAGCGTTGACTTTCAGAGCTTTGCACTGTGGGTAGCTATCCCGCAGTCTCTGCTGCCCATTGAAATTCTGTGTTAAGCTCCCAGTGCCTGATGGGGCAAAAACATTGTCGTGGGTGGTTTTGGGTACATGTTGTCAGTCGCCCATCCCTCCGTGAAAGCAAAGGCAGACAATCGTTTCGCGCCTTTTTTCTGTGCGGGCTCCCTACTGCTTTCAGCAGACGGTGCAGTAGGTCTGCAAACCATTGTCATCGACCGACCACTTCCCCTGCCACTCTGTTCTCCTGATGCTATGAATCCATCTCTCAGGTCCTCTATATGACCATCATCATCCATCGCTTCCGCTGCCACTCTGCTCTCCTGGTGGTCTTGCAGGGTCGCTTCCACTGCCACTCTGCTTGGCTGCTCTTGTCTCACCATACCACGGCAAGTGTGCAGCTCACTCAGCTGTTGTGTCCTGGCAGCAGACAGTGCAATAGGTCTGCAAAACTGGTCATCCAACCACCGCTTCCCCTGCAACTCTGCTCTCCTGCAGATGCCATACCACGGCAAGCATGGAGCCCGCTCAGATCGCTGCGGCAGTTATGAGCATTGTAGACACCTCACGCATTATCATGCAGTATATGCAGAACCAGAACCTGAAAAAGCAGGTGAGGAGGCGACGGCAGCGCGGTGACGAGAGTGATGAGGACATGGACACAGACTTCTCTGAAAGCATGGGCCCTGGCAATGTGGGCATCATGGTGCTAATGGGGCAGGCTCATGCCGTGGAACGCTGATTCTGGGCCCGTGAAACAAGCACAGACTGGTGGGACCGCATAGTGTTGCGGGTATGGGATGATTCCCAGTGGCTGCGAAACTTTTGCATGTGTAAGGGCACTTTCATGGAACTTTGTGACTTGCTTTCCCCTGCCCTGAAGCACATGAATACCAAGATGAGAGCAGCCCTCACAGTTCACAAGCGAGTGGCGATAGCCCTGTGGAAGCTTGCAACGCCAGACAGCTACCAGTCAGTCGGGAATCAATTTGGAGTGGGCAAATCTACTGTGGGGGCCTGCTGTGATCCAAGTAGCCAACGCAGTCACTGAGCTGTTGCTATCAAGGGTAGTGATTCTGGGAAATGTGCAGGTCATAGGGATGGCTTTGCTGCAATGGGATTCCCTAACTGTGGTGGGGTGATAGACGGAACGCATATCCCTATCTTGGGACCGGATCACCAAGGCCACGAGTACATAAACCGAAAGGGGTACTTTTCCATGGTGCTGCAAGCACTAGTGGATCACAAGGGACGTTTCACCAACATTAACGTGAGATGGCCGGGAAAGGTACATGACGCTCGCATCTTCAGGAACTCTGGTCTGTTTCAACAGCTGCAAGAAGGGACTTACTTTCCAGACCAGAAAATAACCATTGGGGATGTTGAAATGCCTATCGTTATCCTTGGGGACCCAGCCTACCCCTTAATGCCATGGCTCATGAAGCCATACACAGGCAGCCTGGACTGGACAGTAGTCAGGAGCTGTTCAGCTACAGGCTGAGCAAGTGCAGAATGATGGTAGAATGTGCATTTGGATGTTTAAAAGCACGCTGGCGCAGTTTACTGACTCGGTTAGACCTCAGCAAAATTAATATTCCCATCATTATTACTGCTAGGTGTGTGCTCCACAATATCTGTGAGAGTAAGAGGGAGACGTTTATGGTGGGGTGGGAAATTGAGGCAAATCGCCTGGCCGCTGATTACGCACAGCCAGACACCAGGACAGTTAGAAGAGCACAGCAGGGTGCGCTGCGCATCAGAGAAGCTTTGAAAACCAGTTTCATGACTGGACAGGCTACGATGTGAAAGTTCTGTTTGTTTCTCCTTGATGAAAATCCGCCCCCTTGGTTCACTCTACTTCCCTGTAAGCCAACCGCCCTCCCCTCCCCCCTTCTATCACCGCTTGCAGAGCTAATAGTCGTTGTTTCAAATTCATGCATTCTTTATTAATTTGTCACATAAATAGGGGGATAACTGCCAAGGTAGCCTGGGAGGGGTGGGGAAGGAGGGAAGCACCAGGAAGGGTGGGGGAGGAGGGAAGGACAAGGCCACACTGCACATCAAAACTTATTGAATGCCAGCCTTTGTTGCTTGGGCAGTCCTCTGGGGTGGAGTGGTTGGTGGAGGCCTCCCTCCCCGCGTTCTTGGGCGTCTGGGTGAGGAGGCTATGGAACTTGGGGAGGAGGGCGGTTGGTTACATAGGGGCTGCAGTGGTGGTCTGTGCCTTTCCTGCACCTCAACCATACGCCGGAGCATATCAGTTTGATCCTCCAGTAGCTTCAGCATTGCATCCTGTCTCCTTTCATCATGCTGCCACCATCTTTCCTCTTGATCCTGTCACCTCTTCTGTTGCTCCCGCCACTTGTCCTCTCGCGCGTCCCTCCTGTCCTCACGTTCATTTTGTGCTTTCCTGGACTCTGCCATTGTCTGCCTCCACGCATTCTGCTGGGCTCTTTCAGTTTGGGTGGACTGCATGAGCTCAGAACGTTTAATCGAGAGTGCGTTTTTTTTTTGTTTTTTTTTTGCCTTATCTCCGCTAGCCTCTGGGACGGAGATGCTAGTCACAGCGTTGAAACATTTGCAGCTGCTGGAGGGGGAAAAAGGGAGATTAAAATTGAAAAAGACACATTGGCCATTTAAAAGGAGGGGCTGATGTTTTCAGGTTAATGTGCAGCACAAACCCAAGTAACACACAATTCTCTGGAATGATCATTTCACCCCTCCCACCACCGCGTGGCTAACAGCAGGGATGATTTCTTTTCAGCCACAGGCAAACAGCCCAGTAGGAACGGCCACCTCTGAATGTCCCCTTAATAAAATTCCCCTATTTCAACCAGGTGACCATGAATGATATCTCTCTCCTGAGGACAGAGAGAGAAAGAACGGATGTTGCTTGAATGCCAGCAAACACCAGGACCACACACTGCCATGCTTTCTCATGCAGTGATTCCAGACTACGTGCTACTGGCCTGCCGTGGTAAAGCATCCTACCATGGAGGAGACACAGGCTTTTGGAGTACCTCCAGGACAGTGTCATTGAGATGTCCCTGGAGGATTTCCGCTCCATTCCCAGACACGTTAACAGACTTTTCCAGTAGCTGTACTGGCCGCGAATGCATCCCAAGTCTTCAGGGCAAATTAATCATTAAACATGCTTGCTTTTAAACTTTTTTTATTATATTTACAAAGATACACTCACCAGAGCTGCCTTCTCCGCCTTCAAGGTCCGGGAGCCCGGGTTGGGAAGGTACTGTCTCCAGGGTGATAAACAGTTCCTGGCGGTCAGGGAGAATGGTTTCTCCACTTGCCTGGTGTGCGCTATCTTCAACCTCCCCCTTTTCATCATCTCCCTTGTCCCCAAAATCCTCATCCCTGTTGCGTGAGACTTCCTTGCAGGAGTCCATGTACTGATGTGGGGTAGTTGTAGGGGCACCCCCTAGAATTGCATGCAGCTCATCATAGAAGCGGCATGTCTGGGGCTCTGACCCAGAGTGGCCATTTGCCTCTTTGGTTTTTTGGTAGGCTTGCCTGAGCTCCTTAATTTTCACGCGGCACTGCTGCGGGTCTCTGTGATAGCCTCTGTCCTTCATGCCCTTGGAGATTTTTTTCAAATATTTTGGCATTTTGTCTTTTGGAACGGAGTTCTGATGGCACGGATTTGTCTCCCCATACAGCGATCAGATCCACTACCTCCTGTTTGGTCCATGCTCTTTTGCGATTCTGGAACTCCGTGGTCACCTCTGCTGATGAGCTCTGCATGGTCACCTGTGCTGATCAGCTTGCCACGCTGGCCAAACAGGAAATGAAATTCAAAAGTTCGCAGGGCTTTTTCTGTCTACCTGGCCAGTGCATCCGAGTTGTGACCGCTCTGGACAGAGCTCTCAATGGAGCACTATGGGATAGCTCCCGGAGGCCAATACCGTTGAACTGCATCCACACCCACCCAAATTCAACCCAGCGATGTCGATTTCGGCACTAATCCCCTCATCGGGGAGGAGTACAGAAATTGATTTTGAGAGCCCATTAAGTCAACACAAATGGCTTTGTTGTGTGGACGGATGCAGGGTTAAATCAATCCAGCGCTGCTAAATTCGACCTAAACTCTTAGTGTAGGCCAGGGCTAAGACAATCGTGCGCAGATTGGAGGTTTGAGAGAGTCATCTGCCTACAGGCCATATATGGGACAAGAAACCATACTGTGGTCCACTAATCATCCTTAACACAGGCTACTAGTGACTCCCTTACAATTTAGGTCAAGCCCTGCTTAACTTTTATCAAAGGAAGTTTCCCTCCTGTACTGATTAAACTAACTTTTTGAAATATTTTAAGAAAGGGAACTGGATTTTCCCTCCATCCCTCACAGCCTCAGCAGAAGTCCTGATCTTACTGCAGTTATTAGGAGCCCAACTTTTAGAGGGAAGGCAAATGTCATTCTTGTAGAGTGATTTCCTCCCCCCCCCCCCCCAAAAAAAAATGACTTGGAAACACAAGTCCCATTGAAAGTCTTGTACTCCTAAGTCACTTAGGTGCTTTAGAAAACCCCACCTATGTAACTGTTTTCTGTTTGGAGAAATAGAACCAATTAAACTTAATGTTTAAACCTTGAAACCAGAGGCATCTACTGTTCCTGGGAGGGGTCTGAGGCAGGCTCTCCAGACTTGTTTAAGATCTCATGAATGACATGTGGTTCCATGAAGGGATGGGGAAGGAGATCTGTAAATTGCCGAGCTGTTTCAACAGCGTATTTATGAATGAAAGTGTGACCGTTGATTAAAGCACACCAGCAGAGTAACGTAACCTGGGGTTTGGTATTTCTCAATGCCTACTAGATTTCCACTGATGTGTTAAAGTTGGGTGGATGTGCGTAGATCTCTTGTAGTATAAAGTTAATGATAACTACAAGCACAATAAAGTTTTGTAGGGGAGTAGAGGCTACTACAGGTGGGGCAGACTGCTCCAAATTGAGTTGTTTGTTCTGCCATGTATGGCGTTTCTTTCTTGCACTTTCTGTATGAGCTTGGGTAAGTTAAACTCCTCATTTATTCATGTTGTATTGAAAAGTTGGACACCGAGCCTTGCCCACGAAACTTGTCCAAATATGAAACAGACTTATATTGATTGACTGTATGGCTCAGGAGGCAGACTGCGGGGCAGGGGAGTGGTAGTGCGTTCTTCCAAACTCTGCCCACAAAACAAGCTCCACCCCCGTGAATATCCAGAATGAGACGCTGCTCACAGATATGCAGATATTCAAAATATGATTGTGTGTTCTTTTTGGTTCCCCCTCTAGGTCTACACCACAACCTGTGTCAGCAAAACGTATGTCACTCAGGGCTGTGAAGGAATAGTCACACCCCTGAGCAACATAAGTTACACTGGCATAAGCACTTGTGTGCACAGCTTCTCCCGCCAGCATAGCTTCCGCCACTCGCGAAGGTGGGGTTTTTCTGCTGATGGGAGAGCTCTCTCCCATTGGCCTAGAGCGGGGGTGGGCAAACTTTTTTGGCCCAAAGGCCACACTGGGGTTGCAAAACGGTATGGAGGGCCGGGTAGGGAAGGCTGTGCCTCCACAAATAGCCTGACCCCAGCCCCCTATCTGCCCCCTCCCAGTGCCTGCCCCCCGACTGTCCCCCTCAGAATCCCCAATCCATCCAATGCCCCTGCTCCTTGTCTACTGACCGCCCCCCACCCGGGACCGCACCCCCATCCAACCCCCCCACTCCCTGTCCCCAACTGCCCCGACCCCTATCCACACACCCACCCCCTGACAGGCCCCCCGACCCATCCAAGCTCCCACTCCTTGTCCCCACCCTCCCGGGACCCCCCGGGACTCCACCCTCTATACAACCACCCCCCCCCCCCCGGCTCCCTGTCTCCTGACTGCCCCTCCCCCCCCCGAACCTCCGCCCCATCCAACCGCGCCCTGCTCTCTGAGTACCCCCCGGGACCACCTGCCCCTTATCCAATGCCCTCCCCATGCCCTTACCATGCCGCTCAGAGTGGCAGGACAGGCTTATTGGAAAGCCTGGGAGGTGGGTGGGCACAAGCCATGCGGCTGCGAGGGAGGGGGGACAGCGGGGGAGGGGCTGGGGGTGATCCTCCCCGGCCCGGCGCTCAGGGGTCGGGCAGGACCACATGTGCTGCAGTAGCGCTGCTGTAGCACCATATGTATAGACATGGCCTTACGTGAAGAATGAAATAGTAGACCCTTAACTCAGATGGCCAGGGATGACTAACCCTCTGAGATGAATGGGGCAGTTCACGCCTCTCAGAGCTGCTGTTCCAGGCATTCAGCCTGGGTTTCGGAGCCGATACTGTGAAGTCCAAGTAGCAACTTCAAAGTGCTACTGATCCTGCTATTTTTTTAGAGCTCTAATGCAAACCCCATTTGGTGACCCAGTCTGAGAGGTTTGCTCCAAAATACTATGCAGACAGACCCTTAGAGATGATAATTTCAGAGAAGTACCAGTACAACATGTAGGCGGCTACTCGGTATTTCTGAGCCCTGATATATGTACAGTAAACGCATATGTGGCTGGCAGAGAATGACAAAATTAGAGATACTGACACACTGAGAGCTCCTGTTTAAAATCTTGTTAACGTGGCAGCAGCAACTTCATATATTATGTTAGCAGTATATTTTAAGTATCTTGAAGAACTGTAAAGGTTTGAACTCAAATTACTAATGTTTGTCACCGCTGAGCATACCCAGTGCTGAAGAGGATAAAAGAACTCCTGTCAAGCAGGGTTTTTTCCTACAGTATCCCAGAGTATTGATCTAAACACATGTTGGGATCCAGAAGAAAAATGAACTCACTTTCATGATTTGGCAGCTGAACAGCTGGTACGGGATTTGTGATCCCCTGCATCAGAATTTCAATCTCTTGTGATCTGAAACTTGATTTTTCTAATGTTGACAAGTAGCGACTTGGATTGTGTCTTCTCCCTTGCTTTCCATCTACTGGTGAGCAGCAGCATTGACATCGGAGGGTTTTAAGGCAGCCATTTGAAGAGCATCTAGAGGAGATATTGGAAACACAGTTTTGCCGTGCAAAAATCAATCTTTCTGTCCACTTTTGAATGACAAATAAGATTATGGTTATTTTTGACAGACAAGGCTGAAGTTATACAATTTGTGGCCAGACTAACCGTGCTTATAAAAAGGAGTGGAAATCCCTTCGCTCACTGTGGAATCCAAGTATATGATTAGTCAACAAATCCCATCCAGTACTGTGCAGTGTCACACCTCTTTAAGGATCTTGGAGAGTCTTGGATTACGTATATCAAGCCACTTTAATCCTGTAATCCAAAATGTTGTATTAGTGGATAGAGAGCTGTTTTCTCTTCCCTTCTCCAGTGCCTAGAGATACTGTCTTTCAATAGGATTCTTAAATTTGGGGAAGCCTGGTGCTTGGTTTCAGTAAGCTCAGAAAGTTGTTACTTTTTTTTTTTTTAACGTTGCTGCTGAAACTTACTTCTACATCAGGTGTTGTTTCCATGCAAAGGTCTCCATTCTAGCAAGGTATTGCAATCCTTTGCTTGTGGAATTAGTCTGCTGATGTGGGGTTTGAGCTGGCACGTAATTATCTCTTGTTGGGAAATATTCTGAGGAAGAGATCGGCTGGAAAAGTGGAACTCCTTCTCTTTGCTCCCAAAATGCCGAAATAAAAAGCACAGTGTGTAGAACCCATGTGTCCCTTTCATGTCTCTTCTTGTGGGCGTGTCTTGCAATATCACTGCTGCTCAAATTTTACCCCATTCTGAGATAGGTTTCACTTCTGAAACATCCATGTTTTTTCCTCTAGAATTTGCAGGGGGTTGTTCATGGGTTTTCTTTAGAAAAAGCTTCTGTGCTTGCTCAAAAATCTTTTTCTGCTTTTGGGCAGCCTGATGGTGCCATGCGTTTCCGAGTAGCATCGTTGATTTGATTAGGGGGGAAGGATAGCTCAGTGGTTTGAGCATTGGCCTGCTAAACCCATGGTTGAGAGTTCAATCCCTGAGGGGGCCATTGAGGGATCTGGGGCAAAAATTGGGGATTGGTCCTGCTTTGAGCAGGGGGTTGGACTAGATGACCTCCTGAGGTCCCTTCCAACCCTGATATTCTATGATTTCTATGATTTGTGTGTGGTGTTGGAGCAGAGGTTTAGATTTTCACTTACTAATTATTACATAGTTGTCGCCAGTGTCAAAAGTTGGCAGATATTTCTCTGCAAGTGGATTTTGAGCCTCCGGCAGCCTAGAGCAAGAGGGCTCTTTTAGCCTTAAGAATTTTTGAATGTTACTTGACCTGTTTCCACAGTACCGAGACCACTTTGATAACAAATGGATCAATAGCGCACTGTTTGTGCAGAAGTGTCTTAAGTGCTGTTGTCCTCCACTTGCAGCTCTGACAGGGCAATTATTACTCTAAGAGTGGTGGAGCCAAGCGTTAGCCACCCTCACGCCCCCCCTGGCTTTTAAGGAAAGCAGCAAATGTCACTTAATACAGCAGCACTAAGTAGTGCCACTCAGGTTAAGGGGCTGTTAATAATTTCCAGTATCAAGCTATTGCTTCCTAGGATCTATAACTTGCTATAAAAACTGTTCTAAAATGTTGCATGAGAACAGACCCTGTGCCACCCCCACTGTTGCCAGCACCACCACCATCTCATCTCCCCAGCTTCGTCTAAGGCAAATCGGCCATGTTCTGGAGGCCCAGCTCTCGTTTCAATGTAGGTGTGATATGAGGCAGGGCCAGCAATAGACACTTTGAAGCTCTAGGTAAAGTGGCATTCTGACTCCTTATATAGTCGCTTCCTCCATCTAGGTCACTTACAGTGTGCACTTTTTTGGGGGAGGGGCCCACTCAGCCCCATGAAACTGTTTTTTTTTCCTTTGCCCTTGTGCTCCAGAGTAAATCTCTCCCCTTTCCCTGTGAGGAAACAGGCTTACTCCTTCCAAAGCAACAGGCAAGCAGCTTCTCTCCAAGACTTCTGGACACAGAGCTCAGAGGACAGGAGTCCTGGCGCGACTAGGTACCCAGAGAGGAGGCCTGTAGGGAAGCTGTAGGCAATAGGGAGGAGCAGCTTATTAGAAAGTTGGAAGAGGAGCCCACGAGAGGCAGTGTACTAACAGGCTTGGGGACTTTGGTGCCCTGGGTGCCCTGGTACTAACAGGCTCTTGGTGTCCTATCACCATCTGGGGATTTGGTGGCCAAAGAACTGCTTTCTCCCAAGACTCCCTGATTGAGAACCTAGCCCCTGCTCCATGCCAGCTATCTCCCTGACACTCTTGTACTCATCTCTGCTGTCCAGCAGGGATGTCCAGAATCTGAATGAGGCCCAGAGTTTTTGGTACCTGCTCTGATGGCACAAAGCAAAGAGAAAGTCCAGGTTAGACAGTTACCTGGAAATATCTCCTAGGTGGTAGTGCAGGGCCCTTGACATAAGCTGCACAGTCAAAGAATGATTGTGCTCTGGCTAGTCTCAGTTGCCTTCAGGGGCCTGGGGCAGCATAGGTTAGAGCAGCCTGAGGACTATGCTAGTTTTCATCAGGGTCTTTGTGAGGGAGGAGGGTGCAATGAGTCACAGGGGTGTCATATAGTTTTCTTTGCCTCCACTTTCCTCCCCTTCTTTGACCAAGCTCAACTCAACAGCAGACCAGCATTACGGCCTTGGTATATGTGCCATTAAAATCTTCATGATTGCCTTTGTCTCGTTAATTACCTGTTAATGGTAATTAAGAAAAAGAAAAATGTTGAAATTGCAACCAGTTTATTTGCTGGAGGATTTTAAACCCAGAGCTTGGTGCTGAGGTCAGTTTATCGTTTGGGAAACAACTATCGCATCCTTGCAGGTGAACATCCCTCCCAAGACAAAACCTGTTCCTTTGATCACTGCTGCCGAAAGCTGTTGAGAACATGATCTCCCCCAAACCTGCAGCATTGAAAGTCACCAACAGTGCGGGAAAGCAACTTTGCTTAAAATATTTGACCGTCTGCAAATGTCTCATGAATTTTAATGGCTTGTTTTTGTTTGTAGGTGTGCCGATGTTATCTGTACAACCAAAAGGGAAACAGAAAGGCTGTGCTGGCTGCAACCGAAAGATCAAGGACCGCTACCTTCTGAAGGCCTTGGATAAATATTGGCATGAAGATTGTCTAAAATGTGCCTGCTGTGACTGCCGTCTTGGAGAGGTTGGATCAACTCTTTACACAAAAGCAAATCTCATTCTCTGCCGCAGAGATTACTTGAGGTAAATACAGGCATATTCTGGGGGTTCTTCCTATAAACTCCCAGTTCACCGCCAGCTGTTTATTTTTCCTAAACTTGTACTGTGTAAATATCCATGTGCACAATTTTTAGCATTGCCTAGTAGTTAAATTGAGTACAAGATCCATAGTTTTCTCCTTTTTAAGGAAGCCTTTTGTTTGCTGTATTATATTTGATGCAACTGCTTATGTGTAAGGCTTGATAGTGAGGGGAGGGCATGCTTTATGGTATTTTTTTTAATTACGAGCTTACAAAAGAAAGGAGTGTTTGTTTTTAAAATGTAGGGCCAGATCATCAGCTGGTGTAAACTGAAATAGCTCCTCTGACTTCAGTGCTATGTGAATACACAACTGCTGAGTGTCTGTCCCATTTGCCTTTCAATGGCAGCTTTTAAATAGACATTTAACTGTTTTCTGTAGGCTCCCCCCTACCACAAATGAGGCTCCTTGGTGACACAACAAAGCAGAACAATGTGTCAATATAAGAGATCAGTTTTTTAAACAATTGTTTTCCTTCAGGAAATTTTATAGTGACCAGCAGTGACTCTTCCTCCAGGTAGACTACCTTCACCCAGGTGCATTTGTAGCAAATAAAACCTGTTACTCAAGGACAATTGTGACTTTTTTTGGATTGGATATATGTAAATACATATCTATAGAAGCTCAAATGAGTCTTAATATGACGATAGCTATGATGTACTTTCCCTAATAATGGGGCTTATTGCGAAAGTGAGGGGAAGTGAAGTCCACTATATAGAATGTATAAAATAAATAGAAGAAAGGGGAAGTTGATAGTAATGACTATCAACTAGAAGTTAGGAATTATAGAAAACTGATAAAGGAAGCAGAGGGACAGAAGGAGAAATCTATGGCCAGCAGAGTTAAGGACAGTAAGGAGTTTTTAAAATATATTAGGAACAACAAGAATCCTGACAATGGTATTGGTCAGTAATAATGCAGAAAAGGCAGAAATGTTCAATAAATATTTCTGTTCTGTATTTGGGGGAAAAAAAGATGATATGCTTTCCTCATATGGTGGTGGAGACATTCTTTCTATTCCACTAGTATCTCTGGAGGATGTTAAACAAAAGCTGCTAAAGTTAGACATTTTTAAATCAGCCCATCCAGCTAAAGTGCATCCAAGATTTTTAGATTTTTAAAAGAGCTGGCTGAGGAGGCCAGTGGACCATTAATGTTGATTTTCAATAAGTCTTGGAGAATTGGGGAAGTTTCAGAAGACTGGAAGAAAGCTAGACTCATGCCAGTTTTTATGAAAGAGTAAACTGGATGACCCAGGTAATTATAAGCCTGTCAGCCTGATGTCAATCCCGGGCAAGATAATGGAGCGGCTGATATGAGACTTGATAAAGAATGAAAGGAGGGTAATGTAATTGATACAAATCAACGTGGGTTTATGGAAAATAGATCCTGTCAAACTAACTTCATATCTTTTTTGATGACATTACAAGTTTGGTTGATAAAGTTAATAGTGTTGACATCATATTCTTAGATTGCTGTAAGGCATTTGACTTGCTACCAGGTGACACTTTTGATTTAAAAAGATAGAATGATATAGAAGTGGCCTGGCACCATTAAATACTGGCTAACTAATAGGTGTTGGAATGTAACTGAACAGGGAATCGAGGTCACTGATTCAGAGTGATCTGGGTCACTTGGTAAAGTTGGTGCAGGCAAACAATATGTGTTTTTAATACAGTTAAATATAAATGTATACATCTAGGAACAAAGAATATAGGCCATACTTCCAGGATAGAGTTCCCCATCCTGTAAGCAGTGACTGAAAAAGATTTGGGGATCATGCTGGGTAATCAGCTGCAGATGAACCCCCAGTGAGATGCTGTGGCCAAAAGGAGCTAATATGATCCTAGGATGCATAAACAGAATAATCCTCAAGAAGGAGTAGAGAGGTTACTTTATTTTTGTATTTGGTACTGGTGTGACCACTGCTGAAATCCTGTGTCCAGTTCTGTGCCCACTATTCCAGAAGGATGTTGATAAATTAGAGAGGATTCAGAGAAGAGCCATGAGAATGATCAAAAGATTAAAAAGCACACCCCCTCCCTGCCCCTATTACAAGCCCTTCCCCAAAACCCCGCTCTGGCCCCGCCTCTTCTCCGCCTCCTCCCCTGAGCGCGCCACGTCCCTGCTCCTCTCCCCTCCCTCCTGGAAAGTCCTAAGCACGGCCAAACAGCTGTTTGGTGGCGAGAAGTGCCGGGAGGTAGGCAGAGGAGCAGGGACGTGGCGCACTGGGGTGGGGAAGAAGTGGGGAAGGGGAGCTTGGCCACCGGTGGAGTCAGTGCTTATGTGGGCCGCAGGAAATAACATGCGGGCCGTGTGTTTGAGACCCCTGCAATAGACGGTTGTTAAGCCATTCAACATTTGTTAAACCTGTGGTGCCCAGAGACCAGCTGTATTTGTGACAATAGTTTTAACCCTTGAACTATCTGGGATCAAAGTATTAATGGATTCAGGGTAATATTTTAGGGAGTCTATAGTGATTACAGTTTTACAAATCAAATTTTCCTTCAAGTTTTCCTTAAAAATAAGAAAGGGAGTCATGAAATATCTGATTGTAATTAACCGTTACGGTGTTTAAAACTGGAACCTCGCCTTGTAGCCCATCAGTGGAATCAGAGCATCTTTCCTCTAGTTATGAATTCTGCACTTAAATCTCCCAAGGGACTATATGAAGTGCCTGTGCTATCAAGAGAGTCCATAGAATTTCAGCTGTCACAGACCCAAGTATAATTGTGTAGGTAGGCCACCCCAAAAGTGTAGGTGATGGGAGGCCTGTTTGAAGAGTAGGAGGAGAGACTGGGGTGTGGAGCGGAGTGTTGTGGGATTTGCTTGGGAGGGAAGGATTGAATACAAGGGTTTTGAAGAAGGAGGAGAGTAGAATAACATGGAACAGAGGGTGGCTGGACTTTGGGGAAGAGAGACCAGGGACAGCAAGGAGCTCTGCGAGGAGAGAGATGAGGGAGAGACTGGGGAATTTGGCAGACAGTGAAGTGAAAGTACAGATGATTTTAGAAGATAGGAAGAGAGAGGACTTTGAAGATTTGTAACACCAGTCAAAGCCTGCTCCTGGCAGAGCATGGACAATGCATAGAGGGCACCTAGCTGATGCTGCTGGGAGCATGAGGGAGTCCAAAGGAGGAGGAAGTACTGAAGTGCTGGGGTACTTATAGGAGGTAGAGGGGAGCTTGTTTTGATGGGATATCCTGTTAGGCTGGGGCTTTGTTCTCTCTAACTTCATTCGTAAAACGGGGGGACGGCGGGGAGTGTGCGCTTCCCGAGGATGGGTCATAAGGATAAGAAGTGCCGTATAGCCTCCAGGTCAGTCTGACCCTCATCACAGTAATATCTGAGTGTCTCTCAATCATCCAACACCCCTGTGAGGCAAGAAAGTCTCATCCACCTTCTACAGATTCTTGAAACTTGCCCAAGGTCACACAAGAAGTCTGTGGCTGTATCAGGAATTGAACACAGGTCTCTCCAGCACCACTGAGGAATTTACAGGTAATCCATGCTGAGCGTATTCTTGCAGGCAGTGGTCTGAGCCAGACTTCTAATTCTGTTTGTCTTAACATGACACCTATGTCAGTGATTACCAAAGCATTGGCTCTGCCATGGACTTACTCTATAACTTGGGTGCGTCACATCACTTCTCTGCCTCCGTCTATAAGCCAAATATAACTACAGCACTTCTCGCTACCTCTCCAGGGTGTGTATGGGGTCAGTTAGTGTTTGCTTTACCCTTTCACAGTGCTATTCAGTGTGTTAGTGGTGAGAGTAACGCGTAGCTTACTTCACAACAGTTCAGTGCAGGCTTTCTCTGTGATAAGGAATTTTAGCCACTGCAGGTAGAAGGGACTTTTGGATCATCTCCTTTTATCACTATCGGATACAAAATATGAGATCTCCATCTAATCCTTCATTGACTGACTGAAATAATGGCAGTTGCATATGCACATATATCCAATCTGTAACTGACTTCACTTGTAAATTGTTTCTTAGGTTATCCTAAATTCTTCCTTTCTTAATTTCAATCCCTAAAAGCTTGTGCTCGCTTTGACTACTGAAAAAACCGTCCTAGATTTTCTTTCTTGTTACAAATCTGCATTCCAAAGTTCCCTTTCCAGACTGTGCTACTTCAGTTCTCTTTGATCTTTAAGTAAGTTACTTTCTAATAATCTGATCATTTATGCTACCCTTCTTTAAATTCACTAAGAATTATTTAGTTCCACACATTTATACTTCTATTTTATACATCCCTGTGTTTCTCTTCTGTTACTGCATGATTTCCATGTTCATGTTCACCTGACTGGGTTTTACTCTGTGTAGCCATTCATCCCTGTGTAAGGGTGTGCAGTAGTCTGATTTGGTAGCATTGTATTGCTATTGAGCACAGATGTACAATGACTACTATGTACAGGGCAGGAAAGAGTTGGGCCCATTTTCTCATCAAAGATCTCTTGGTAGCACTAGTTCCCAACCAACATTCCCCTTTTGCTAGCTTCCTACCATACCACTTTGCATTTATCCTGATTAAACCTAGTTTTGTTTATCATTTTTTCCTGTCTAACGCTCTCCTAGATTCCACCATTTTCATTTTGCTTCCCCGGCTGCAAGGCAGCCCTCCTAACTTCTTACAATGGGAAAACTTGGTAAACATGCTCTTTATTTGTTCTAGGTCACTTATGGAGACATTGAGCACATGATCTAAATCTGAGTCTTGCTGAGGGGAGGGAAAGGTATCCATTGCAGGGGTTGGCTATTTAATACACTAGCGCATTACTTCGTTCCCAGTCGTCAGTCAGGCATCCATCACAGAATATACGTAGCCATGCCTTTTTCATACTTCTCTGAGAGCACTATGTGGTGCAGCGCTGAATGCCTTACTGAGGTGCCCACTGCTAACCAAATTCTCTGTTGCTGAAATCATTGATAGCTGTTTGGGTGCTCAGTCTATCTGAAAATCAGTCCACTTACTTAGGTTCCTAAGTCTGGACTTCGCTTTAGAAAACCTTTTTTGCAAATCTTGTCCCTTGTCCCTTCTACTAGTTTTATATGTAACAAAGTGCCAGCTTTCCAGCGCAAGTTGATATTCCAATTGTCTTGTTCTGTGGCTCTCTCTTAGACAACCAAATAGGATTTTTTCTTGTGATAATGCTGCATTATTCTTGTTAATATTAATGTCTTTAGCATTTGATTACCTCTGTTCATTTCTATCCATTCTTACAGCCATTTCTGCTTTGTTTTCAGCATTGTACTGCCGGCCATGTATGTTGTTGTATATCCTGTCTGCCACCTTTATGCTGTAATGTGTATCCATCATCTCCCTCTTCCCTGTTTAAACCCTTCCCACCAACCTGGCCAGCCTTCTGCCTAGAAGGTCACTTACCACATCTGTTCAAGTAGAGGCTCTCCACTCCAAATAGTCACTTCTGCCCACAGGATCTCTGAATCCATAACATTTTTTTTCTCTACACCATCTCCTCAGTCCTTAATTCACTTCCAGTATTTTTCTGCTTCACTCACAGAGAATTATCAAAGCCCTTCTTCTTTGACTCCTTTCTTTAATGGCTTTGGCGCCAATATCCAAACTCTAGTCGGTAAGACAAAAAAGTAACATCTTCTACAGCAATTGGAAACGAATTAATGCTAAACTACAGTGGAATTAAACACGGTACAGCTATATTTATACTAAATAAGTTCATCGCAGTGACTTAAAGTATTACAATGACTATCAAAAGAATTAATCACTGGCCACTTACCGTGATTACGTGGTTTCCAAGAAGAGCAGTGTCAAATAATGGAATTTGGTACACTAAATATGTTAGTCTTTACAAAGCTAAGAAGCAAGCCAGTTTTGAATCTATAAATGTGGACAGAGGAAAGATAAATGAAACCTGCTGGGAATAGTGCATATAATAATAGGAGCACATACTCTGTTGGGGTTCCATAGGCTTTACATAAAGGACAGAGGGCCTTTTTGAATGGATATTGGCCGATGTGGTGGTGTAACTGTAGAGAGCCACTGAGGAGCTCAAGCTGTTTGAGAATGTGCTGCCTCGTGATTCGTGAACGACTCCCAGCAGTGGACTTTGCTTCCCCCTTCATTTTGTTGGAGCACAAATCTATTAACTTCCAGTGGGGATTGTTATTGTAGGTGGCACCAGAGACCCTAGCATTCTGGCCAACCAGTGTGAATCAAAGGGTGCATTTTCCATGGTCATTGGCCGTGGTGCTTATTTGTGCATGCGTTTAAAGAAATACTAGATGACATGCTGCACGTTGCTTCAGCTGCGTTTCTGCTCATTCATGAATGGAAACTTTTGAAGGTGCACCTCAGAACTCCGCTGTGGCTTCTGGGCTGTTCAGTGATATTCTGCTTTGGAGCTCCCTACAGGAATACACATAATGCATAGATCTTTCATGGAAGAAGCACTGTTAACTGGACAGCTGTGACCGGTGCATGGAACTGGCATGAGAACTAGCTCCTTTTAGTGTGAATGTTTTCTCCTCCTCTGAGTGGGGAAGAACCCAGTGGCAGGAGCCTTACTGGTTCTGTATATTCTTTGCCTGCCTGCATTGCTTTGGACCAGGCTGCCGTTCAATGCGTCAGATAAGGCTGTGGGCTTTCTGCACTGAATACATTTCGTCTGAGTCACTGAGGACATCTTTCAAAAGTGCTTCAGGAACTCTTACCAGACCATATCCTCATCATTTTTTTCAAAAGATAAACTGTCATCATTGCTTGGAAAGGAAGATTTGTTAACCTTCATGTTTCCTAAAGCACTTTCTTCTTCTTTTTTAATTCTGAAAGATGAAATCAGATCTTGAGTTGTTTAAATTTGCTATCCTTGTAATCCCACCTCAATCTCCAGCTACATACACAGATATATTTCCAGATACATTATTGTCTAAATAAATGTATTTACCATTTGGTTAATAGTCATGATGGCTAGCTTTCCATCTTTAATTTATCTGTCTCTGTTGAATAGGCAAATTCTGTTGGAAGCCACTATTCCTGGTATAGAAATCCTTACAGTGTGCTTCTTTTTAAACTGCTTGTTTAATACAAAAACCAGTTGTTTTATTGATCCGCAGACATACTTGAAGATCCACCAACTTGGAGCACACAAGCAGTCTCTGTGAGCCCTGCTCAGAGTTTCTTGGTGGAACTGCCATCTTAATTCAGAATTTTCAGTGGGGTGCTTTCTGAAGATGTGTTTGATTCTCTCCTATCTTACACCAGTGCAACTCCATTGACTTAAATGGAACTCTTCCTGAATTACACCCACGTAAATCAGAGGAAAATGAAACTCAGTGTGACAGAAACTGACCAAATGACTTCTGCATGTTTCATACGTACCAGCACTTGTTAGGAACTTGTCACAATTTGATAAACAAGGCAGTTGGTCCTGGTCAGGACTTAAATGAGGGTTATCTCCAAAGGAAGCTGAAATATTGGACAAAGAGATGATGGTAAATCAGTAGAGGGCAAGTTTCTCTCTAAGGGTCGGATCCAGCTCCTAGTGGAGTTATGGGAATCTTTTCACTGACTTTAGTATGCTTTTGATTAGGCCCTAAATTGGTACGGAACCAATGCCTCAGCATAGACTAGGGGTGTGGTGTTCCGCTTATTGCAACTTTTGAATGGGAACTCAAACTGGGGTTTTCAGCTTATCTGGTTGTTAATGATCCCAAGACCATATTTGCAAAAGAGAGAGAGAGAGGTTTTTTACTCTGTCTTAACCGAATTCCAGTTTAGGTAGCTGTGGTGCCTTCTTCCCACCTGAAAGTTCCTACTTCCAGCTGGATTCAACATTCACCTTTTCCTGTCTCCAGCTTTTTGGACAGCATTGCTTTGTTCTGCCCCAGTAATAATGACATACAATTTATATTTCGATTTGTGAGTAAAGAGCTTTAGGGATGCCTTTGGATGAAAGTTATTGCATCCAGTAAATGTACAGTAGTTTTGTTAGTGATTAAGAAAAGTGAGTCTTTGATTTTTAAAAATATGTGATAGTTCTGTCTGGCAAGGAAGCATGCACAGCAATGCCTAGGTTTCAATAGGCTTCCACGTGTAAGTAATGATGGTGGCACCAAATCAAATGGCCAAACCACAGTTGCACATTTCAGGCCCAATCTTTGAAAGTTCCAGTGTGTGCGCCAAAACTAGCAAAAGTAGAGCTAATCTGTCAACGGTGTCATTGAAGCTACATTCAGGAGCATTAATCAGCAGAAAGAACTCGATAAACTGGGAAGCCTTCCAAGGAGGGTGCTATTTATTTTTTCAAGAAATGTATGGCATATATGGGCATCAGCAGCAGATATATTAGGCAATGATCTGTTATTAAAGGGACACAGTCAACCCGCTTATATCCAGAAATGTACTTTCTGTTAAAAAGATGACAAATACATGCAGCATGGCCAGAAAGGACTGTGTTTTAAATTTGGGTTTTACTGAAGATCCTAATAATAGTGTCGAGTTTGTTAAACTGACTTTTATTATTCTTAACCACTTCGAGGCATTCTGCATGGGATTTCCCTGTCACTAAAACTGTTTTGTACCTGGACAGATTGACAATGAAAAAGAAAATGCCGTGTTTTATGTGCAAAAGATGGTGCATCTCAACCACATTGTCACACTTCGTATTGTCACAGCAAAGATTATTTCCTATGTGGTAGCTGAGATGAAAGCCTTTCACTTATACAAACCAGAACTTTCCAGGATAACAAATGGCAGTTGGGTTTGTTAGTTGATTTTAATTTTATTTTTCAAAACCTTCTGATGGGGGTGGACTAATTCTGGTAGGCTTTAATGTACTGACCTGCCTCTAACACTTTCAAACTTGCAACTTTCCTGTTAATATTTCTAAACTCTCCTAAGAAAACTTGGCTCCATATATGTATGTTTACATAGCATCTGTGAAAGCCAAGGTTGGTTTTAATGTCGGTTGGTGCAGTTATACTGTAGGAAGATTTGAGCTTTTGAGGAAGATGATGCTTATATTCTGACAGTAGGTGGGAGAGCTTCATACGAAGTGTAAATCTCTTGCTTTCTAAAATGTGGAGGGAGGGACCAAAAGACCCAAAGTAAATACCTTTCATATGGATTGTTCAGCTGAAGACGTGTGCCCTTGAGGAATCCTGAAATTTATGCCCCGTAGTCTGCAGGCTAGCTGGCCACCCAAGCAGAGGGCTTTTTATACTACGCCAGTTCAGCTCCTTCTGTTTAGCTATCCATGAGTAATAAACCTTCTGGCATAAAATGTACATTCTCTGGAACTGAACTAGAAACCATCATGAAAGAACAACTTGACCGACTTTATTAATGTCAAAATATGGCTCCGTTCCTTCAATTGACACAACTTTCCCCTGTAGCATTGGCTCTGTTGTATTGAGAAGTGTGCACTCACTAACAGGTAATTACCACATGCCAAGCAGTGATTATGGGAGGGGCAATATCTATCTGATTTTTGCCGTATGCAGTTTTTGTGGGAGCCAAGAGAAACAGAACACAGGAGTAGGTTATGCCACACAAAGACAGATTAGAGATGTCGTGCAGCCTGCATTTTAGAATTGGTTTTACATTTGTATCATATTAAGTGGCTGTGAAGCTTTTTTCTACAGCTATTTGCATACTCAGTATTTTGTCAGCTCGTATTAAACGTGTGTGGTGTTCGAACTCTGTCGCATGCAGTTGACGACAAACACTGACGTAAGTTGTTCAAGTCCAATTTGCTGGAAGGTCGTTTTTGAACTGGTAGGAACAAGGCTCTCTTTCTCGTAACTATGAATTCAAGGTACAAGAAATGGACATAGGAACTTCCACACTGGATCAGACCGAGGGTGCATCTAAACCAGTATCCAGTCTCAGACAGCAGCAGCATGAGATGCTTCAAAGGAAGATGCAAGAATTTTATTATAACGATTATCATCACTTTTATTGTAGAAGTACCAAGGAGCCCTAATCATAGACCCTGGGTATAAAGAACCTATTTCTAGCCCTGAAACTTCAAGAAATATTAGACTTTAACCTGCCCCTGTCTGAAGACTGAAAATTGCATGACCTGTACCTCAGATCAGACCCAGTTGTACTAGGTGCTGTACAAGCAAGAACAAAGGTGGTCTCTGCCCCCAAGGAGATGACCATCTAAATATAAGATAATAGCAGATGATTACAGAACAGCTAGAGGAGTACAAGTTAAAAATGAGACCATATTGGTTAGCATGGTAGGCAATGGTCTCATACTGAAACCACATAATCCTTAGTAATTAGTGATTGGTTTAAGCATGAGGTTCACTCTCTCGTCAAAAATCTGCTAGTGTTAACTATTATAACTCTGGATATTCTTGGTATCCATATAAATGTCCAATCCCTTCTTGAATGTTACTAAATTCATGGCCTCAGCAACATCCTGTGACAATTAACACCATCTGATTGTTTTGTGTGGAAAAAATGTACTTTCTTTTATCTGTTTTGAACTTGCCGCCTCTTTAACTTCACTGAATGTCCTCCTTGTTTCTCGTATTATACAGCAGGGAGAAAGGAAGCTCCCAATGTACCTTTTCTATCCTATTCTGTGTTTTATATACACTTATATCCCCTCATAATCGTCTCTTTTCTAAAGTGAACTGCCCCAATCTTTTCAGTCTCTTTTCATGGGAGAGTTTTCTGGCCCCTGACTGACTTGCTGCTGGTTTGCAAATACCAGGCTGGAGGGCAATCTTGCTCTTGTTAGGTATTTAGAAATCCATTTGTAGATACTGTTTGTAGGTTTAGAGATCATGAAACAGATGTGCAGATTCTCATATAGCTTAGACCATACGGGAATGTGAGTGGGGCGAGAAGGAAGATTCATGGAAGGGGTACAAATCTAATGTTTGTTTATGAGGGATGAGTGTAAATAGGAAATACAGAATGTGTTTAAAATGATGGGGGAGACGGTCACTTTTAGACAAGTCCCTTCCTTTCACATGCTCGCCACTATACGTCCCTCACTCATACCCTTTTTAAAAAAAAAAAAAAAAGGGAAACTCTGGGTAATTATGCCCCTACCATATAGTTAGTCAGTTAAGTACCTCCACAGCATTGCTGAATTCCAAAACGTTGTACAGAAGATGACTGTTACAAGCAGCTAAGTCTTGAAATAAGAAGAAGCCTCCCAACAGTTACATAGGACTTCCACAGAGTGCTCCCCCCCGTTTCCCTCAATTCATTTGTATTCACTGCTGCTCCTGTGTGCCAATTAGCTTTAATTTTCACTATACACAATGACATCAACAGCTAATCGGAATATAGAATAGCTGGATTTTAGTGTGCCTATAAACTACAGAAAATTGTCCTTGGCTAAACTCCTGCTTTCAGATTGGCTGACGACAATAGACATGGTTAAGTTCAGAGTAAGAGCCATTAAGCATAATTACTACCACAGGGTAAAAGTTTAATTGTGTTAAATTTTAAATCTGCATAGTCTAAGCTTATTTACAAGCTGGTGAGGTCCTTCTGTTACATAAGAGAGAATAAATCTGTACTTAAAAATTGCTGTCTTCTAACTTTTAAAGTTTTAAAAAGAGATTAAAAAACCTTCCTTGTCTCTGACTTTTTTTCTCCCAGTGGTGTCATGCCAGTGAGAATATTGAGGATCTTATGGTATATTTTCCTGATACGCTTGAGCTTTCTCTATGTGTGAGACAAGATTGGATTTACTATGGAGAATGCATCCAGAGGATGCAGTATGTTTTTCCTTTTTTGTGGCTTCTTTTTAAACTAAACCATGGGATGTATTGATGGTGAAAGAGAGTTCTCCCCCAAAATTAAAAAAAACAAAACCCCAGACTTCTTCTCATGTGATCGCCAAGTGAGGAGGTATGGAGCATGACAGCTGGATGTGCCAAAAACAAATTCTTAGGTGAAGAATGGATCTCTTCTTTGCCTCAATCTGCTCTTCTTCCAACAGCAAAAAGCCTGTGATCTTTGAGCTACATGTTAGGCATACTTGAGAATTTTAGTGACCATATAGAGCTTTAAATTGTTCCCGGAAAAGTGATTAAAATTTGAAAGTGCTTGAATGTGTGTCAAATGTTCATATGTTAGGGAAGGGAGGTGGGGACTTAATGGAAGAGAACAAGATTAGCACACTGAAAAACTGGGAGCTACATTTATGTAGACGTTAAAAGGCAACATAATTTCAGCTGGACAAAACATAAACTGCAGCTCTTATGCAAACAGTAAAAGCTGTTTAACACTTGGTTTACTCCCCAACCCCTGAAAAGAGACAGGTGAATCCAATGCCAAATATAATCTTCATGTTTCTTAAGCTAACTGTTTAAACAGTTAATTGAACATCTGTCCAAACTTCCCCATCATTTCCATGTAGAGAAACATCCTATTTGAAGGGTGGAGAAAAATGCCCATTTAACAATGCAAATAACTCTGTCTGGGGCCCCTTTATTTTATTTAATCTAGATTGAGCTCCGCACAACTGTGATAATGAATAATGGATATTTTACGCTCACAAGAATAGTGGCATCGTGCACAGAACAAATTCAGGATTAACTTCCACTGTTGTTCTTACCTAATATATTGGGCGGCTTTGCTTGGGTTTCATTTTAGTTTAAGTCATTTTTTTAACATTTGCTGTGATTTGGATGTTCTAAAAATGCAGACGTCATTGTTCTCCTAATCTGCTAGTTCTCTATCAAATAGAGAAATTGAAACTAATGACTGCTGCTACTGTACTAAGGGTATTCTGTTTATACGATGGAAGACGGTTACATCAAGGAGTGATAGTGACACTTTTGTTTTGCCAAGTAAAATGACTGTGAATCAGAAAATACAAATTTGGGGCTAGATTATAAATTGGCACCCCATCCAGAATGAGGAGCATTGTAGCTATGCTGGCCCAGGAGCATTCCAGGGAGGGAACTGTGAGCTTCTGCTGGCACCACCCCGTTGCTCCGGTCTGCTACTGGTCCATAATAAGACATGCCCTTTTTTGCAGTGTCCCTGACCACCTCTGTAGGACTGGGAGCAGCAGCCCTCTGAAGGCTGCTTCTCTCTCTCTCCCTCTCTCTCCTACACTAACCCATGATGTGGGGAGCCCATGCAGGAAAGTGAAGGGCTGGCTCGCCTGCTATCGTAAGAGCAGGCCACCATCCTGCCCTTGCCGAATATGTTGCCATTTGCGTTGTGTTCATTTGTAAGATGTATTTAAACTCTTTGCCATTTTGCTCAGTGTATTGTGGTACAGGCTCTCCAGCCCTAATGTGGTGAAGTCTGAGGGCAAGAGTGTTTACGTTTTACATCGCTGTGTGTCTGGTACTATTTCTGTTTTGCACATTGTACCATAGCCTTTTTTTTTTTTTTGGTTAAGTGTCCAACACAACTGTCTACTCTCCTCTCAGCGAAAACAGTCCAGTGGCCTTCAAGCCAAGAATAACAGAAAAGGAATAGGTGTCTCTTTTAACATCTGACACAAGAAGTAAGACTTTAATATGCCAAAAACAAGCTCACATGAGTGCTCAGAAGCCTGAGAGCGAAAGGGTTATCTTGAAGATCTTATCACACTTCAGTTATTAGTGTCCAGTGATCAGTAGCATTGACTGGTTCAGCAAATTGTAGGCTGAGAAATCAGACCTAGGTGTTCTTCTGCCAGGCTACAAGCAGTTCTCTCTATGCTTTTTGCCTCTTTGTACTAGTGGAACTAGCAAATACTGGCATTAGCAAGATCCAGCTTCGGTACATGCACACCGAACTAACAATCAGCTGAAAGAAGGTGCCTTCCACATAGGTCTGAGAACAATTCAATCACATGCATTCTCTTAAACAGAAAGTAACTAAGTGTATATTGACTATTCACAGTTTAAGATTGAAATCTTTGGTTTGTTGCATGCATCCCCAACTGGTTCCTATAGCTCTAATTGAGAAGTGCTGTCGTGCCTGTCATCAGGGAGTGGCACTGGCTCATGGGTCTTCAGGGACTTGTCCGAGGGCTGCGGGGGATGATGTCGTAACTCTTGGTTAGTCTCCCTGTGGGAGCTGTAAGAGCAGCAGACATCTGGGAAGGGAGATGGCAAAAACCATGACAACAGTGGCAAAGCTTCCAGTGCAGAAGGGTTATCCTCAAGGACTGGGGAGCTGAAGTGAACTGTTGACTGTAGTATTTGTGCCTCAATGTACGAAGTTTAGCTGGTTCCCAGGAAGGTCGAGGAGGGTGGAGGTCATAGCATAATGTATAAAGTGGCTTTGTAAAACATTATTGCCAGTTGTCTTTGGATAAGTGTGTGTTTCTTTAAAACAGGAGGTAAGTTAGACTTTTCTCCAGCTGCAGCTTTGCCTGCCAGAGTTGGCAAAGTTAATGAGTCTTCTGTGTTTCACCCATTATAACTGGCTCATTGTCAGCAGCTTGGATTCCTCCATAAGGCAACAATGAAGAGCAAATGGGTGCTGCGTGGGGTGGGGAAGGAAGCAAGATGTTCAGAGAACAAACCCTGCAAATAGTTTTTGTTTTGACTGAAATTGTGAGAGCCCCAAAATAGCACTGTAAGTGTCTTTAATGCTTTTCTCCATTAGATAGTAAATTAGCCCAAGGCTCACAAGCCAAGTGAAGTTTCATCTCGACAATCGGCATTTGCTCACCAGGCAGTTTTATCCCAAGTTCCTGCACACTGGTTGGTCACCGAAATGGATAGTGCAACTCCTATTGGTGCAATACAGTATTTGCTACTGCTAATTACACTTAATTAGTGCTTCCACCATTTAATTAAAATGGCTTCTAATGATTGTGCTTCTTTGGCAGGCTCTTTGGTACCACCGGGAATTGCGCTGCCTGCAGTAAACTGATCCCTGCCTTTGAGATGGTGATGAGGGCCAGAGATAATGTTTACCATTTGGACTGCTTTGCCTGCCAACTCTGCAACCAGAGGTGAGGACACAGTTATTACAGAAATAAAAAACCCCACAAACTATTTTTTATTTTTGCCGACGGACCAAGGAAATCTGCTTGATCTTTGCCACCTCTCTGGGGCCGAGAAGCTGCTAGCGCTGGCTGGGTTGTCTTATTTGTAGTTGCCTACATAGACTGGGTCTGTCCTGCAACCTTTTCGAGGATGTGGGCCTGGTGGAGCCGGTAGGAATTGGGGGTTGCGGGGGGAGGACTGCAGATCCAGGCCCTGTAAGCAGCAGACAGCTGTTCTGAAATAGTTGTAATGCAACTGAATGAACAGCTTCTGAGATCTTTCAGCATCTAACCTGTTTGCTGAACACCCATAGACAGAGATAGGACCCTCTCTTGCACAAGTATTTCTAACTTACAGTTACTTAAATCAGACTTCTGACCGCCTCAGAAGTGAGGAGGGTACGAAGGAGAAATATATTCTAGGTAAGCCCTTTTGGAGACTACGAAGTGCTTTCTTCAGTTTCCTGCAAAAGCAACAGGGCCTGCTTGTGGGGTAATTTTAAATGGGGCTGTACCATACCTGACTGGAAGATGCAGAGAAAAATACATATCAAAGTGTACAATGAAAGGACATACGGATTCAGCCTGACTCATTGGTATCTATAAAAGACTGAACTGTGGGAGGAGGGTTGTGCAAAGATTTTAGGGCATGCTTTTCTCTTGATTTGGTGCAGTTGTCGGAAGATTGAGCTCTCCTCTTGGAAGCTGAGTGCATTAAATGCAGCATAGTCTCCCTTTTTGAAGCATGTGTTCGTTCTTAAAACTTCCCCCCCTTGCTTAGGCTGCCGGTTAAACCACAAATTATTATTTGTGAAGGGACATGTTTTAAAAGAGGAAGAAAAGAAGAGTGAGTAAACTGAATGGGAGAAAAGCATGTTACTTCAAAGCCAAGTTAACATACTTGATATTTTACTTAAAAATAAGATACATCACATTCAATTACTCTGGAATTTGTCAATATGGAGTTGTGTGTGTGTGTGATATTTACACACATGCATATGCTCACACCTCCTTTCTAGCTTTCATGTTAGATTTGTGAGAACATATCAAAATACAGGGACTGACTTTCCTCTCACGCTTTTTTTATATCAGTATAACTTGGCTGAAGTCTGTGGAGTTGCACCCAACTCCCACCAGTGCATGTATGAGGAGAATCAGACACATGGTATGTAGTTTGGGTGGCTTTAATTGAAGGCACTGTATCAAACACAAAGCTGGTATTATTTGTTTGGGGGTAGAATGCCTTCCTATTAATACTGACAGCTGCAATAAATCAAGCTGTCCCCAGTTTAATAGGGTTATTCCACTGAGGTTATAGTGACATCTAGTGGTTGGTGTGTTGGACAGGGAGCGTAGTTTCTTGCAGACAGACTGTATTTCCCAGTGTTTTGGTGCGTAGTCTTATTTCTAATTCTGTCTTTAACATGCTATACCTTATTATTTAATATGCTATACCATCATATTAATAATAATATGATATACCTTATTGCTATCCGGAAAGCATTGGAAGACCTATTCATTTTGTGACTGTGCTAGCAGGAATTCAGCACCTCCCTCCCCAGTCAGAGACGAAACTCATAATAGTGAGCAGCCTCTCACAGGCGAAGTCCTCGGGGTAGGTTTTTTGAGATCCATTGGTATTACCCCGTTCTTTTTCAGAGTCCCAGGCTCCATTCTTAGCACAGTGTGTGTGTGTGTGTGTGGGGGGGGGGTTTAAAAGGCAAAATGATACATTATTTAATAGTGTTAGGTATGAAATATTTCCATCTGCTATCGTCTCCAATAGACATCAGAAACACTCTGATTCCTAAAATGTATCTTGGGCCTCACTCATGTTGCATTTTTTAAGGGTAAGTAGCTGTTGCCTAACTACTAAATCTTCTTTTTACCACTGCACTCTGCTGACACATCAGTACTCTAAGATGTTTCACGCTGTTCACCTGCCTTTTTCTCGTGTTGGCTTCTGTTCTGAAAGTCACTTTATACAGATGGCATCCTGGGTTCAGTGTTTGTGTCTCTCCGATTTCTGATGAAACTCGCTCAGTAAGATAGGGGTTTTCTAACAGTTCGGCACGCGCCGTGTGAAGGCTGGGTTCCTTTCTCCTCGCACATTAGCCTCCGGAAAACTGCTGGGTTTGCCCAGGTGTAAAACGCTTTGGGTGTGACGCGGGCCTGCTAAAGCTTGATTGGTAGTTGCGCATGAGAAGGAAAGCACTCCGCTTCCTGCTGGGTCCATGCTGAGTTTTCAGGGCTGGCAGTTGGAGAAAAACATCTTTGTCTTGTAAATTGAGCACAATGTGAGAGACAAACGTGGGACCCCACAATGCCTGGTTTTTCCTGAATGGTTCAAAGAACCACGCTCTACCACACCCTACGAATCGCTTTCCAGCTCTCCTGCTGCTGCTCTAGACCCCAGCTAGATTTGGCAAGAGGCAGCTGTTGACTGTACTGCATTTGTGCTGGTGGTGTGACTTTGTTTTGTTTTCCTGCTCCTTGGGTTTTATGGTCACAGTTTAAGTAACATTAAGTAGCAGAAAGTCAGCAGCTGTGTCTTAAGTTGCAGTCTGGAAAATGTTAGCTAACAGACTTTGTATAGTCAGCAAACCCATTGGTGAGGCTGTGACTTTCAGGAAAATATGTGCAATGCTGCTTTAACTGGAGTCTCCTCTTAAAGAAGCAGCTTTTGTTTCTTTTCTGGAATACAAGTTAAAAGTTAGCTCGCTGAATTTCAGACTACTATAAAGAGGGCTTCAGGTGCAGGCTAGGAGAGGAGACTCTGGGTGCTGAGCTAAATCACGCAATGAACCATACTAATTAAGCGCATTGTAGAAGCCACAGGTTTTGCCATACCCAACTGCCAAATTAAGCAAGGCATCAGCTGACTTATAGGCATCCATTAGGGGAAAACTTGTATGAGGTGCTAGAGGGGCTTGGATGTGGTAGGTCTCATACAGATGAACACTCCTCTTATAACTCAAACTATCCAGCCTGACAGCCGGCTTACAGTCTCTAGCTACCCACTGACAATCAAAGGCCTAGAACATATTTCAGACCAGGACTAGAGAATTTCCCTTGTACAACCATGCATAGTAGGGGCATGTTTTCAAGGCTTCATGACACTGCTGAGGAAAAGTTGTCCTCTTTCCATGGGCTTCATGCTGTGTAGGGCCTATATTTCTCCCTCAAACTCCTAGATGTTTTTGTCTCTTTAAAGTTCATATCTGCCTGGCTGGACATGTGTGCACCATATATATCTCCCTTTCAGAACTGGCCATCCGCATCACAACCAGCTTTGCCTGTGCCAGCCCTGAAGTAGTGGGACTGGCTTAGGACACGGAGGCTGTCTCGCCTATGTCCTGCTTTGTTATGCCATTAGCACGTGCTAAGTCCGACTCTGCCCTTGAATGGGAGATCAATGAAGAGCACTGTGTATTATCCTAAAATTGTAGATTAACTTTCACATCTCTAGCAAACAGGAGGCGTGAGGAGGTTAGTGGCTGTCAAACTGCACCTTTCAGGTATTGTGTGCAACGTTTTTGACCTTAATGATCAAATAAGATTGTTAAATATCACAAGTCTCTCTGTCAACTTTAATACAAACAGAACAATTTACCTGGTAGACAGAGAACTTTACGCTCCATTCCATGAAGATAAAGGTTAACCGAGTCTAGCCATCCATCAAGAAACTTCTATTTATTGTTCAGCACTGTACATAAGGGGGTGAGGAAGGACTTAATAGCCATTCGGTGCCTGTAAATTAGTGTAAACACTGCCTCACCTGGAAATTTGAATAGCATAGAACATTTCAAACATTTTGTGTAACATACCCTGTTTGCTTCCTGGTTTCAGTAAATTCTGAAAGCTCATGTCTATTTGGGGATATATTCCATCACTTTTCCTGTTGGATTATTATTACAGTAGTATCTATAGGCTTCAACAGAGATCAGGGCCCCTTGTGCTAGGCACTGTTCAAATGCATAGTATGAGAGAGCCTCTGCGCCAAAAAGCTTAGAGTCTAAATAGACAACACAGACAAAAGGTAGGAGAGGGAAACAGGGTGGTGAAGTGACTTGGGTCTCTTAGAGGTCAGTGGCAGGGCCAGAAATAGAACTCTGGTCGCCTGGTTCCTAGTCGAGTGCCCTATCCGCTGTATCCTGCCTCCCTAAATTCCAGTCTGGGAAGCATAGTTCATAATGAAGATAACTTTTCCTTTCCGTCTGGGCACCCACTACCTCTAGACTTAATCCTCTGTCATCTTTTCCTCAGCGTACTGCCACCTGGTTAGTGCCAGCTAACATTTAGACATGCGTGACCTTTTATTTTTTAACGTTTCAGATTTTGCGTGGGAGACAAATTTTTCCTGAAGAACAACATGATCTTGTGTCAGATGGACTATGAGGAAGGGCAGCTGAATGGAAGTTTTGAGTCCCAAGTTCAATAACAAACCCTGCTTTGCTGAAGCACTGTGGGATGGACGTTCAGCCGCACAAGCAGTGAGGGGCGTCTGTCAGCTTGCCTGCAATATTTTTTTAATTCTTGGTCCAGAAAGGACTATATACATTGTAGTACTTTTTTCCCGCCCCCAACACAAAGCAGTTACAAATTTAGATGTACAGTTGTGCCTGCTTAGCTGAGCACTGCATTGCCTGTATGTTTGTGAGTTTTTTGGGGTCTGGGGGAGGGCTCTGTACAGTCTGTTTTCTGTATATAAACTGGAACATTTATTTTATGAAAAATGTAATGCAATTTTATTACTGGTGTGAATTAAAAATTATGAATGTTTCCTGGTCATTTTAAGTTGTGGTTTATTCATAATACAGTCGGGGCTTGTGTTTCCTGTATTTGATGCTGACCAGATATTTTTTTAAGAAAACAATACACAGATCCCTGGAAGCTGCATGAAATAAATGAATGGGCACAAGTTTAAACTACTATACAAACAGACGAGAGTTGGGGGAGGAAGTGCTGCTCTGAAATTCAACCTCTCCGTTTGAACCACGTGACGTTGCATCTCCACAATTACTATCGTGTAGAAAAGGAGTAAATGCGCGCTGTGTGGGTGATGGCTGGGGAATCTTCACTGCATCGCTAGTCAATCCCCATGAGTTCTGTGGTAAACAACTTCTTTAATTGTTCACCATGAATGGTATCTATGGACACAGGCCTCTTTTAAGTGAAAGCACATCAGTTCAGACAGAGCAATGTTATGACCAAGAACCCTATTGACCAGCTAATACAATATCTCTTCAGTATGAACCTAATGAATAGAATCTATCTAGCCTTGTCAACAGGTGGCCAGTTACTGATCAGAATATTCATTTCAGGGCTTTGGCATGGCTTAATTCTCTTATACAGAGCATCAGTTTTCCAAGTGTCAGGCACCAAAACAGCTGATGCCAGAGACTTCAAACGAAGCCTGGTATTGAACCCACATCACCTGTTTTACAGATCTCTTTGCTTGTCATTTGCCAGTTGTTTTGACCTCCCACACAACAAGCTATCAGATTCCAGTTAATCTAGGTCATTTAAAAAGACTCCGATAAAGCTCCAGAATGTTTGTTACTCTACTTTGTGCAATTTTCAGTGTTACACAATTCATGCGCAGGGTACGAGACTGCACCAAACAATTTTACGTACAACCAACATCACTTTTATACATTGCAGCCAGCACTGGTAAACAATTACTTCAATTCTCTGTATTATGTCTCCCTGCTTTTTTTATTGGTTTGTTTCAATTTTTTCCCAGCATGAATTAATAGCCGGCTACTGATCTTGAATCTCGTATCACTTGTTTCCTCTGCATTACAAATACTATATACAGTTTTATCTTGGTCTCTCATATCTCTTTTCTTTAACTGTTTGTTTCACAGTACATCCAGAACTCAAGCTGAGCAAACTAAAAAAATAACAGCAGAGCACCAGAGATGTAAGAGAAGCATTGAGGTATCGCTAATAAGCTAACATACCTCATAGTGTATCTTGAGCATTCCTTCTCTTGAACACCGAGGTAGATATTTCAGGATCAGGATGGTCATGGAAATGAGTTGTTTGGTCTCCATTCTGTCTCTCTGGTTGTCAGGCATCTTTTCAATAGGTGACTCCTCCAGTTAATACCAATTGGTTCCTTTTAGCAATTTCATCGGGGGGGGGGGGGGAACGAACGGACATGGATTAAATAGCCTCTAGTGCTAAGAAGGCTATCAAATAAGCTCATGGTTGAGGCTGCTTGTGACAGTATAGGAGAATCTTTATTTTTCATTACTCAAACTGTATTTGTTCTCTTGATTTAAGTCGGTTACCATACCCAGTACTCAGAGTAGCAGCCGTGTTAGTCTGTATTTGCAAAAAGAAAAGGAGTACTTGTGGCACCTTAGAGACTAACCAATTTATTTGAGCATAAGCTTTCGTGAGCTACAGCTCACTTCATCTAAGGTGCCACAAGTCTTCCTTTTGTTTTTGTGGATACCCAGTACTATCGTTCCACCACCTTTCACAGGCTCTAAATTCAAGGGAAAAATTGGCATCTCCATAGCCATGATTTCCTTCCATGGTTTAAAATGGTTACATTTGGGATGATAGGGGTGTCATCCCACACCGATGATAGGAAAGCCAGATTTGTTAGCTCCCCTATCAGGCTTATTTAAGGTTTGAAAGAAGTGTTTTGGTGCCAGTTTAAAGAATTTCTTTAGAGAACTGATACTTACTTTTTGATGTCTAAGAAATGCTCTTTCAAGGTCATATCACTTAATTTCTTCCAGTGAAAAGAACGATAAAAATTATCTTTAAAAGATTTGCCAAGGCACGTTGGCCATCAACCAGTTCTATTACCCATTCATATGCCGTACTGACAGTGAGGTTGAAGTATTAGCGCAAAGTATAGAGGGGAGAAATCTATCCAGTAGCTTGTCGAGAAGTGGTTCTTAAGAAGCTTGGATTTATAAAATGGCTGTGTGGTCTGTATAGGCAGGTTTCTTTTGTGTGATTGAGCCACCTGTCTGCTTCCTTAGGCTGAGAATATCGGAGAGTTATCTTTTGTGTTGAGGCACATCTGGGATGGCTCTTGTTTCATGTAGCCTCAACAATAGGCATACAAACAGAAAGAAGAAAGTTCTCTCTGGACACATGAACATTTTTCTACTGAATCACATGCCCTGACAGAGTGCTCGCACGCCCTTAAGGTATAGAAGGAACATTACAGTTTGCTGTTGCTACTATTCAGAACTGTCTAGGCACAGATTAAATTTTCCTAAGGTGTACTGACACTGAAGTTCTTTCCTTTAATGTAAAGAAAAAGTGGTATTTATCTTCTTTTTTTTTTTAAAGTGACTTGGTAAGTGATGTCAGAGGGTAGCAGGAGATGGAGAAAGAGAGAGAAGTTGGCATATGTAATATCTCTGATGGATTTTTGGCATAATCTCATTCAGTGGCACAGGGTGCAGGGCACAACCAATGGAAATCAGCAGGAATTATGAGAATGGCAGACAGGCTAATGTCAGATAAAGAGGAAATCCAAAAGGATCTGGAAAAAACAGGCCACAGACTGATGAGTGGCTTAGGTTTGATGTAGATTGTATACCAAAATGGCCTAATGGTCTAAATGGTTACAAATTGCAAGATGCTGGCCAGAAGAGCCATCTGGGATAGAAGTAAAGTGGACAGAAACATAAAAATATTTGGGGGCAGGGATAGCTCAGTGGTTTGAGCATTGGCCTGCTAAACCCAGGGTTGTGAGTTCAATCCTTGAGGGGGCCATTTAGGGATCAGCGCAAAAATTGGGGATTGGCCCTGCAGGGGGTTGGAGTAGATGACCTCCTGAGGTCCCTTCCAACCCTGATATTCTATGGTTTTAATGGTAGGTAAAAAAGCTAATAGTCATAAGTAGGACATGTAGGACTAGAAAGAAAAGATTAGACCATCTGTAGTTGGGGACTGGTCAACACATTCTAATACCAGAATTGAGTTTTGAAGCTTTGAAGTTAAGCATGCTAACCTTTTTGAGTACCTCTTCACTTCCTGGTTTCAAGGGGACGTACCAAAAAGATATTTTGTTTCTCGTCCTTGGTTGGGCACAAAAAAATACACTGAATGGGTAAAAACGCATTAGCAGTTTCTCATCTTGCCCTGTTCAGGCTGGCCAAAAGCAAGAACCAAAGGAAATACATAGCAGTAGACCTTAGTGGCTCTGACCTTAGTTGTTCTGAAGCAGATTTCTTGAGTCTAGACCATTTGAGTGCAAATTCAGCTGGAGCAGTGTTCAGAATTCCGAGTATCATATTATGAAAGAATAGTACATAAAGGGGGTTGGAAAGCTCGATTGAAGATAACTGTGTAGCTTTCCTAATGAGGCACTCTTTAATGTGGACATGACTGGGCTGTCTAAAGCCAGCTCTACTTGCTAACAAAACTTAATGACTTTATTTATTTATTTATTTATTTATTTTTGCTTTGCAGAAATCATTCAAGGTTAATGAAAGAAAAAGATTGTCATCATGCATCCACAGCACTCTTCTCTCTTTCTTTTGGCCTACTTTCCTGGTCCCTTCCCTAGTTCAGTCTCCTTGGCTCTATCCTCTCCAGTCCCAGTGGGGGAGGAAAATAACCATGGAAACAGAGAAAACCATCTCTGGCAGTCTTGAATAGCATGTTCCATGATGTCCTTGTACCAGCCACCCTCCAAAAGAGTGAAGTAGGTTTAGGGAGCAAGAAGTTCCAAGTGCCCATTTTCAGCCCGCCTCTTTTTCGAATTGTTAGAGAGGATCCCTCAGTAGAAAGGATCATCTCCAATTACATGAACTGTTACATGCTATTGCAAAAACTTCTGCAAACATTAGAAAACTTCCACGCAGAGTGGAAATGGCGCAAAACCAAAATTCTGGTGGCTTGCTTTCTGCATAGCTTACAATTATTTTATTTACTTGTATAATGGTAGCACCTAGGGTTCCTATGGAGACCCTTTGCATGTGCTATACAAACACAGGACAGTCCCTGCACAGAGGTGTTTATGATCAAAGTCTAAGAGGAGACAGCAGGTGGATACAACAAACACCTGGGAAGAGCACAAGGAAACAATCAGACAATACTGGTTACCCTGTTAAATAGAGTCACAGCCTGCCAGCTGCCGAACCATTGTCAGGATTTTTGTAGGCATCATTGCAGATAGATGCCTGCCAAAAAGTCCCCAAGTAGTTAGTGTTCAACTGGTGGAGAAGGGGGAAACACCTGTTGCCAGCTCCTGGTAGAAGTATGTCAGTTCAGTTTTGGCATGTTGTCTTCAGCCAAGCTTCACTTCTCACAGGGGTATTTTTCCAGGTATCGTATACACCAAAAACACAGGGCTGAACTCTGCTCTGTTACACTCTTGACTCCTCTATATTGCTTTTCCTTGATGGGGGTGGTCTTACATCTTCTAATTTTTTCACAAATCCTTGACCGTGATAGGTCCTAAACTTCAACATTAGTGATGAGGCAAAATACATTTTGTGTGTGCGTGCCAGATTCTGAAATCCTATCACCTAGTGAAGGAAAAATGTTCTTGTGGTGAAAGCCAGGACTGATTCATGAGAGCTGGGTCCTATTCCCAGTGCTGTCACTGACTTCCTGTAAGAACTTAGGCAAGTCACTTGGCCCCTGTGCCTCACTTTCCTTAGGCTCATCTTAAAACGCAGATAATGGCTATGTCATTATGGCACAATGTGGATTAATGCAACAATGCTAGTGAGGCACTTTGAGGTCCTTGGATGGTAGGTGTCATAGATTGCAAAGTGGTATTAATGTCATTATGAGAAGGCTGGAGGCAATTGCATTTAGAAGAGAGACAATGGGGCTGCAGGAATGGTGGTGTAGGTTAATACATTTCTGATCATCAAGGTTTCCAATGACTTACCGTACCGTACCATGGGCATAACATTGTATATGTTATCAGGTGTCAGTTGCATTAAAAATTGTGGTTAACCACTCCAGTAAATGTAGGAATAGTTGATTTAATGCTTGATAGTCAGGATTATTATTTTGCCCCTGCGAAGTGACTGACTGTAAATTTGATTCTGGATGCCTAATAAGACGCTTCCTGGACTGAATGATTTCTATTTTTTTCCTGTCTTGCCCAGATTTGTGTATTGCATGCAGAAATTCAGCCTGTGAGTTGCTGGGCAAATGAGAGAGAAGCGGTGCATGCATTGTGGTTGCTCCTTTTGAATACAGTGCAGCAAATGTCCAGCAGTTTCATATAAAATACAGGAGAGAAATTGCTCAATGCCTGTATAACCACTTTCATATATATGTATTGGACAAGGCCCACCCGCTGTGACCCACATTCTTATGATGGAATAGAATGTGATTTCTTAAAAAATTCCAGAAGGAAAATGCAATCATGAATTTTTGTCTGAACACTGCAAATTTGCTTAATAGAAACAAGTGCTGAAGCACAGACCTGCTGTTGAATAATCACTGACACTCTGATGAACAGAACATGAAATTCTTTTGATGGTGTGTTACAGTCATCACTTGGTATAAATATTCATTTGAGGAATCACACCAGAGTAAATGGCATTTTAGACTCTAATCATTTAGTATTAGCAGCTAGCCTTTTTTTACTGCTCAAGATAACCGTGGCTTAATCTGTTTAGTGACCACTGGCATGAAGTTTGACATTTCAGCTTTTGTCTCAATCCGTGCATTCAGAATGCTACTGTCTATGACCCTTCTGCTTGAGTCTTAATGATTCTTACTCAAAGTCTAGCAGAATTACTGCAGCACGGTGCTGCTGAAAAACACATGCACCTTGCTTTTACTTCTGAACTATTTGCCATTTGCCTACTTATTCTTAGATCAATGTGGCATTTAGGCTCTAGATTCCAAATGTAAAAAATCTGGGGTGTTTTGTGTTTTCCTGGTCTAATGGCTGGTAGTGACTCAGTTTGATTTTGAAATAAAAACAAAAATTTGAGTCCTTTAAATGTATCTTTAACACTGGTATAATTGTGCTAGTTCTGGCTCTCTCTCTAATCTATTTTTTTTTTTAACCTCTGTATTTCTGATGGATGCTCTACTTTCCTGAGCTACATTAGCTTTATTGAACACTTGGCTATCGACAATCCAGCTCTCCTGATTTCATATCTTGCCAAACAAGTTAATCTAATATTAACAGCAGTTTGTTACCTTGTTGTTGGCTTAATTTACCTTACAAGAAATGCTGTATTTGCATCTCAACCCTGTTTCATTCAGTTATAAAATATGTCCCCCCCATCTCTTGTGCCATAACCATCATTAACTTTGCTGAGAACAGTGCAGAGAATGCATCTTCTCTGGGGCTGTAGCAAGTTCCATATAAACAGAGTGATCCTAATGAGGCATATTCACTAATTGGCTGGGAGGTGAAACACAGATTGGAGGAGTCTTTCAAAGATAAGAGCTATAAAATGCGGATCTGTACACATCCTGGAAATGTAAGCTTCAGACACATACAAATACAGTACTGCACTTCCAGTAATATAGCTGAATTGTAGACAGTAGTTTTCCCTTGTGGTAAACGTATACAGTAAATGTCTTTAATATGGAAATAGGTAGACATATGGGCACAACAGCAGACGTTTCTAATATCAACAGATTCCTGAAGCATTTATATAGTGCTTTCATGCTATTCTTTATCTTGTGCATCAGGATTTTCTGAGGTTTATCTATGGGCAAAGGAAGTGTCTGTCTTTTCACTGCAAATTCTTGTAAGAGAAAAGGGCAAGCAAAAGCTCAGTCAAACCACATGTTAAAACGTGATTTTCATGGTGACCCAGATTCTGACCATTATAAGAGGCTCAGATGTGAAAATTATTCTCAAACTTTAATGCTGTACCACCTTGGGCAGTGATCTCATGAGATCTCCTACTAAGCAGGTCAGGTCTGAGGAGTACTTGGATGGGAGACCTCCAAGGGAAAAAAGTGCTGAAGGAAATGATGATGTGATTCACTATGTGGCAAGCATCCCCATGAGTTAGTAATAAACTTGTGCCCCAGCATATTGTTGGGGGGAATTGTGTTGCCATCTTTCAGAAGATGTCCTGACTCTGTTGGCTCAGATGAGTATTGGCCTGGGACCAAAGTCTGGATTACATAATTACATTCTGCAGAACTAAATGTTGGCTCTTCATTTTCCATCTAGACACCATTTTTCTTTTTGTCCTGAACAACAGGGTAGTGTGGCTGTGTGCTGTTAAAGAACTATGGATTTCTGTACCATCAGGGGAGAAAATCTGTAGCTATAGGAGAAGAGATCGTTACTGATTTTGTAACACATCCTTTTGGAAGGAAGTTAATTAATTAATATATAACATAGAATCACAAAAATATTTTTAAAAATGACATGTGAATAAACTGATTCCAATGTAGCAATGAAAAACACTGGGTCAAATTATGCTCTTAGGTATATTTGTGCAGTTTCCCATTTACTTCCATGCATGTTGTGCATGTGTGCAGTATGTGGGACCAAAATTTAGCCCATTGTCTTTTTACTTAAGTCACATTGGCCCAGTGTAGCATATATCCTAACTAATATGTAATGTAATATCCTAAATTCTGTTTAGACAGAATAGTATAACATTGCCACCAGAAACATACTCAAGATTACAGAGTGTGGGTTGAAAATAATGGAACTCTAGTAGATTGGAGAGGCATGATTTTTCTTTACAAGAAGCTGTGTTGGTTTGTCCTTATCACATCTGAGTGTTTGAGAACTCTATCCTTAATTATAATTTTAACACCTCAATTTGGGACAGTTCCTCAGATCTGTCACCCAAAAAGAATGGCTCAGGTTGTGGAATCTCCCTCACATCCTCAACAGTGAAGACTGATGCAAAGAATTCATTTAGTTTCTCCGCAATGGCCTTATCTTTCAGTGCTCCTTTAGCATCTTGATCGTCCAATGGCCCCACTGGTTGTTTAGCAGGCTTTCTGCTTCTGATGTTTTTAAAAAAATTTTTGCTATTACTTTTGGAGTCTTTGGCTAGCTGTTCTTCAAATTCTTTTTTGGTCTTTCTAATGATATTTTTACACTTCATTTGCCAGAGTTTATGCTCTTTTTCTATTTTCCTCATTAGGATTTATCTTCCACTTTTTAAAGGATGCCTTTTTGCCTCACTGCTTCTTTTACTTTGTTATTTAACCATGGTGGTTCTCTTACTAAGTTTTTTAAATTGGGGTATACATGTAAGTTGAGCCTCTATTATAGTGTCTTTAAAAAGTTTCCACGCAGCTTGCAAGGATTTTACTTTTGGTGCTGTACCTTTTAATTTCTGTTTCACTAACCGTTTCTGAAATTAAATGCTAGAGTTGGGCCGCTGTGGAGTTTTCCCCGCAGCTTGCAAGGATTTTACTTTTGGTGCTGTACCTTTTAATTTCTGTTTCACTAACTGTTTCTGAAATTAAATGCTAGAGTTGGGCCGCTGTGGAGTTTTCCCCACCACAGGGATGTAAAATTTAATTATATTATGGTCACTATTACCAAGCGGTCCAGCTATATTCACCTCTTGGACCTGATCCTGTACTTCACTTAGGACTAAATCAAGAATTGCCTCTCCTTTTGTAGGTTCCAGGACTAGCTGCTCCAAGAAGCAGTCATTTAAGGTGCCAAGAAACTTTATCTCAGCATCCCTTCCTGAGGTGATACGTACCCAGTCAATATGGGGATAGTTGAAATCCCCCATTATTATTATTATTATTGAGTTTTTTATTTTAATAGCGTCTCTAATCTCCCTGAGCATTTCAGAGTCACTAACACCATCCTGGTCAGGTGGTCTGTAATATAGCCCTGCTGCTATATTCTTTTTCAAGCATGGAATTACTATCCATAGAGATTCTATAGTACAACTTAGTTCATTTAAGATTTTTACTTCATTTGATTCTACGCTTTCTTTCCTGTATAGTACCACTCCCGCACCAACACAACCTGTTCTGTCCTTCCGATATATTTTGTACCCTGGTATTACTGTATCGCATTGATTATCCTCATTCCACCAGGTTTCTGTGATGCCTATTATATCAATATCCTCATTTAATACGAGGCACTCTAGTTCACCCATCTTATTATTTAGACTTCTAGCACTGGTATATAAGCATTTAAAAAACTTGTCATTTTTTGGCTGTCCCCTATTGCATGATGTAATTAAATGGGATTTTTTTTTCATTTGACTGTTTCTCATCAGCTCCTCCCTGTATTTTATCATTTTCCATCCTCTTCTCCTTATTAGGACATAGGGAATCTCCATTTATAGATCCTTCCCTAAGGGATGTCTCTGTCTGAACCACGTACTCTTCCGCACCTGTCGCTTTCCCCCAGCCCTTAGTTTAAAAACTGTTCTCCAACCTTTTTAATTTTAAGTGCCAGCAATCTGGTTCTGTTTTGGTTTAGGTGGAGCCCATCCTTCCTGTATAGGCTCCCCCTCTCCCAAAAGCTTCCCCAAAAGCTTCCCAATAAATCTAAACCCCTCCTCACTTCACCATCGTCTCATCCATGCATTGATACCCTGCAGTTTTGCCTGTGTAACTGGCCCTGCGCGTGGAACTGGAAGCATTTCAGATAATGGTACCATGGAGGTCCTGGATTTCAATCTCTTACATAGCAGCCTAAATTTGGCCTCCAGGACCTCTCTCCTATCCTTCCCCATGTCACTGGTACCTATCCTTTGTGGCAAAGAAATTACTTAGCTTCTATTCTAATCTCCGCTGCTCCAGCAGATCTACTGGTTCTCTTGCAGGCTTCCAGTTTCTGCTTTTTTCTAAATAATTTCATTTTCATTCTCACATCTTGGCTCTTGGAAATAAGGTAGGATTTTGATCTTGGATTTTTACCTTCAGTTTCTATGTTCCCTTTTATTGGCATAAATTGGGGAGGATTTCCATTTCTGAAGGACAGTTCTTTAGCTCACATTACCTTTTGTGCCTGGCCATAAACCATGTTGTGTTTTTCTTGCATTCCTGCTTCCTTTTTTGTTTGTTTTTGGTTTGGGATATGTAGTTGTCACATAGATTAGAGCAATTGCACCTCTAGTTCGCCACTAGGGACACCCCCTCTAGACTCTCACTCTTCAGCTGTGACCTTTTTGGACACACATCTGCATCTCTCTCCCTCCTGACCAGAGTTTTTTCAGGCTGCACAGTTTACTGCCTACACTGTGATATCTCCAGCAAGCAAGTCTGCCTAAACAGGCCAGCGTCTGTGCTTTGCTTTCTCTCCGAAAGCTATGAACAGCTGTAATTGCCAGCAGTTACTACTTAACACACAGCTCTTTATAGGAAGCACATTTATTCTTAAAATGAAAGCATTACAGAGAAAATGTATTAAAAGAACATACACATATGCTGATAAATTTAGCAGAGATCACCCCGCAACTCCAACAAAGGCTCTGGGTGGGCTCAGTCCTTCAGCCCCACAAAGGGGTTTTTTGTGTGGTTACACGTTCAGAACAGCCTTAGCTCTGAACTAGCCCACCCATGAATAGATCAGTCAGCTTGGGCTTTTCTTCAATAGATCAGTCAGCTTGGGCCTTTCTTCTTGAGATTCTGGGAACAGGTGATCAGCAGACAGTGGTCCCCTCCTCAGGGCATAGCTTCTAAAGCTGCGTTTTTGCATAACCACAAGTGGGAATTTGCATTCACTTCCCCCAATTCCTCAGACAAACCACTTGACATTTTGTTTGTCCCAAAAGTCCATTCTCGTCTGGCACGTTGTTCAATACAGTCCTTTGAAGTTCATCACACTTCCCAAGATTCACCTCACATCTCCTCCTTAGAAAAGTTACATACAATCCCGGCCCACAATAATATAAATAACAAACCATTGCATTTAATACAATGGACTCCGAAGATACTAACATTTAAGGTTTTTAAAGGATTATTACAGGAAATTGCAATATCTGTGACAGTATGTCTTCTGTTTATGTAGTCTCAATGGTGATTCTAAGGATTTTAATTTCCTCACATTTGACTTTACATTTTTTACCTGCTTCCTAATTTTTTAAAGTATCCTTTTTAATTTAGAGTTTTTTTGTTTTGTTTTTTGCATGATTGCTTCTCTCAGGTGTTAAACTTAATTACAAAGTGGTCACAATAAATTAGTGGCTAAACTATAGTCACTTTTTAGATCAACTTCTTTGGGTTACTTAGGACTGAATGGAGCGTAGCCTCTCTGAGTAGTCAAGAACTAGTTGTTTCAAGAAGCAATCATTTGAGGTGTCAAGAAATTGCTTCTATAAAACTTGTCCTGATGTGACATATGACAAGTGTATATGTGGGTAGGTGAATTCACCCATTATTACTTCTTTATTAGATTCAGTTGCCTCTTTGATTTCATTCAATATATTTTTCTTGACATGGAGGCCAGTGATATAACTCTTAGTATCACAGTGACTTGAGATTTGTATCCGTGTGGATACAAATAGAGATATGCGTGATCCTCTCCACTCAGCAATCTTATCCCATTAGTTTCTATGGAACATTTCAGGGCTACTGCTTCTCTCACACCTTTATGACCGCCTCTGTCCTCCCTGTAGAGTGTATACCCAGATAATGCAGTGTCCTGTTGCCTGTCTTTGTCATTCTGCCATGCCTTTTATGTTGAAATGCCTTTTATGTTGAGATCCTCTTCTAGTACCAGGGATGTTAGTTTACCTACTTTTGCTCTTAAATTTCCCACAGTTGTCTACGAGATTTATAGCTTCTATTTTTGATTGTGTGCCTATTTACATTTAATTAATTTGTCCAACACCATATTATTTCTGGAAAGTATCTCTGTGATCTCAGCTTATCGCTCCTCCCAATTCAGCTATAATTTCTATCCTGTTCTTTACTACTAGAAACAGCAATACTTATGTATCAGTGACATCCCCAGCAGAGGTCTTAGATGCCATGAAGCACTCTGGTCAGACTATCAGGCTTTCTTAAAAAGAACACACCCACACCCCACAACCCTCACACATATTCTAAACTGCTGTATTTTTATCTTATTGGTGCTCTGTACTGTGTTGATTAACTTGTAGTGCCAGATGTGAAAGGACAATAACACCAATTAATTGCAATTATGAAGAAATCAGGCATTGAACAGCTGACTTCAGTCATCCATAGAAGGTGTGACAAAGTTCCTCCTCTACCTTGGTGGGTCTTGTGCTTATTGGTGGATTTGCTCACCTTGGAGCTTCATGGCAGCCCTCAGCTTGGCCATTTTTCTGAACCCACAGTCCAGATTGACTCCTCTTGTGTCTGACCAGGAGTTGGGAGGATTTGGGGGGAACCCGGGACCGCCCTCTACTCCGGGTTCCAGCCCACGGCCCTGTGGAATGCAGCTGTCTAGAGTGCCTCCTGGAATAGCTGTGCAACAGCTACAACTCCCTGGACTACTTCCCCGTGGCCTCCTCCCAATACTTTCTTTATCCTCACCATAGGACATTCCTCCTGGTGTCTGATAATGCTTGTACACCTCAGTCTTCCAACAGTACACATTCTCACTCTCAGCTCCTCGCACCTCTTGCTCCCAGCTCCTCACATGCACACCACAAACTGAAGTGAGCTCCTTTTTAAAACCCGGGTGCCCTGATTAGCCTGACTTAATTGATTCTAGCAGCTTCTTGATTGGCTGCAGGTGTTCTAATCAGCCTGTCTTAATTGTCTCCAGAAGGTTCCTGATTGTTCTGGAACCTTCTGTGTTACCTTACCCAGGGAAAAGGGACCTGCTTAACCTGGGGCTAATATATCTGCCTTCTGTTACTCTCCTGTAGCCATCTGGCCCGACCCTGTCACAAAGGCTTGACACCTGCTGACAGGTTTAAAAAAAATCAAGTTATAGTCAATACAGTAGAACCTCAGAATTATGCACGCATCGGGAATAGAGGTTGTTTGCAACTCTGAACAAAATATTATGTTTCAAAAGTTTACAACTGAACATTGATTTAATACAGCTTTGAAATTCTACTATGCAGAAGAAAAATACTGCTTTCCCTTTATTTTTTTAAGTAGTTTACATTTAAGACAATATTGTGTTGTATTTGATTTTTTTCTTTTTTTGGTCTCTGCTGCTGCCTGATTGTGTACTTCCACTTCTAAATAAAGTATGTGGTTGACTGGTCAGTTTGTAACTCTGGTGCTGGTAATTCTGAGGTTCTACTGTACTTTATATGTTTAACTTTTCTTACGTATGAGTTTCTATGGTATGCAGACCTGTTGGCTTGGATTTGTAAAGACACCAACAATTTATTTCACACAAATTGCCAAATAGCATACACAGACTGTCATCAACCACAGCTCTGGGCTGGGCTTCAACTGGCAATTAACAGGTGAAAGGCTCAACATCCCATTATCAGTCTCTTGAAAATGTCTCATTTGAATGCTTTCTTGTAATTTCTTTGCTAAATTTGGTAAGTGTTATTTTTCCTGATAGAGGAAATGTGTTCTGCCTAAAAAGTTGAATTATGAAGGATTGCAGTAAATCTGGTATAATAGCAAAAGATTGGGGTGGGAGGTGCATGGAATTTACAATGATAAGCTTTAGAGTGGGATTTTCAAAGCTGCCTAAAGGAGAGAGGCACCCAGCTTCCACTGGAATTTGATTAAAGTTGAGCCCCAATCCATTTAGGCATCTTTTTGAAAATCCCAGCTTTAAATCTCAAAGAAGAATGGCCCTCATAAAACAGAGCTAGATGTTTACAAGGCAAATACCATGAAAACATTTTTTAGCAATTGAGTCATGTTAGTGGTGGTTATCTCAGGGGTAAAAATAATGGTTAAATAGGTAATGACCCACTTCAACAGGCAGCAGAATACTACCGAGCAAATTGCACTGAGTGGCTAAAACAAACGGAGCTGGTTTACATGCAGCTGTTCAGCAATGTTAAACGTTTATGCACAATGCTGGAATACGGACATTACAGGACCTTCCACTGATTGGTTGGTTGGTTGGGGTTTTTTTTGCTTGATAAAATGATTGCTGCATGAGGATGCTATTAATCTAACAATTTTTCTCTGCAAATAGATTTTATTTTTTATCTTAAAATATGTGCAGTAATAACTGTTGGTAGGATTTCTCATTCCAGCAGCAACAAATGACAAATACCCAACAGGGTGTTTAGCGATAGCATATTGTGCTATTATGCAGGAGACTCAGGTCTGGGAGTGAGCTAAGGCCTTTGCAAATAATTCAGACCACGCACAACAGCCTAACCAGGGAAATAAGATGCATGGTAAAGCAAAGCTACTGTACAAAGAGGACAAGTTCCAAAGTTGTCCAGCATACTTCCGGATTGTCTTTGTAAATTGTAAGTAAACATGAGCCATTACCAATCTGTAAATATTTGCATGACTCTGAAGATAACACCCGCCTCCCCATACTCCTCATTCTTTTTGCTGATAAAGACTAACACAGCTTCTAATCTGAAACCTAGCTATTTGACTTTCTTTACCGCTAACCTTGAATCACAGAGTTGGGTAGCTTGGTTCACTTGGCTGAATATATCACTGTAGGTGCTTAACACAAAACGAACCCACAGACATTGCCCATTGGCTCTAAACTTACTTACCCAATTCTTCTGACTTCTTCACGCTACCCGTAAGCAATCCAGATAGATGCAGGCAACGTATTAAAAAGATGCTAAAAGCATATACATTTTAATTAAATGTAAAAACTGCTGAATTTGTTTTTCCTTGAGGGAGGAAGTTCTGTACAGAAGAAAGGGCTCTCTCTCACTCTAGGAGGATGCCTGAGGGAGGAAACATACAAAAATATGTAGAATACAAAAAATTAACAGGAAGACGGCCAAATTTTTGAAATAACTTTGTAGGTGTTGGTGTGTGTGCGGGAGGGGTGCTTATCATATGCCTAATAAGCTTCTTTTGCTTACTATGAAGCTATCTGTGTTCAGTATACAGCAGCAGTTGCATAGCCTGGGCAGGATACTTTTCATTGTTTTTTAGTATCCATCTGTCATTTACAACTAACTAGCTGTAGTCAATCTGCAAAATCTGCACATAACTAGCACAAATGATGGAGGGCGCTTTTTTCTTCACCATAACTTTACTGTGAAATGAGTAGGTCCTGCTGTGAAGGCAGCTAGTGCTAAAGAATTTCCATGTGTTATACTGTACTAGTCACTGTGCATTATAACATCCATTCCCTTGTACTTCCAGCCAAAATGAGATTTGAAAAGGATGTGAAGAAGGTTAAAGAAGCTGCTAGTGACTCAGGCAAGCCAAATAAGAAGCTCAGTGAAGGAGGGAGAATTACTGAGATAGAGTAGAGTCTGCCAAGGGTTACTGGACCCAAGGTTTAGCCTACACTAGGAAAAAAGGACCATTGTGTAGCCTCACCACAGCTGCCCTGTAAGTGTAGACACAGAGACATGCAAAGGTTTGAACCAGCGCTTCTCTCTCAATTGCCAGTTGAGTTAATCAGGAATTATCTTTGTTAACTAATGGATGCAAACTCTGTCTTGTCCTTATTTACATCCAGCGTCAGCACCAGCTTCCTGGTTGCTGGCTGCTGAATACGTAGACTTCTGTAAGGTGTTTGAATTAGTACAACGTTTTACGTTACAAAAAAACCCTAGAACAATGTAAAATTAACATGGCACACATTAAATGAATTACAAACTGGCTAACTGATGTAATGTAATTGCATATGGGGAATTGTCATTGAACAGGTGTGTTTTCAGAGGGATCCCATGGGCCTTTGCTGTTTAACATTTTTATCAGTGACCTGGAAGAAAACATAAAATAATCACTGATAAAGTTTGCAGATGACAGAAAAATTGGGGAACTGGTAAATAATGAAGAGGACAGGTCACAGATTCAGAGAGATCTAGATCATTTGGAAAACTGGACACAAGCAAACAATATGTGTTTTAATATGGTTAGGTGTAAACAAATCCAACTAAGAACAAAGAATGTAGGCCATACTTAGAGGACTGGGGATTCTATCCTGGGAAGCAGTGACTCAGAAAAAGATTTGGGGATCATATTGGATAATCAACTGCACATGAGCTCCCAGTGTGATGCTGTGGCCAAAAGGAGCTAATGTAGTCCTGGGATTCATAAATGGGAATCTCGAGTAGGAGTAGAGAGGTTATTTTACATCTGTATTTGACACTGGTGTGACCACTGCCGAAATACTGTGTCCAGTTCTGGTGCCCACAATTCAAGAAGGATGTTGATGAATTGGAGTGTGTTCGGAGAAGAGCCATGAGAATGATTAAAGGACATGCCTTAGAGTGACAGACTCAAAGAGCTCAATCTCTTTAGTTTAACAAAGAGAAGGTTAAAGGCTGTGACTTGATTACTGTCTATAAGTTCCAACATGGGGAACATCTAGCAGAGAAAGATATATAACACAATCCAATGGCTGGAAGTTGAAACTTTCAGGCTGGACATAAGGTGTAAGTTTTTAAAGGTGAGAATAATTAACTAATGGAATAATTTACCAAAGGTCATGGTGATTTCTCCAGCACTGACTAGATTAAAATCAGGATTGGATGTTTTTTAAAATAGTTATTATTTTGGGAAGTTATATGGCCTGTGTTATACAGGAGGTCAGATTGGATGTTCACAATGGTCTCTTCTGGCCTTAGAATTTATGAATTTGGACTAGTCTCAAGTGTGGACAACTCCCAACAAACAAACATCCAAACTGTACCTTTTTGGATATGTTCATCAATAATTTCAGGTGGTGTTAATATCCAGAATCAATGAAGCTTCATCTCCAAGTCCTGTTCAACATATCACAGGCTACAAAAAGAAAAGGGGCCCAAATACCAGGGCAATATTGTTCAGTCTTTTAATGTATCTAGAAGAAAGCTATGATGTGCAATCAGCACCACAAGTGTGAGTAATGGGAAAGGGAATGTAGAAACTAGGGGCAACATTTTTAAAGGTAGTTAGGAGCCTAGGTGCTTCTGACAATCCCAGTAGGCACCTACCTGCATCTTTAGGCATCTAAATCCCTTTACAAATCTGGCCCTAGGCATTTGCTGTGCTGAAACATCACTTAGAGAGAAATCACCAGCCACCATGGCTAAAGCTCATGAAAGGGACTGCAAAGGAGACTGAGGATGATTATCAGAAAGAAAACCTGACATAGCTGATCCTATTCTGGCACTGCAGTGACAATCATTCCTTTCTTTCCATACATCAACTAAGGCACCGGAGAGGGAGCAAGGTGAAGTGGGAGCAGTGACTCTTTAAGTTTGGAGTTTTGCCAAGGTACAGATTTAAAGTAAGAAGCAAGGGATGTGATAGGATCCCGTCTCAGGAACCAGCTAACAAGTTTTTAAACACACCTGCCCTTGTCCACACTAAGGGAAAAACCATGTTTCACATTGGACTAAGTTAAAATGTGCTAATTAAGCTGCTTTCTCGCATGCTGCATTTTCCAGTATAGACAAGGCTTGCAACACCACAGGTTCTAATTTGCAGGTTTGTGGAATATTAAAGGCTGAGAATACTGAAATTAGCTTACAAATTTCCATGAGCATGTGTGTGCCCATTTGAGGTCATCACCTATACACAGTGCAATGCACCTTTGCACAGTTATTCTTTCCTTGCCAAACCCTTATGTCTGACTCTTGGGTGAGGGTTGTGTGACTGCAGTATCAAAGCCAGCTATCTGTAAGCTTGTGCCATGACTCGATGAAGAGACCCCCTATAGGGATATAGGTGCATCAAGACTGTACAGTGAAGCTGCTTGTTTCTCTATAGATAGCCAATAGGGTGCAATCCTTGGGTCCCCTTTCACCTCTGCATTATGGTAATTGACAGTCAGTACAGTGGTGTACTGGGGAAATTCCCCCTAGAAGGTGCATTTTGTTTCATTACATGAGCAACATAAGAAATTTTGAAGCCCTAATGTGACTGGGCAAGCTTAGTCCAAGGCAAACAAAACAGCATGAAATTTTGGCCATGGAAATGAAGCCCACAGTGAATGAACCATCTGTACATTTGCAGCAAGAACATTAAAAAGGAAATCTGTGGACTGATGTTGCCATTTGATATGTTGTCCAGCAAACCATTCAAAAAGCTGATGGCTGCAGCTGACTCTGTTAGCATGTTCCTTCTTGGATGTTCTTCTTTTAAAAAATGATGTTCCACAGACTTACGTTGCTGTGCACAGAGTCCAATGCATCAGTAAAAATGAGCTGAGACGAGGATGAGGTCCATCTCATCATGAGGATGTGGCCCAGTGGTCTCCTGTTTGAGTTACGTAAGCACAATGGGGAATGTTTCGGTGTAACGTGTTTGCCCAGACCCCCTCCCCATTCAAAGGCAGTCACGTTACAAAGAAGTATTTTGGAGAAGACCATAGACAGCACCATGCACCAGGAGATGCAGCACAAACCTGAAGTGGGGATCATGCACATACTGGATTCGTTATACCGAACAGGATTGCAGGTTCTAGGACTTGGCATAATGGTTGGCTCTTCTACTGAGTCACACTAAGCTCATGTGCTAGAAACCTGTATCAAGGCATATAATAATTTCTTCAGACTCATACTGGTGGATGGATCTTGCTAGATCTAGCCAAGCTAAAATAGAGGCTGGAGCACCTAGCTGTGGCAGAGGGTAATGAGAAGTGTGACAGAAGAGGTCCTACAGAGAAAACCCAAGCTGGGCCAATATCAGGGATAAAGCTTAGGCTGAATTTTTTGGTGGTGTCTTTTAAGTTTCCATTAAATTCAAAGCCCTATAAAGGAAATAAGTTTAAACAATATACAATATTGATTTGTTTAGAGTAGGGTGGAAACTTCACCTGGTTACAGAAACCCACACAGAGTGTACATCAAAGAATAGTCTACTGCATATAATTTGTGTGAAAATTATGGTACAGAAAACATAGGTCTAGTGTGTACAATTAGACAGACATGCAGTTTCTACAGCTTTAGGCATACTCCACAGAAGCTAGAAAAATCTTGAGCCCTCGCTAGCAAGAGAGCCCCTTCCTGCATCAGCAACAGTGGGACAAATCGTAGGAACATTGTGTTTAAGAGGGTTCTGGAAGAACAAAAAAAAGGTCTATGCTTGTACTGGCAGGCATAGGACAGATGTTATTCTCACCACCACTGGTGGGAATTTGGATGCCTTTAGCTTAGACGGCTAGTTGGCGTATTCGCGTCTTCTCCCAGCAGTGGTTATGAGCCTTAGCTATGTCATTATTCTTGTGTAGTGTTTTCACCAAAACTGAATGTGAAACAATATTACATTTACACTAGCAGAAAAACTCGCAGCCTAATTTTGAATTATTTACTCAGGTGGAGACATTTGGGGCCTACTCCTCAGTTTGGGTAAGTCAGTGTAGTTCCACTGAAATCAATAGAGCTATGCTGATTTACATCAGCTGAGAATCTGGTCCCTTACGCTTGCTTATCAAAGATGCTGAAGAGCACTGAGTTGTGGGTGCTCTGGACCCAGCAAATCAGGCACAAAGTGTCTTTAAGTTGGTCATCCAAAAATGGAGAGGCACAAAACAAGGGAATATACTGGGCACTTTGGCCCTAGCTTCTGATCTGCCGTTGGGCTCCAGAATCAGTGATCTGCTGGAAAGAGGAGAATATATTCTGGTCACATGGACTGATCTATATCCCAAAGACCAAAACTGAAGTCGTACTTCCAGCTCATTTATACAGTATAATAACATACTTATAGGCTGCAGCTTAGATAATTTCACCAATAAATCATGAGACTTTATGCACGAGATTGAAATGCATAAATGACCAGCCATCATCATCCAGTTCTCTAGCTCGCAGGCCACCTGACACAGAATACCTTCCTGGAACATCAGGGAATGAAAATTACACTAATTGAAATAAATTAATTTTGACAAGAACAAAAAGTTGTTGCTTTTCGTCTTCTAATTTTCAGTGCTGGAAAATATACATAATTTGGGCCTTTTGTCATCATCACTGTAGATGAAAGCTGACTACCCATGCAAATTCATTCATCTCGTCTATCAGAGACAGAACAGCTCTATGATGAAAGGCCTACAGATGCCAGAGAGGCCCCTTTGGCGTATTAAGCACTGACATGGGCTTTGAATAGGTAAGTCCAACTACACTTGAGTTGCCAACCATCCAGTATATGTTCAGAGCATATTTTTCACTATGGCTGGTGGCATTGTTACAAACAGAAGGACCCTGTTTAGTGCCACCAGAGTTGAGTGCCTCATTTTGAGAAATGAATCTGGAAAAGATCCTAAATTATACATCTGTGCCTCCCATACACAAAAGAGGATGGGGCTGGTCAAGAGGACTGTTACATCTAGACGTAGTTGTGGAGAGAAGCTACTAGCAAACATTTCCCCTGAAACAAGTGGGAATGCCTCACCCCTCCTCACTACCCCTCTGAAAAAAATCTGTCTGGCTGGCTGCTTACCTGTGTAATACAATAACGATGTGTCAGATTCTGTATGTGCAGATGTATGTAGGTTGATGCTTTTTTAAAAATCTTTTAACTCACCTGCAAATAAACCTTGATAATGCAACTCCAGCCCTCGTAAGTGAGTAATTTTTACCAAGCAGGTACGCTCTCTGAACATTTTAATTCCTTTAGATAGCATTTCCTGTTGTGTTTTTAGTTAGGTGTCCATTTATCTCAGTAGAAATCATATAAAAGTACAAGAGTTTTGTTAAATTAACACCTAGGCATTTAGAGACTGAATTTCATTCTGCAGTTTATCCTATGCAATGTGTAACATGCCAGTCCATTGCTTGAGTCCTTGATCAAAAAATTCAGCAAACTCTGAAGCAGTTAAAGAATTTATTCCATGCAGCATGCTCCTGTTAGATCACCTCCTTATTTTTTTCTATGAATATTTTGTCAGGGGGGTCTAATTCTCTCTCTTTTCTTCAGACAGCAGTTGAAAGAACCCTCCCCCCAAATAGAGAACCAGAGAAAGCAGTAACCCTATCCTGAGCAGAGCCTAAAACTCTGAGCAGGTGTAACCAACACTAAGCATTGTGGGTCTTTGTTGCCCTCTAGCAGCTGGTTCACATCAGATGGTTATGAATCTGCTACTCTTTTCAGCTAATGGGCTTAGGCCTTTAGCTCAAGCAATAGCTGTTCACACTTTTAGCACTGAAGGCCCCAGCTTCAAACTCTGCTTGTCCCAAGCAGGACTGGTTATACTGAAATGTCATTTTCCCTTTTCTTCCTTCCAGCAGCAACAGCACAAAAGGAAAGATGAAGCTATCACAAATAAAGTACTTCTTTAAAAATGAAAGTGTGTGTTTATGTATATAATCCTTCCTGCACTAGGAGGAAGCACTCAGCAGATAAAGGAACGTAGTTTTCTCATCCCAGCAGGAAGTAGAGTCCAAATATCAATGGCATCTAAAAACACCTTCCCTTTGCACCTTGCCAGGAAATTACACCCCATTTTGTCAGGTACCAACCCAGCCATGGTGATACATGCATTTGTGACCTCCAGGTTTGATTATTTCAACTCATTCTCTGTAGGAATAAAGCTACATACTCTGACAAAGCTCCAGCTGGTACAAAACACAGCAGGCCATAAGCTCAGCACACTACTGCGAACATGTCACCCTCGTACTCCTTGTCGGCTCCCCAACAGACACTTCAAAATCTTTGGCCTAAAATTCCAAGCCCTGAATGGGACTGCCTCTGGCTACCCAAGAGTTTGCCTCTCCCTCCATGACCACTAACAGCAACTATATTCCTCTGAGACAAAACAAAGCTGCCGGCTAGCAGCAGATCGGGCCAGCCCTCGTGAAAGTTCTATCCTACGGAACTCTGTTGCGGGAGGTGAGAGGATCATATTCACTTTCAGAAGTAAATGCAAACCTAATCTCTTTTTTAGCTTTGCCTCTATACACATACAGACCCAGATGTACAACTCACATGCCACTCACATGCCAAACAAACATAGAAAAAAATACATTAATCCAGCTATTTTCCCTACATGCCAGAAAGGAAACAAGAAAAAAGAGTGTTATTTTTATCGACTTGGCAGGTGCTCAGTTCCTATGGTGATGGGCACATATAAGCAGCTGGCTAGTCGGGGTAGACCTGTCCTGTAGGCTAGTCACCATAAATGTTGGGGAAGTGTTGTGGGATCAGCATAACAATTCTAAGCTACACATATATTTTGCCATGTCTAAGGAACCAACCCAATGAATTCATTTTTGAGAGACATCTCACAACCTGTTGGGGAATTAACTGCTGCCCTAGTTTCCAGAACTACTGCCTTAAAGTAGCAAGTCCTGATTTGGCAACAGGAGCAATACAGATAGATCCTTGCAGCCGCCAGGAGTCTCACTGATCATAACGGCTGTGGGTGTAAGTGTCATGAATGTGAATCCCTTTCCAATACTGAGGCCCTTGGAAGGTATCTGGCCTTCACCTGTTTTCCTTTACCAGTTTGTCTTCTGTGCTCTGGTCCAACAACCAGGTTTCATGGGTCCATAAAGCAATGTCACGGTTGCCCATGCTTGTTCTATAGCATCTTGAGCCTGTAAACGGCTTGCTACGCTGACCCAATCCAGCAAAACGCTTAAGTATGGTCTTAACTTTAAGTATGTGAATAGATCCCTTTAGTACACTGAGACTGTTCATGTGCTTAACTGCTTTGCTGAATGGGAGCCAGAATGCTCGGCACCTTGGAGGTTCAAGCCCTTTAAGATTTTAGAATCTGTTCCACTGCCTATTGACGTCACTAGAAAAACTCTTATTGACTTCAGTGGAGTTTGGATCAGGACCTACTAGCCTCCTGCCCATTCCCAAGGACAGTGCTACTAAAGATACCGTGTCTATTCTTTCACCATCCACTCTGAACTGCACAGCACATGCCTACACAATGCCTTTCCCCTATCAAGGTATTAGCCACTCGCTCACATGAGCACCACAATTCTTTCCATTTTGTTTTATTTAAAGAACAGAAAAATGATAGCCAAAAAAAAAAAAGCCACATATGTTAGTACATAACTGGGTGTCTCTCTGGTTGTTTCCTGCTTGTTCCTTTGTGTTTCCCCTAGTGCCTGTCCCTAGGGACAGTAATCCTTTCTGGAAAAAGTCTGCCCATTGACAGAGCTTGTCCATAGATTACTATTGTCCATGGGTACAAGTAAGTCTTGTATGAGGAGAATATTATACCGGTTTTTAACATTTCTTTTCAACATCTATTAATTAACATAAAGAATCCCTTCAAATTAACATCCACATCTGACTTTAAGCCATCAGCATTGAACTGGTGTTGGAGGAGGATTTGTATTTAATTTCTTTGTTGATGTTGTTCAACAGCAGTATAGCTTCATTTGTTATAAAGTGGTTTGGTTTTTGACAACACTCTGGACGTGTTGAAACGATTTGCCTCTGTAACACATACCATAATGTAACGGGAACACACATTAGTGCCACTGGTAATTTTACACCATAATATATTTTATTATCCAATTCCATCATAAAATCACAGTGGGAATTCATAATTTTAAAATACTGTAACTGGATTAGAGTTCTGTTCTTACGTTAACAAATGTTCTTGGTTACTGTTACATTTTGTGTGTGGTTTCCCTGCCTTTGACATAAATAAATTTTATTGAAAGGTTTTGGACCAGATTGCAATCGAGCTGAGATCCTAGGTTAGATCTTCCAAAAAGCTCAGGCTCCAGCAGCTCCTCAGTGATGACTTTCAACAGGCTGTGCACTCGTAAATAGAGATGGGAAATGTTTTTTTGGTCGAAACTGTTTTTTGGAGAAAAAGCTAGATTTGATGACAGAGAAAAGTTTCACAAGTTCGTGTTTGTTTTGCTGAAGCGTTTCAGCTGAAAAAAAAATCAGAGCATTTCATTTTGTTCTGACATTTTTGAAACAAAATGTTTTCATTCAAAACTACTTCTTGTTTCAAAATTTCCAGTTTATTAAAAAGTAATGTTGTTTAAAAATAGTCAAAAATCTAAACAAAATGTTTTAGTTTGGTCAAACAAAAGGTTTCGTCCAACCTCAAATGATTTTTTCTGAGTCACAGAATTTTTTTTTTAAATCAGTTTGGATTTGAACCAAAACTATTGTTTTTCCTCATTTTGTGGTATAAAAGCTGTTATTCACAGAGCTCTACTCCAGAATCATGTAGGGGCTTTGGAAAAAATCCCACCCATTTAGGAGACAGCAGTTACCACTGAACTGCTTCAGCTCTGAAGAGCTTATGGGCTGTTTCTGGTCATACACAACTATGTAATTTTATCCTGACATGGAACACTAAGCTTCATAAATAATTCTTCAGTGCAATGGCAATGTTGTAAAACATGAATATTTACTGCATTCATAATAGTTGTTTATTCATACTTAAATGTCAGCTGGTTAAAAACATATTTAGAAGGCTTCTGTCTGTCAGAAGAACAAGCCATCTGAAAAGATAGGCTGCAAATGTGATTTTGAAAAATAAAACTGTTTCTTGGAATTAGTGAAAAAAAAAATATTGTAACATAATGCTACGTTTTACTGTCCTAACTGTAGGTTACCATTGGTGGACTAATTTGGCCCAGGTACTAGCAAGCGCATCTCCCACTGAAGCCCCTCGATGTTTCTCCCATTTATATCAGGGCTAACTTTGGCCCTAATATCTTTAGTTTGTCTTTTGCATTTACATTGATTAACCTTCAAACAAAAATTTGTGAGGGACCTGCTTCGAGCAATGTGTGATGGAGGCTTCGGTTCAAATCTGCTTTGGGAACTCGGGTCTAGGTGCTCAGGCACACAGGAGAAAGTACAGGAGTAATTTGCGGTGGAGGAGACAGGCACTGCTGAAGATGGAGAGAGCTGGTTGTGCAGTACAATTCCTTTGCCACTGGAGACTGCCTAAACGCCTTGCTCCACACGATGAGGCTCTGAAGGAGTTCAGGGATGGAGCTGTAATGTGATGAGTGAAACTGGAGAAAGCGGGAGAGGTCCCTTCTGGGACCTAGTTCAGTGCGCTGCCAGTTGCTCAAGAGTTAAGCTGGGCTAGGCAGGTAACTCTGGCCTCTGTGCATGCTCAGTTTCCTACAGCTGAAGCATGGCACAAACATTCTCCATGGCATGCTCCCCTCAAGGCTCTCCACTGGAAATACTTGACAAGTGAATGTGACTCAATCAGTATCAGCTTCCATTCTATCTGCACAACCCTTCAGAGTGTTCTGTCCATAAATGGGTGAGAAGCCCCACAGGAGCATGGCTCCTTTAAGCAGTAGTTCTTATAGCACACAGAGGCAGGCCAGATAGCACACACAAGAGGACCTACCGATCCTCATGTTCTTTAAAGGCCTTGTCCCCCTCCTATCAACAAGGCTACAAAGCACTCAAGCTATAGGAACTCATTCAGCAGAAACTCCTAGAGGCTGACTTTGCAGAGTTTTCCATTGGCATTTCCCCATTGTGTGGTGTTCCCCCCCCCCCGCCCCCGCTTTGTTTGTTGGAGAGGAGTATTGTGACATCAGTGAAGTGAATTTAATGAGATATACCCTTACCCCCACCGCAAAACTATGCCATAATCTGGCATGGTAAGCACTTTCTCTACAGGATCGGCTTAGTACTATGATTAATATGGATGCTACAGATTACGGTTTAGTTGCATTGGCAGAGCTATGTGGAAAAGCTTGTTTACCACCTGCCTGCTCTATGCCTGACTCTAGATACTCGGCCAGTCTCATCAGCATTCACCAAATTAAAAAAAACAGAAATAAATTAATGGCACCAAATTAAAGGAACATTAAACTTATGAAGGACAATTTTTTGCTGTCAAAACAGACAAAGCAGCAAAATTTGGAAGCTTTTGAGGAAAAAAATTGCATCTGAACTTCTGAGAAAATGAGAAACTATTGAAAAGCCCTATATTTCTGAGGTAACTTTTGTGCTCCGAGAGAATATTTCAGAAGACATTTTATTCTTTAGAAGATGCCAAAAATGCAAGACTTGGCACTTTAACAAAACAGAAAAACACATAATCTTCTTAACTAGTAAGTCTTTGAGCCCAGCATCACATTGTTGCCATATAATAAAAGGGAATGTTATGCAGTAATTTGGGCAGTTAAGAATTCTGTGCATACTCAAAATCATGACATTTCAAGGACAATAAAGTTGGCTGGCGCTTGGCCATTGGCCATACAAAAAGAAAACAGAAAACTGGGTTGTCAGCTGGTTATTCATACTGCATTACAAAACAAGTCTCCCACTAGGCTAACCTTCATCGATTGCTCGTGCTTTGCTGCAGAACTATATTTTTAATTTTAAAAATTGTTCTTACGCATGTTAACCCCCTACAAGACAATTCTGACACCTTTTATGAGTGGCTTTTCTTCTTTATATATGGTCAACAGACCACTGGAAACCAGGAATAAAAATATCTAGTCCACTGGGCAAAATCATATCTGTTTATTTCTTTTAACAATACAAAACATTTTAAAACCATGTCCTAAATTTTCAAATTACTAATGATTTAGAGCACTATATGTTTCAGGTACCCAACTTGAGCCCCCATAAAGGGGCCTGATTTTCTGAAAGTGCTGAGCACCCACCCTTGGAAAATCAGGCCCCTTTTTTGTGTCTCCAGTCAGGAAGCCAAATTCACCAGTCACTTTTGAAAATGTAGGCCTGCCCGTGTTCTGCTCCTTTCTGGATCCATTTACTAATGCCTCCTAACTAGCTCGACCTCAGTCCCACACAAATGTGCTGTTATCTAACTGATAATGGGCTCAGCCCTGAAGTCTTTAGGCCCTGCTCAGGCAAAGCTCCCATTCAGTTCAGGGACAATGAGGATTGTGTTCCAATGACAGTAAATTGTTGACACTGGAAATGTGAAACCTTGAAACTGATGTTATAGGAAGATTTACATACATTAATGAAAAGCATCCCACATTGTTTTCTCTCTCCTCATTACAAAACATGTTCCAGTGGCTAGGAAATCAGGAGACCTGATATTCCCAACCCTGCCGCTAACCTGTTGCAGACTCTTCAGCACAGAGACTGACTTTACTGTGGCGAAACAGTGCCTCGCACATGGGAACCCGGTTTTGGATGGGGCTTCTAAATGCTACCATAATACAAATAAATTATAATAATTCATTTATTATTGCTTGCTACATTACATAATGTTAATATTATTTCATTCACCTCAATAATATAGTCTCTTTTGCTTTGTATTCTTTTGCCAGTTTGGGTCTTTGTAAGCTGTAATATTTGGTTACGTAAGAGTGACTTTTCCCCAGATGTTTTATGCAGCTCAAGGGCAGTGTAACTTGCTAGTTATGCTGCTTTTGCTTTTCGGAAGCTCTGCTTTGGTGACTTTAACTCTGAGAAGGTAAGGAGTGGTTTTTGGCCCACACACTTTTTAAGCCCATACTTCAGCCTCTCAGGAGTCTTGACTTCCAGAATTTTAATTCCCCCTAAACGCACTTTATTCTAGCTTTTGAATAGAGAATGAGCTTGCTAATAGTTTGTTTTCCTACGGTAGCATTGTCCGTCTTGCAAACAGAATTACACTCAAAATAATCAATAAGTAGCTGAAACTCCATAGTCCTAATTGCTAATGCTAAAAAAAGCAAGTATTCGGTGGAAAATGTTTGGAATGAATGAACAACTTTGGAAAAAGGAAAAATCTTGTCCGCAGTTTGCCATTGAGTATTATTCTATCTCGAATGCTGTACAAAATGTAGAAGACACTGTGCCTGCTCTGAGAAACTTACAAGTTAGCTGTACAAAATATAGCACAACTATAATCCCATAGTATCATTGGGTTTTGTACTGCAGCGCTTAACTGCAGTGCCAGTGCTAAGCTTAGGCGGAGGGTCAAAACTTCCTACCATGCAAATAACTAGATTAAGTTCTGTTTGATTGTGCCTTTCGGTCCAGGTGTGTGTCAGATGCATCAGCTGGCTGAGCCAGCCCAGCAGGGGTCCTGGGAAGGAAGAGTAACACCGTGATTCCTCTCCTGCCCACTCCTTGCTTCTGATGGGGAAATATATTTGCTCTGGCTCCTTATCAGCTGTTGCACTCCCCGCTCCCATAAGCTGGTCCCAAATGGCCGCTGCATTGGAAAGAAGGGCAAGGCTCTGCCCACTTTTGTCCCTCTCCGTCTCCTTCCCACTCACTTGCTATGGGGAAGCCACACGGAGTGTGCTCTCATGTTGCACCTAGAGCAGAGCCGTACAGAAGTTGAATACTGAAGGAGAACTTTACTCCCTCTTATTACCCTTCATGACTGCACAGAACCAGGACACGGTTTTGCCCTTAATCAAATCTCTAACTGTATGACTGAAATCAATGAGTCTGGTTTAAATGGAAGCTACTAAGAATACCATGCCCCATATAGTAGGCTGTTAAATATGGATCCAGGCTAGGTACCACGCTATTGTTAATTGCAATCTCTTCCTCTCTTATATATATACAACATTGACATTTTCATGTGTTGCCAGGTAATAAGCAGGGCGGGGAAGCCAATAAATGCAGGTGAGTGAATTTGGCCAGAAAGCACTTGGCCTTTCTCTAGCGCGAAGGTTAATAGTTTAGAAAAGTCTGCTGCAAGAAATGAAGCCTGCCTATTGGGAGACTTGTTTTGTCTTTCACTGCAAATAGCCAACTGACAGTCATTTCCTCTCTTTTCATTTCAAATAGCCGGCTGACCTCATTGACTTGATTTTCCACATACTGTTGATCCCTTATGGTTCTTGTTGACTAGGTTTCATAAAAATGAAAGTTATCAGCAGTAAACTTGACCCTGATGATCCTTGAAGTTTATTTATTTATTTATTTGTGGAGGGGCAGACAGTCAAGGGAAATTAAATTGAAGCAGCTGATGTTTTGTCTAATAATATGGCACCAATAAAAAAAAAAAAAGCATCTGAAGGGCACACTAACAGCTAAGTTCCAGCCCTTGGTAAGGCCACGTACTTTATTAGGAAAGACCTTCACGGTGCCAGGGAAAAAGAAGTTCAGTCATTTAAGGGAAAAAAAAGTAACTTTACACAAGTAGGTTTTATTTCCTTGTCTTATTCAGGTACAGTGTGGGAGAGTTTGGTTCCTGTTATGCATTTCTTTTTTATATTATCTTACTAATTATGGCCATGTTTTTAACTGGGTGTCTCGAATGAGGATTTAATTTTGCAATAATAAGATAACTAACTATCTCAAGTATTTTGAAGGTGCCTGTCGTGGGATCGAGCCAGACAATTTTGTCAACATATTTATAATTTTTCCTTTACATATTTTGCAGCAACTTAGGTTCCTCTCCAGTATTTTCACTTTACATCCCGCGCATGCTGAGTGGTTGCAGTGTGTTCCCACTAATACCACTTTGATGCTGTACAGTTTAAAGAATTGTAAATAGTGGTGTTGTACAGGTAAGCAAATTAGCATGTTAGGCGTTCAAAATCACACTCTGATTCAATGAAACATATGAACTAAAAACTGCCCTTTCTACTCTAATTAGTTACAAGCAGGCGAAGCTCCATAGAAAGTGGATTTTTGGCCCTTGGTCAGGTAGAGGCTTAAAGCCTGAGTCTCCATGGCCCTGCCCCTTATGTAGATTTTACACCTGGGCAAAGTTGAGTGCCAAGCAGGTGAAAGTGTGGCCATTTTGATTTAGTAGCGTATGCCAGCTACTTTGCACAGCTGTATTAAATGACTACACAGACGAAGAGCAGTGGAAAATCAAGACCCCCTAAATGGTAACAGTATGTGCAACTTTCAGTGACTTGGCATTCACTGTGAATTGTGAAGTAGTGGTGACTCACATGCCGAGGAGACAGAAGTGGGTGCAGCAGCTAACAGAAAAGATTGGACAAAGCAGGTCAGCTCTCTAATTAGCCCCACTGTGTTTTCATTTGGTTTGAAGAAGGTGGCATTCTGTACAAAAAGCACTTGTGTTCCCAAATACACCCACCATGGCTCTGGGTGGACCCCACGCGGGTGACTGAGCCAATCAGAAGGTGGGATTATCACACACACACACACGCACGCTGAGAAAGACTGAAAAATCTCTTACGAAACTAGAATTCTGAGGGATGTACAGTACATAAAAAAAGAAAGAGCTGAACAGCAGTGAGTCCTCTTGGGTCTGGGGCAAGTCTTTTCATTATTATGTTTCTGCTGTCCTGAGTCAGAAGATGGCTCATCACTTTCATCACTCCTCCTGACCACGATCCCTGGCAGAGTTCACTGGAGTATTGGGCACTGTTGCAATCCTAGTTGGGTCTGACCTGTCAAGCTGCTTCTTTATTTTTGTGACTAACAAGGGACATTCTTCTACCACTACATTTTTTCCACTGTGGCATGGTGAGGGTAGGGGTGGGGGGAACAACTGCACAGGAAAGGAGAGTGAGGCAGTGACATGATGCCAATATTTTAACAAGGGGTTCCCACAAAAGTTCCCCCATTCATCTGTGTCCCATGGGTGTGTGTGCTGCAGAGAGACTGAGGAATGTATTCATCTGCTTTCCTATTTCAACAAAAATACTTTCTCATAACCACAGCCCAGGGGAGAGACAGCACCACTTGGCAAACAAACTTGTATTAAGTCCTTTTGCTGGAATTGTTTACAGTTCATTCTGGAAAAAATATATTGGGACACATCCTAAGCTGGTGTAAATCATCATAGCTCTATTGAAGTCATTGCATTATTTTCGGCCTCCACATGCTTGACTGGCTCCCCGTTAACTCCAGGCTTCAGTAGAAAATTCTCCTTGCCTTCTGATGTCCTTTCTTCCTCTTCTCCAGTGCATTCCTGACACATCCCAGATGCCACATTTCTCTCTGTCACCCCATTCTCTTCATAGCAGGCAGTAGAAACTTGTTCCACATTTTCCTCACCCTCTTGATTAGCCCCACTTGATCTAATTGCTAGTTCCCTTCAAATCCCATATCAAGAACCATCTCTTCCTTGGATCTACAATTCCTGACCTTCTCTAATAAATCAAGTTGTAGGACTGGTTTCTCAGCTGATGTAAATCAACATAGCTACATTGATTTCAACACTGATTTACACCAGCTGAGGATATGGCCTGTGCCCCCTATGCCTTCCAACTTCCACATGCTCCCTTATTCTCTCTAAGCTGTTCTTTACGTTTCTCCCTCCCTTCCAAAACAAAGCTCTCACTCTTCACTCACAACAGAATTTGATGCCCATTCCTTTTATTTGTTGTAACCCAGGCCTCGGCCTTTATCTGTTATCATTTCCCAGTGTGGCGGGAAGACTAAAGGAGAAATGGAGCAATAATAGGCCATAAAGGCCCTACCCCTCAGCAGCAGCAGACCAAACGGAGGGCCTGCCTAAAAGGAGATGCTGACAGGCAAGCAGGGGGGAGAGTGAAGGAGAGATTGGCTGCAACTGCTGGGACAGCAGGCTCTGCAGGGGAAGAGTCTGGACTGTAGGTAAGACCTAACCCAGAGGCCAAGGGCCTGAGCTCCTTTTGCTTTGCCCCTCCTTCTCACTGACAAGGGGGAGAAAGTGGATACTGGAAAGTGAGTTGGGAACTCTGAACTATTGAGATTGTGGGATCAGTTCTCCACTGAGAGGGAAGCTGAGCACCATGACCTTGCCCCAAACTGAAGAGAGAACAGGGGGAGATGGGAAGTGGCCCGGGGGAGGCTGGTCTGTTGTACCAGCTAGAGGGGACTGAGATGTTCCTCACTCTGCCCACCCCCTCCGCGGGCCAGGATCTGGTGGAGAGGGAGGGTCTAGGTCTCCCTCCCCTTTTTCCTCCCTTCTGTGCCCAACTGGGGGAACCTGGGGAGCACCCAGGGACAGTAGAGTGTAAATCAGCTGCTAGGCCTTCAGATTGCATGGCAAAGCCAACTCTAGACTCTGCGAGGCTGTTGAACCATGGCCTGCCCACTAGACCTGCTGGGCCCAAGTGAGCCCCGCTAGATCCATGTTTGCCTCATTTTGTTTGTAAACTCTTTGGGGCAGGGGCCATGTTTTTATTACTTTAAATCTCTATTAAGGAACTTTATAAATATTAAATAATAATAAATTCACCCCACTGCATCTTAACAAAGGGGGACAGCACAGCTCTGTGTTATCTACTGAATACACACTATTGCATTTATATGTAGAGACTGTAATTGGTTGTGAATCATTTTGTCATCATTTGTTTGAAAGATGCTGTCTAAAAGTAACTTCTATTGTATTAGACAAATGGATAACAGTAAATTCAGTTGGCCCTTTTAACTTAAAATGCATCAGTGTCTGGAACTGGAGCACAGGAAGGAACTGGAGAACACTGAGCAAAGGACCAGTTAATGGTTAAACTCTTACCAATTGCCAAAATGGCTTTGGTGGGTCCAGTGTTGGCTCTACTATGAAGGCAGAATGAGCATTAAAGCTCTACAGCAACTATTAATAACACTGTTACTTAACCTCTCTGGAAATGCTGATGGCTGCTCTAAGTTACACTGTGTGCCAGCAACCCCAGGGGGCCAATACGGCAGCCAAGAATCTCTAGGGCAATCAGCCATGCCAGCCACGTGGCTTTTCCCCTGGCTATGTCTGATTTCCTTGGCTGTGGCCCTACACAACTACAGGAAGTAGAATGGTGCACTATCCACATTTCTGGCTTTATGCCACCAGAGGATCCCCCTAAACTGGGGTGATCCTTCCACGGCTGGCTACACTGGCTCTTTGCCTAGATTTGGCCAGCAATGGCAGCTACACCATAAATCAAGATCTGGTCCAAAGTTCAAGCACATTTTAATTATATAGTTCTCATAAGGTAACGTGAGTTTCTATGTGATTTTCTATGTGAGTTTCTATTATTTCCAATGGAGTTACCATATCGTATTCCATGAAATAACATGTCATTTTGCAGGAATCATGTAATTAACTTGTCTCACCACCATAGGAGTCACAACAATTAATTCATTCACAATGAGAGCGACTCAGAGTCAGATTTCCAGACTTTGAAACCCCCGAATAAAGAGCACAGGCTTTAAAGTTAGCTTTATCTTTATTTACATGTTTAGAAATTCAGCCACCCGCTCTTGGCAGAACTTTCCAAAGCAATAACAATATTCTCACTTAGTCTATAGCTACAGCCCACATATGTTCTTTTTTTGGTTTTAAACTATCAAAGGTACTGTCATGTCTGAGCTACAGATCACAGCACCAGATGGTTCACATTTTACTCTTTGAGGACATTTGATTTACAGCTCACACGAGCCTGATTGCATGCTGCTTCTTTAATAATGTGTGAGATCTTCAAAGTAACCATCTGAAGGACACTGGGTCCCTGGTCACGATCAAATCTTTTCTGGTCCCTTCTTAGCCTTTATTTGGTCTTGCACAGTCAAGGTGATTTCCAACTTGAACTCTCTCTGAAAGGCTTTGTAAAATTCAGTAGGTCCTGGGAAATGAACAAAGAGGGCCAGAGTCTCCACGAGTATCTGGCATTTAGTGAACAATTGCATGTTGCAAGGCACTTTTTAAAAAATAGTTCATCTCAACCTTGCAAATCTAAGCTGCTTCTGAGAGTATTTATTTGCAAGAGCCTTTTACATAAACAACGTGCAAAATAGACAAAACGATTGGATATTACCGTGTAATATTCTCTTGTCATCATACTTTTCCAATCCTAAAACAAGGGAGCTGATTTCTTCTCTCACTTACAGTGGTGTAAAATTGCAGTGACTCCATTAACTTCAGTGGAGTGAGTCCTGATTTATACCCTTGAAAGTGAGAGGAGAGACAGGCCCAGGATGCATAATCACGTTATCTGTCTTGGTATCTCAGGGAAGCAGCTTATTAGCAGAGCAAATAATTCACAGTGAATAATTTCCTTGACAAATATAACCTTTTTTCCTCCTAGCACAATGTCCACAAAAAGATCACGATTTCCCTGAATTTGTTCAGTATTCAAATTTACTGGACAATTTTTTTCTTCTGTGGATGCATCTTGGACAGCTCACAGTGAGTATTTGCAATTTGAGCTGTGTTGATTACTTGTGTTTGGCCACGTAAGTTATATGATACTGTTTCTACCACTGATTATAAGAATTACATTCATTCAATTAGGGAGAGGACTTACGGGAGCCACTGAGGCAGAGGTACCAGATGAGCAGGATTAGGGTGGTTTAGAAAATGCCATATTTTTCATTCCAGGGTCACACAGGCTTTCCCAAGGCATTATTCCCAGGGAAATTAGCCCACGGTGAAATTCAAATTTATCATGTCACCTTTACACAAAATAATTGCATGTGTGTGTGAAAGGCCCAAGTTGTAAAAGTTACAGTCAGATCCCTGTCTAGATCACATTAATTGTCCCTGTGCAAGGACGCTGGCAACACTGTCCCATTGCTGTGTCAAATGGCATCCTGTGCCACGTAAAATATACCTACTCTAGTGCATTTACAGGTCTCTAATGTTCCGTCATCACTGCAATCTTTGACACAAAGTGATTGTGTAGGCATGCTTAATCCTATTTGCAAAGCATGCTGTCACATTGGAGTCTGACTCATTTAATTGTCTCTGTGCCAAGACTCTGACAAAGGTGTCACAAAATGTCATATTCCACTGAAAATACAGCAAGTGAAAATACTCGTGTGTGCAAGCTTAAAATTCATGTTCCACAAGCATTTGTGCAAGTAAAATTTGATTGCTCAAATGTTCATGGAAGGTGAACACAAAGTAGGTGTAAGCGGGGCCACAGCAACTTTCTTAAATGAATACTTGGAGGTATTTACCCAGTAATCAGGGTGAATGATTCAGCTAATAATATGTTAGATCTATCAGATTTTACAGAGATGGTCATGTTTTCATTTGCATTTCTATCAATGGTTAATGGGGAGAGTCAAGAAAGTAATTTACTAAAAGAAAAGCTGCAAAAAGACATCTTGTTCTCAATAAAGTACATTCACAATTTAAGCGAACACTTGCTGCAGTGTCCTTCATAATTGACATGATCTGCTGGCTTCATGTCCAGGTTCTTCCACAAACCCACTCAGGGGGGCACAAAGATATTCTAAAAAGTGCACAACCTATATAAGATATGAACTCACAACTTCTCAACAATAATGGCCTTATCTACCAGCCTACACAGAGTCCAGATCCTCCACTAGTGTAAATTGGGGTAACTCCAGTGAAATCAATGAAACCACACTGAGTTACACCAGTTGAGGATATGGCCCAGGGACTTTAGTTGAGAATAAATTTAATCTTTTAATATATATTCAATTCTACACTAGCGGGAATCCTGTTAATGTAATATACTGACAATGCCAAAGAAAAGCAAACTATAGATATGTGTGTATATATGTGTGTGTGTATATCTATATCTATATATAAAAAAACAAATCTATCTCCTAGTTCGTACATTGATCTTGATGAATAAAAAACAGCCCTGAGGGAGAATCCACCACGACCTTTGGCAACTTGTTCCAATAGTTAATTACCCTCACTGTTAAAAATTTGACTTATTTCCAGTGTGACTTTGTCTAGCTTCAGCTTCCAGCCACTGGATCATGTTATGCCTTTCTCTGCTAGCTTGAAGAGCCACAGCAACACATCGGGGAACTCCACTGAGCACATTTAGGGAAGGCTCCTATAGATCCTTAACAGAGATATATTTGCCCTCAACTGACTAACAGGAGCATGAAATCCTGACCCCACTGAGGTCAACAGGAATGTTGCCATTCAGTGGGCCAGGATTTCACTCTTGGTATTTGCACCAGTGACACAGCCTGAAGCTATCAGGTTATGAGATTTGATTTTCAAAAAGTTCAGATCACCAAGTGAGAAAGAGGCAAGCACCTGCTACTTTCCATAACTGTGCGTCTACTGGGAGGTGCGGGCAGTGATTAAAGAGGGCCCCTGCAGCACTCTCTCTGGAGATCAAGGTTGGGAAGATCTGATGACTTAGTTTATTATTGTTTCGCTTTTGCTAAAGTAATAACCCAAGCCCTGAATCTTTCATTCACTCATCTTGCAGGCAAATTACTTCAGCCTGGACCTTGTGACTGGATGTCCCAGCAATCCAAAGGCATGGTGGCCATCTGAGAAGCAAACTTCTTTCCATGCTTTAGAACGTCTCCTGTAAGTTAAAAACACAGCTACGTAGATTTTTGTTTTCTAAGTAAGTTTCAGCCCAGAGCACATTTTAAACTTCCCTAGAAACCCCTAAAACGAACCACCTAACAGAGGTGGCTAACGTGACCTAACTTCTACAGCATGAGTGGCTCAGCTATTAAACATATGCCAAAAAAATACATTAAGCGAGATAATTGGGAAGAAGAGGAACACTTCCTTGTTCTTGTCATGTGTTGTTTGTGCACAGATAGCTCAGCTCTGTGTGTGTCAGTCAGGGGGAGAAAGATTTGGGAATTTTGTGCAGTCTTGTACTGTTGATAAATCTGCACCTTGCACTGTATGAAGAGGCGGAAGTATCTCTATCCTGGTAAATCATTCTGCTCGGGAGTTAAATAGATTGACTCTCCCATCATCCCAGGAATTTTAAAGGGCTTTTCTCTTTTTATTATCCAATTAACTATATATGTTAATAAGAAATTTTCTTTCTTATAAAATGGCAATTTTCCTTCCATGTCTGCAGCGATATAAATAGACCGTTTCACGTGTAATTTCGGTGTCCTGGGACTGATTTGTGAATATATATTGCTGCTTGAAAAGATTATAATTTACAGGTGATTGTTTGGAGGACTTCAAATTACCACCACTCATATATATGGATATATAAATAAAGAATGAAGCTTCTCAGGAGATTCTGCATAAACAATTTCTTTGTGAAGAAAAAGGATTCTCAATAAAAAACAACAGTATTTTATCTTTTGTCTATACTGCTGCATAAAGTATTGATAGATTATTTCAGTCCTTCATTTCTATTTCAGCATTTCTGGATCATTTCCTCTAACATTTTATCTTTTTTTTTTTCTTTCTTCATATAAATCGTCATGCATTTCAGTCTCCATAGAATCCAGGAAATTTGCAGTGTAAAGGCGGAAGGTATCCTGGTTTTGTACAGTTTACTTCATGACTACCAGCTGTAAACGGAATATGAATGGGAAGGATCAGTGGAGGACTCTGGATACCTCAATGAAATATCATCTGAATTCACAAGTACTGGTAATTTATTAAGGGAGGAGAGAAAAGATTTTTCAAAAGTGACTTGTGGGTGCCCAGCTTGAAGCAACTTCAAAGGGGCCTGCTTTTCAGAAAGTGCTGAGCTCCCACCACCTGAAATCAGGCCTCTTCAAAGTTTCTCAAGATGGGCACCCAAAATCACTATTGACTTACGAAAATCACAGACACAAGGCACAATTTCATTCCTTTTTAACTCTTGTATACTGAGCACATGCACTGCCCCACATAAACAGAATGTCTCAATTGTTCCATGAGTCTGTTAGTTTCAAAGATATGAAAATTTAAAGTTAGTTTACTTAATTGTATGTTACTTAAAAGCAGATCATTTGCTACTAATTAACTCTCTCGCCCACAAGCAAAAACATTATTTCCAATCCTTTCATTGATGCTGAAAGTTAATCTATCTTGAGCTACAAGGTGGAGTTTTCCACACGATTAAGTGATTTAAAAATTAGCACCATTTGTGCAGAGGAGAAAGGATTCCTCTTTAAATGGAATGTTTTAATTGATATTAGTTGATCCATACTCCATTAATAAAATGTTGTCCAATAAAAGCATTCCCTTGGAGTCTAGAGTGGATTTACTGCCTTTATTGCCTGCACAATCTCTTGTGAGACAGAGAGAAATTCTGAGATTGCGGCTTTACCTGGCAGAGGTGAGAGAGGGAGAAAGCTGCATGTGCTATTGTATATCACTGATCTCCTGGTCTCCAAATAATAATTCAGATTCATAGAGATCTGTAAAAGTCAGTGGTTTATTACTGTCTTGTATCTCTGTATTAACCATCTCATTATAATCCCAAATAGAATACAAATATAACAGTATCCAGTTGCTTTCGCTAGCATTTTTCCCATCTTGCCTTATAAATATTAGCTCTACATAAAGTGAATGAGTGTACAGTTTCCAAATTCTTGAGCAGGAGACATTTATAAAAGATGTATATCTCTTGCTTGGTGGAGGGGGTATATAGAGATCCATTTTTCTCTAAATGATACATCTTTGCTCCTACAATTTATCTATTGACACAATTGATGAGAAGATGCTGCTGACTCACCTACAAGGTCAAGGAAGAGAGGAAGGAATTGCATTAATCTCTTTTTGTTTTTGCTCATTGCTCTTGGCTAGATCCCAAAGGTTCAGGGTGGGCAGCTGAATCTCCTCCACAAAATAGTCATCTGTGCTCTGGGATCCATCCTTTCTCCACCTCCTTTCCATCAGAGCACTAGGGGAGCTGGGGATACATACTACTGGCTTCAGTGCCACCCAGCTCTATATCTCACTCTTATGAAATATGGACAGCTCTGTTACCAAAATGTCCCAGTGCCTGAGATGGAGAAAGATGAGAATGGAAATTAGTTGCTTCAAGTTCAACCTAAGGGGAAAGAAAAGGGATGGTGGTCAGATGGGGAAGTATTCTGAGAAACTCTTTGCAGCTTTGACCTCACTTTCTGCCGAGGGTGTCTGCCATTTGCCTGTCAACGCGGTTCACAGTTTCATCTTCTGGGTGTTCGAGTTTAAGTCTAGGAGGGACCACTGGATCGTCTAGTCTGATCTCCTGTATATTACAGGCCATCAGCACCACCCAGCACACTAAATCCAACAATGGAAATGAGAATAAAGTAAATGGGACTCACAGTTGACTAGACTATCATGTGCCTTCTACTGAACTTATTCCTGCTCCTGGTTATTCAAGTAGCAGGGGTAGGTGGAAATGCAGCTTTCTATTTCCAAATAGCCAAGGGAATAGATCACTTCTCTTCAGGTGCCACAGTGGCACTTGCCTGTATGGACTCCAGACTGAGCTACTCTACCTGGGTTTGCCAAGGAAAGTTATGAGGAAGTTTCCAGTGGGCCAATGTACAGCAATCTATGTGCTAGGCAACAGATGGATGAGCACAACAGATCATAGCACAATCTCCCCATCTAGATATACATCCTTTTCAAGGTCCTGGTGCCCTGGTTAAAGCCTTCAGTGGGTGAGGGCCTATCTCTCCCATGACAGCAGCAGTGGGGATGCTATGGCTGATGGAGTCTAGTATGAAACTCTCATGTGCTGGGTGTTCTGTATTAACTGTGGAAGGTCCTACTGCCAGAGATCTTCATGAGTCCAAGTCTTAATGGTCTTCAGAGTACAATTCATGACACTGCTTTTTGCTCAAGCCTTACTTTAGTCATGAAAAATGCAGAACAGCCAGCAGCATCCCTCCTGGAGACACAACAGAAATACCAAGGGGAACAGTGAAAGCAATGAAAAGATTAATGTTAAGGCCCTTTCAAATAGAAATGTTGCTTTTAATTTATGCATGTGGTGCAGGTGATGCTGTACTAATCGGTGATATAAAAGAAAGAGCTTGATGAGGTTATGTTAGATAAAACAAAATGCACAATGTATAGTTGTTATTATTTATTTGTATAATAGTAGAAGCTAGAGGTCCCAGCTGCATTCAGGGCCTCATTATACTAGGTTGCATACATACACAAAGTAAGAAATAATCCCTGCCTTAAATAGCTTATACTCTAAATAGACACGTGCTAGAAGGAGAAGTGAGAGGTGACATGCCCAAGGTCACCCATCAGATCAGCGGCAGGGAGGAACAGAACCCAAGTATCCTGACTTGCAATCAGTGGGCTTGCTGCTAAATTATGCAGCCTTTCCATGGCTTCTAGTTTCAGGTTTAAATGGATTAAAGCAGATAAAACCCCATCAGATATTTAATAGGCTTCACAAGACATCCATAGTTCATCATTTGATGGGACTGAAAATAATTTGCAGAGGAGGCCAGTGGACCTTAAATTTCTGCCAGGCTCATGAGATCCCATTCCCAGAAGCATGAGGCATCAGTTGGACCAAGTCCTGTCAGTATAATTATACAATTCATGACAAATACATTTTGAACCCTAATGAAGAGTTTTTACTCGTGAAAATGAACCGCAATTTGCCTAAAATAAATACCTCAAATCAGAACAAAATATAAACCACTTAATGTAAATCAACACAGCACTATTGGAGCTACACTAATTTACATCAGTTGAGGAACTGGCCCCTAAAGTTAGATCTCTACAGTATATAGCCCAGCTATATGACTTGTAAGGACAATCCTGTTTATGCCATTCAGGCAACCGACATTCAAGTTACTGTGGATACTCATTGTTATCCTACATTTTGTTTGCAACTGATGTCAGCAGTATTTCCCTGTATTTTATTAAATGAATCCCTTTTCCTGTCCCTTTTGCTTTCTTTAGAAAAGACAGAGCTAATTATTTAACCTCTCCAAAGTACTTCAAAGAGCTATTTCAAATCTGATGCAACCCTTAAAAATGGTTTAAACTATTCATTTTCCCTCAATGAAATGTGCTGCAGTTCCCTTCTCATTAATGCTAATTACCAGACAATTCACGTTTGAGCAGGAGCTTTGTTCCTCATCCCCTTTCTACCTATCCACTCAATGTTTGTATCATTGCAATCTGATGCCGTGGAAATTACTGTAATATTACAGGCACAGAATAATGACTCTACTCCATGAAATGGTGAAGAGAGGAGGTAGATGGTAAAAGGAAAGGTCTTGTTTGAATAATGATACCTATATTTGAAAATAAGAAAGAAAAATGTTGATATTGAAATTACAGGAAACATGAATATAATTCTTTATATAAATATTAGGTTGAGGTGTGCTCATTTGGCAAAGATCCTTTATCTAGGAATATCAAATGAAAGATGGGGAGAAAAATTGACACACTAATTGTTTAGTTTCCCATGTAATACTGAACACTCTCCTTTTTTTCCAGCCATTACTTTTCATTTAAAGGGATACATCAGATCAGTGATTCTCAGGCTGTTTTGGCAACTGTACCAATCTCCTACACTAAGAGCAAGGGATGTGCGACCAATAATTTAACAAGGAGTTCCTACAAAAATTCTTCCCCTTACTGTGTTATAAACAGGTCAGCATGTCAAAATGGGGAGCAAGCTCTTATTTTTCCATATTGCTTTTCATTTACTGCTCCTACCCATTACCCAGGAAAAGACAAACAGAGACTTTGTGGCTTTGTTCAGACGTTACTGTAGGGGTAATGATTAGATGCATGGCTATTGTTATTTGTATTACTTTAACACCTAAATCATGCTTGATCAACTTGTGGCCTGTTGCCTTTCATTGCTCATTTTTAATGTTTGGTTGAAATTTCCCGGGAGGATCCACACTAGAATTTTCACCAGGATTTGAAAACAGCCAAAGAAGTGACCGACCAGAAGAGGCAAGAGGCACTGGGCCTGGTGTACTAGCTAGAGCAGAGTTTTGGGCTTTTTAGTCAGGGCTGGCTGTTGCCCATTGAGTGCAGCCATGCTCAACAGAACTGAAAGTAATTTTAATATTTTAAGGCGCTCTAAGAAAGCGAGGACACTGCCATAGTGTTCTTTTGTATACCCTGCTCCTGAAACAGGCAGGAAAGCCATATGAGCCAAGAAGGTGTGTGGTGGGAGGGAAGTTATCATGGCTTTACCAAGCTAGGGAGAGGAGGACAAGTTTTCCTTATGCTATTAGGCCCTGCACAGTGGCACCAGAAAGGTTTTGAGTGACTAAAACCCTATAGCCTCACCCCAACCCCACCCCAAACTTCCTTAGCAAAGAAAGGCATAGTCCAGAAGTGTATAAGGCAGGACTGATAGAATGAGGCAGATTAGAAATTAAAAAGTAAAACCTGTAACTCCACTGAATACAAGCTGACTTGTCTTTCTGTATATGAGGAACAGTGGATCTCATATATGAGAAGACAAAGATACAGCACTTCCTATTGCAACAGAGTTACCTCCCTGGCTGGAAAAGTGAGTGCTCCTTAGCATCTGTGGTACTGGGGACTGTGCCTTTTAAGGCCAAGCTCCCCAAAAAGAGGGTCTGAGCAGGGCACTGTGAAGCTCTTGGTGTTATGCTCAGCCAGTTAGAACTGAGACACTGAACGAAGCAGCCCTCTGGCAGTATCCTTGGCAGAGACCGCCCCTAAAGGGCCTGGCTCCTCCCAGAGAGCAGGACCCCTGCTCAGCAAACAGGGCTGAGAGGAAGTTCATGGGCATGTCTGTTGTTCTTTCTGGGGGGGAGAGAAAAATCTTAGCAGTATTGTCAAACCCAAATCATGAGTTAGGTCTCCAAAAATCATGAGATTGGTTTAAAAACCATGAGGTTTAAAAACAAAAACAAAAAACAAACCTGGGCGGGTTTTCTGTTTATCTTCGGGTGTTAGAGGCGTTCAGCTTCACATTTTCAAGCTTTTGTTCCACCACCATAAGAGCTAGAAATTTAGTGGGTTGTTTTTTTTTTTTAACAAACCTGAGATTCTCACATAAACACATGACTCCAGGTGCCAGAGCCTTCAGAAAAAGCCCGAGTAGCCTGAGACTCGTGTTCAACTCAGTTGGCAACACAGCATCAGCTACCACCAATATCAGCAACAGGAGAGGCGATACTTCTGTACCCTCTTCCACTCTAATCACTGTGTCATTACACCAGGGATTCCTGCATAGGACAGCTCAGCAGTAAGTAGACTGTTAGGTCATACAACAATATGCAGACAATATGTGCAGAAGGATGCTACTTGGACTGGTTTTTAAAAAAATGAAAAAGACTGCCACCTCTTCCTCCCACAACTGGAGAGGAAGGAGGAGCACAGAGCAGCTTGAGGCTGCACAGGGCAGCAGCGGCCCTCAAAAAACTCAGCCTTCCTTCTCATCTCCTGCCACTGGTCGGTTAGCTGAGAGGATGGGCAGGAGGCTGCACTGCTGCTGCCTCTAGGGGCCAGTCTGTCATCCTGCAGTGCAGCCCGGATGCTCCCTTTGAGTCTATTCCCTGGAACTAGTTTCATTTTCTCTAGAGCTGGTCAAGCATTTTCCAGGGGAACGTTTCTGCTTCTGGGAAATGCTGTTTTTCTGAAACTGAAACGTTCTGTGGAAACAGCTAGTATTGTACCCTTTCAGGCTTTTCACAATAGAACAGTTTGGTTTTTCCTCTCCAAAAATGACTCTTTCTTTCCATTTTTTAACATTTCATATATTATACATTTAAATGTCAAAATCAGACAAACATACTGACTGACCCCAAACTTGCCCTTGAATGTGATTTTGCAGGGTATTTCAAAGGTGTGGGGTTTTTTTCTTTTCACTCTGGTTTAGAACAGAAAAAAATTAATCTGCAGAATTTCCCACAAAATGGAAAATCCAGTTCCCACCCAGCTCCAGTTTCTTTCCCTGCCTGGACCCCTGGCCTAACTAGTGTTTGCTTGGAGCTGCTGGGGTTGGGAGGGGCTATGGCTGGCTTCCTCCTACTGCTCCTCAGCACCAGCTTCAACCTCTTCCTTCCCAAGTCATTTTATAGTTGTGCATTTGATTTTTCCTTCCTACGTGAACTACTTTGTATTTGTCTGTATTGAATTTCATCTTGTTGGTTTCAGACCAATTCTCCAGTTTGTCAAGATCATTTTGAATTCTAATCCTGTCCTCCAAAGTGCTTGCAATCCCTCCTAGCTTGGTGTCATCCACAAATTTTATAAGCATACTCTCCACTCCATTAGCCAAGTCATTAATGAAAATACTGAATAGTACTAGACCCAGGACTGACCCCTACAGCATCCCATTACATACGCCCTACCAGTAAACCATTGAAAACTACTCTTTGAGTGCTGTCTTTCAACCAGTTGTGCACCCGCCTGGTAGTAATTTACTTTGAAAGACTTTCCCCTAGTATACTTCTGAGACTGTCATGCAAGACTATGTCAAATGGCTCACTAAAAGCAAGACATATCATATCTACTGCTTCCCTCTTGTCCACTAGGTCAATAACCCCATCAAAGAAGGAAATTAGGTTACTTTGGCGTGATTCATTCTTGCCAAATCTATGCTGGCTATTCTTTATAAATCCATTATCCTTTAGGTACTTACAAGTTGATTGTTCTTTAATTTGTTCCAATATCTTTCCAGGTATTGAATTTAGGCTGACTGAGCTATAATTCTCTGGGTCTTCTTTGTTCCTCTTTTTAAAGATATTGTTTGCCGTTCTCCTGGGACCCCTGGGACCTCCATACTCCATGAGTTCTCAGAGATAATTGCCAACAGTTCCAAGATTGCTTCAGCTAGTTCTTTAAGTACTAGGCTGTATATCATCAGGCCCTGCCAACTTGAAAATCTCTAACTTATCGAAATATTCTTTAACGTGTACTTTCTCTATTCTGCTTGTGTTCTTTCGCCCTTGTTATTATTAATTGTGTTGAGTATCTAGCCACCATTAACCTTTTTAGTGAAGAGTGATGCAAAAGAAGAATTAAACAGCTGAGCCTTCTTGTCTTCAGCTATTAGCTCTTCTTCCCTACACTTTTCTTCGTCTTTCTCTTGCTTTCAATGTATTTAAAAAAACCCTCTTCTTATTGACTTTTCTGTCCCTGGCTAGGTGTAACTCATTTTGTGCCTTATCCTTTCTGATTTTTTTTTTTTGCCTACATGCTTGTGCTATTCTTTTGAACTCCTCCTTAGCGATTTGTCCATATTTCTACTTTGTGTAGGATTTCTTTTTGATTCTCAGGTCATTTAAGTGTTCCTGATGGAGCCATACTGGCTTCTTACTATTTTTCCTATCTTTCCTTCTCACTGATATATTCGACAGTTGTGTGTTTCATTATTGTCTCTTTGAGAAACTGGCAGCTCTCATGAACTCCTTTATCCCTTACATTTTTCATCCCATGGGACCTTACCTACCAGTTCTCTGAGTTTGTTAAAGTCTGCTTTTTTGAAGTCCATTGTCCTTATTCTGCTGCTTTCACTCCTTCCTTTTCTTAGAATCATTAAATCTATGATTTAGTGTCACTTTCACCCAAATTGCCTTCCACCTTTAGATTCACAGCCAATTCCTCACTTTTGGTCAGAATCAAGTCTAAATTGGCTGTGCCCTTAGTTACTTCTTTCACTTCCTGAAACAAAACGTTGTCCCCAATACATTCCAAAAACTTATTGGACTTTTTGTGTTTTGCTGTATTGTTTTTCCAAGAGACGTCTGAGTAGTTAAAGTCTCCCATTATTACTAGGTCTGGTGTTTTGGATATTTCTTTTATTTGTTCTAGAACATACCTCAGCCACCTCCTCTTCCTGATTTGATGGACCTTTACCATGACATCACCCTATTTCCCCCCGTTTTATCTTTACCCAGAGACTCTGAACTGGTCTGCCTCTCACCTCCTTCTGGAGCTCAGAACAAATATTTTTGATGTATAATGTGACACCACCTTCCTTTTTTCCCTGCCTGTCCTTCCTGAACAAGCTATACCCCTCTAAACCAATATTCCAGTCCTGAGATTTATCCCAAGTCTTTCTGATGCCAATTGTCAGAATTTAAATTATGTACTACATTTTCTACTTCTTTCTGCTTATTCCCCATACTCTTTGCATTTGTATATAACCATCTAAGATGCTGAACAGATTCCCTGACTAATTTCTCTCTTGTTGCGTCTATGATCCTATTGTAATTTTCCATGTGCCCCTCAACGTCTAGCCCTTTTTTTATGCTTCCCTGTGGGCATTTGTCATCCAGTCCTTTTGGACCTAGTTTAAAGCTCTCCTCAGTAGGTTGTCAAATTGGTGTCCAAAGATGCTCTTTCTCTTCTTGGTCAGGTAGCTCCCTTGTCTCCCCAGCAGCCCTTCATCTCAGAACAGCATCCAATGGTCATGGAAGCTGAAGCCCTCCCATCGACACCATCTGTGCAGGCATGCGTTCATCTCCAAGTGCACAGGGCCCTGCTTGGCCCCTTCCCCTCAACCAAGAGGATGGACAAGAACACAACCTAGCCCCTTCACCCTTGTTCCCAGAGCCCTTTATTATTTTATTTTTATTATGTATTAACATTTTCTTCCAGCAACAGAAACAGCTTTTGGTAACTGGGCCGCAATTTTTCAATGATTTATCTAATTTTTTATGTTCATTGTCATCTGGATAGTTGTATAGGAAAACAGGCTGATCTTTGTTTTAAGTTGCCTTAAACAAAGTAACTAAGGAAATATATGCAGAACATAATTTTTAATTAGAACGTTATCTGGAGAGAATTGTGTATTCTGTACCACTCCATCACCTTGTACTCTGGATACTCTGAATATCCTAGCAGAACAACAGTCATCTTAAATCAAAGCCAAGGGCAGATTATCTGAGGAAGGCATTTAATGTTTCCTTTAAAGATTATGAGTTATCAGCAAATTGGGGCATGTATATATAGAGTTCCCCTTGAATTTCACAATATAAGTAAACTGGCATATATAGATCTTATGCAAGCTGGTATTAAGGGGCATATCATTTTACACAGTGGGCAACACTTGAAATATAGTGCCAATATCTTTTAGCTCCACACCCGAGGATTTTTTATACATCACACTGAAATAAATGCAGCGTGACTTGGTTTAGAAAAGGAAAAACAATTGTGTTTATTTCATTCATGTGGATCTCTTGGAATATGCAGACTTACATCTAGCTAACAACATTGGGTAAGAATTTGCTTCCCAACATCCAGCCCTAGTAACTGTGCTAGACATTGAAGGGGCTTAGAACAAGCCTAAATGCTGGCCTGGCTTACGTGGCCCTAGTGCCTTCACCTTCCTCCTCCCCCAGGGGAAGAAAAAGCAGAGGATCTGCATAGCAGTAGAACTGTCACTTCCACCTCCTGCGTGTCTACCTCCAGCCTCCCCTAGATATACCAACACAGGGAGCCCCTGAGGAACTGAATCCCATGGCTCACAGGAAGCGCATCCCTCTGCAAAACCTTTTTGCATTTTGCATAGCAGAAATGCTCAGATTCTGCTGCTAGAAAGCCCTCCTTGCCTTCTGGAGGAAGGGACAGGTTTTGTCCCTTGGAGTGCACACTCCCTATTTGGTTCCCTTCCCCAACCACCTGCCATCTATCAGATTCTGCAGCTGGATCAGCAGTTTGTTTTTATTATAATTTATATGACAGTAGCCCCCAAGCTGTGCTCAGCACAGTGGAGGCATATATGGAGACATAATCTTTGTCCTGAACTTATATTCATTTTTAAGTTGCATTTTGTGAAATTTGATGCTGGTGGCAGGCAGCAGATTAGAAGTTCTTCAGTCTCCAGGGCTACCATTTTTCTGCAGAACATGGGCAGCAACAGCATGATTCCCCAATCCCTAATCCTGTCTACAGGGGCCATCTCTAGAGGGTAGTTCAGTCTCGATGCCCAGTAAGCCCTTGCTATAGTTGGACAACAAGAGTCGGAGTGCCTACTGAGGCTCTCAATGCCAAAGGCTCTTGTGATGGGGACACTTGTCCTCTAGCAACTGGCTAAGACCAGGAGCCAAAAGATGGTGACACTGTTTGTTCTGTAGGAAAGAAGGGCTTGATGCAAAAATTACTGGGTGAAATTCTATGGCCTGTGTTATGCAGATGGCTATGAAGATCACAATGGCCTCTGGCCTGAAAATCTATGACTCTGTGATGCTGTTTTGCATAATTTTGAATTGCCCCTGGACTCAAATTAGTACATAAGCTGCATCAAACCTCTCTGGATCATGGAGGTGTTGCTGCCAAGGGGATTCCACAAAATCTGTCCCTGTGGGAAAGCTCACAGTCAAAAAGGGGAGAAGAGGTGAGCAAGTGAAATAAGGTATGTATTTGTTTCCCAGGTAAAATACATGATTTGTCATAAAAATAATCAAGGAGGGAGGCAACATCACTTGGCAAGAAAATGTCTGTGAAATGCATATGCTGTAAATGTGAATAGTTTGTTCCTAAAAGCTTTACTGCTATATTGCGAGAATACCTCAGTATGCAGCTGAAGATGCTGACCAGGCATGGGGGGGGCGATATAAAAGGGGCTTTGCTTCAAGAAAGCTTGTAGAAAAACTGCTGGTTGGTACAGTCCGGTCCATTCCAACGGCAAAATATTGGCAGTGCCCATCTGGATTTTCTGAGCCCCAGGGATAAGTCAGCTCTGGCTGGGGTGACTTAGAATCCAGAGAGGGATGAGTTCCGTCAGAGGCAAGGAAATCCCCCCAAATCCTTTTAACCAAGAGCTCCTTCCAGCAGGCACATCAGTGCTTTGGATACCGCTGAACTATTCCTGCCAAAGCTGACTTGTCCTTGTCTTTAGAATGGACCAGACTGCAAAAAGTGAAAGGTCTTTAGCAAAAGTTCCCAGAATAAGAAAACCACTCTTTTTCAAACTGATACATTAAATACTTCACTACAGCATAAACATTTCTAAGGGACAAAGTATAAACATTTCCAGTGGCGTCCACTTAGTATTATTAAGTTTGTTAGCCAAGTGGTTCTGCCTCCCTCCCCCATTATGGCTGTGTGAGAGTTTTTACTGAAATGGAAAAATTAATGAATTGATTCCCTGCCGTCTCTCATCCCAACTCTTGTAGTATATACACCTGAGGGGTTTCATGGGCAAAAGGCCGGTGAGAAATTCTGGGGGAGACCATGGCTAAAATATTAGCAGGACAGCACTGCAACTGCCACTCTCATGTTCTGCCCCTGAGTCACTCTGACATTTTGCACCATAGAGGATTGTGAGATGGGGTTGGTTTTACTTTAATTAGATGGACACAAATGTAATGATTACCACGTGCAAGAACTTTGTCTTATTGGCTCAGCAGCAAAACTTGATCTTTGCAGTGCAGCAAAGTTCTGCCTAATATCGCTTCGCCTTTCTAGTGGGCCTGTCACGGTAGTGCCTGGGCACCAGAGATCAGATGCTGAATTTTTTGAGCTTTTCCCAGCACCAAGCGCTGCTGTTCTTCAGCTGAAACAGCACATGGAGCAAACTTCTCCTTTACATACTCTCGGGGCGTTTTAGTTATTTAGCTTTATTCCCACACCCTCCATTTTAGGAGAAAAGTAGCATACTCCTTTTCCAGTGTGGCTGCTTCTTCCTCACTCTCCTATTCTGGCTGTGATCTCTCTGTAGGATAACTACTGCTATAACGAAAGGGAGGACTAGTGGCACCTTAGAGACTAACCAATTTATTTGAGCATAAGCTTTTGTGAGCTACAGCTCACTTCATCGGATGCATTCCGATGAAGTGAGCTGTAGCTCACGAAAGCTTATGCTCAAATAAATTGGTTAGTCTCTAAGGTGCCACTAGTCCTCCTTTTCTTTTTGCAACTACAGACTAACACGGCTGCTACTCTGAATACTGCTATAACGCCTTCTTTTAGTTTTACAGGTCACAATTATTATTCTGCTAAATCATTTGAGTCCTGCATTCTACTTAACTTCCTCCTTTTCAAGAGAAGGACTAATGTAATGTTGTAGGCACTCCGATACCATGGTGATGAGTGCAGTGCAAATTCCTAGGCACATTAGATTAAGATATGTGAAATTTTAAGGTGTCATAAAAAACAAAACAGGAAAAAACCCACTTGTCTAGTTTCAGGCTTGTTACAAACCTGCACCCAGTTACAAGCAAACTGGGGGCGGTTAATGTTGTTTTTCATTGAACTCCAATTTTCACGTCACTTTCATGCAAAACCAGATGAAACTTGATGGTTCTGGGCTTCATTCAAGCCTGAAATGGTTTGTGTTTAAGAGAGTGAGAGGGAGTTGTGAATCCTTCAGGAACTGGAACCAAAGAACCGTTTTGCACTCTGAACCAAAGCTACCAAGTTTCCCCTAACTCTGGTTACTATAGTAGTTGGAGTCAAAAACAGTGTGTCAGTCAGAAGGCATAAGGGGAGTTTGAGTCATAGAGACACTGAGACTGTATGTTGGGAGTGGGAAAGGAGGCTGGCAAGGCTCACTTGGACACGGTAAACCCCACCCCAGTTATACTCTTTGTTATAGGCCAAATTTTGCTTACTCAGGCAAAACACAGTGAAGTTAAGACAGAAAGAGCTCTGGGAGCAGAAGTTCACTCTTGGGCCTTTTGACATCATACGTGTGATCTTTCAGCAGAGGAAGAAGGAATTGTCCGGTGATAGGTGAGTATTTCAGATTTGCATCTGCACTGATAATGTTCTTCCTCTCTCTGATAATGTGAACCACACTAGTAAAAATTGCTTTAACGATTTTCTTAAGGCACTTAAAATTTAGAAAAAGGTGTAGCGGTCTGAGCACCAGGCATTTCAGTGGTCTAATCCTGGTTCTGACACTTAATCCCTTAGTGGCTTTGGGCAAGTCACTTAACTTTTCTTACTGTTTCCCTGTCAGTAAAGTAGGGATAAAAATATTTGCTCATAGGGGTATTGGAAGTAGAGATGGATTTGAGCCACATTTTTCCAGAGTCTGGTGTTTACTTGGGTCTGGCATTAGAGTTCAGGCTGTGTTGCAAAGATAAACAAGTTGGTAGTTGAAAAGTGAGAAGATTTTTGGCCGAAGATTATTCAAAAGACTCCCACTGACTTTAATGGGCTTGGGACCTAAAAGCACTAGGTATCTGCTAAGTGATCCTGTTCATTCAGATTTACAGACTCCCTCCTCCCTAGTCCTCCACTGCTCCCTCTCCCCCCTCACCTCAGGAAGCAGAGCATGGATTATAGAGGAGTTAATTTTGCTCATTCTTGACCGTTCTGCCTGAGTGTACACACTTACTTTCTTTTATTTTTTGAGCATTGTGAGATTCCTAACTGTGAACATTTTTAAGCACTGTAAAAGCTGTTCTGGATGTCTTCTGTTTTTTCATCTCTTGGGGCTTGATCAGTCAATAGAGCATTTCCATTGTCTTCGATGGGAATCAGACTAGGCACTTCGATCCTTTCTGAATCAAAAAACTCCCAAAAGTGCATAAAGGTTACACAGCAGGTCTGGAGACTTTTCTGGTGCCTATCTCTCTGTTTTAGGGCCTGATCCATATCCCATTAAAGTCAAGACTCCCAGAGACCTCAGTGTGAATTGGACTGGGCCTTTTGTCTAGAGCTTCGCAGGACCTGTTGACCCAAGCCTGCCCAAACAATTGATTGCAGTTCTACTTTTTCTTTTGAAGAAAAACTGTCCATGGGAGGATTCAATTTGTCAATTCTGTACAAGCAAAACTTGCTCTCATAACCCACACAGCAATAATTTCATAGTATCAGAGGAGTGGCATACAGTGAGAGTCTTGCTGCTCCCCAGAAAAAATAGCAGCTACCTTGTGTACAACTATCGCTTTCCTATTTTTTTCCTTCAAGATTAAAAACCTTCAGGACAAAGCTTACAAGGTTTATGGCAGCGCAGAAAATATACATACAAGAAGCAAATTAAAATTCCATAAATATATTTGCTGGCCAAAATTTACACATCCTGTATTCCTAGGGTATCTAATTAGAACTACGACGAAAATAGCCCTGGAAAGGAGAGGCATTTTGTTCAAATAATTTTTTAAAATTGAGCTAAATAATGGCCACTTTATACTGCACACAGTATAATTGTTCTCCTTGTATTGGGGAGTAGTTATAAATTATCTAGTATCCCATTCGGTTTTGTTGCCATGCAGAGTTCCAAACAATTGTGACTGTAGTTACTGGGCACGTAAATTCACTGCTTTCTGACAGCTATACCGTTATTGCAGCTACTAACTAACCTTCTGCATAAAAAAAATGAAATCCCTATGAAAGAATGAGCATTTATCTAAGTGCTGACATTGAAACATTCTGAATAACTCTTTGAATCATTTGTACTATTGTGGGTAGAAAATGTAATTATTGTAATCAGCCTTGAGTCTGAGGCCATGTTGTTAAAAAAAAAAAAGAGAGAGAGAGAGAAAAAAAACCCCAGATCTGAACAACGAAAATGAACCTTGATAATGGAACAGCCTTGAATTCCACTTCATTTATCACACTAATGGATGTCAAGATGACCTCAATCAAACATTTTGTTTTCCAGTTTCCAGCAATGGAAAAGGCTTGCTTTTTTTTTTCCTGAAAAAAAAAAAAGTTATTTAAATTGTTTCTTTATAAAATGATCCTAGTAATTACATTAGAGTAGAAGGTCAAAGTCAATATGAAATACTATCCACCAACCCTTTGATAAGTCTAGCACGGGATCTTTACTGACACAGTCTTGCATATCTCAATAATGCCAGTCACGTACTTGTTTTTCCCCCTCTTCCTATTCTTTATATTTTTAAAAACAGAAATCATATTTCTTAGTATTTTTTATTTTCTTATTAGTTCAATTTCCCTGTAATTTTTCATCTAGTATTTTAAATAAGCTAATTGGCTATCAGACATATCTGGGTTTCCCAGACCATAGCCATGAAAGAAAACATCAAAATCAGAAACCAGCTAGAGCCTTCATAATATGAATGCCCTACTGAGCTGGCTTGCATCGCTTGGGCCTGCCAGGAGAACCATGTAGATATCACTTTGTGCCTGACTTCAGTGGGGTTTGATGAGGGCATGGGGTCTGTCTGTGCAGTTCTCTTTGCAGGATCAAGGCCTAGGTTATTATTAGAGATGGGCCTAAACCAAAAGTCCAAAGCCAGACAACCCAAAGCATTGTGAGGATTACTAGTATCTAAATCTAGATCTGAATTTTGCAGCTGGTTTTTCCTCTGTAGTGGACAAAACTAAAGACCCAGATCCAAACACTTCCAAAGTTCAAGGATGGGGAAGACTGACATTTGGATCCAAATTTAAATGAGGATGGTCTGGGCCTGTCTCTAGTGGCTATTACCCTGTGCTGTATTTCTCAAGGCTGTGTACTTTAGAAATGGATAAATATACTTCTGGAAATGTGGCATAACAGTTTCAGATACTTTGGGGCTGAACCTTTCTGATAAATTCTACAAGACACACATTTTTAGGCGCCGATATTATAGATTTATACATATATGCAACTTTACGCATTGTGAGTAGCCTAATTGACTTCAGTGAGACTACTCACAGAGCATGAAGTTAAGCATGTGTATAAGTCCACAGAACAGCGGCCTTAGACTGTAAGGAGTATATCTACCTGTATGTCTTTGTAAATTGCCTAGCCCAGTGGGACCCTGAACCTGATTGGTGCCTATGGGAGCTATCACAATACAAAAAATTATAATAAGAATTAATAATAATATCATAAGAAAGCATTGAGATCTTTGATATTTTCCAAATGAGGTCCACAGGTTAAAGCTGGTTTATTCCCAGGCCTACTCAGGTATGTAAATGATAAGGGGAATTGCATGAGCAATCTCCTGCTCCAGCAGAGGGGCCAGGCACAATCTAATTCATACCCTACCCTGAGTGCAATAGTACTGCTGAGATTACTAGCCTCCCCATTTGAAGGGTGCAGCCTTCCTCTCTCAGCAAACAGTGGGCATAAGCCATGTGCAGGGGGAGCATATTCTGCACTCTGGCCTGGGCTCTCCCATTCCTGGAGGAATTCCAGCTGAGTTAGCTAGAGAGCTTCTGGGGACACCTGTTTGTGCAGACTAGAGCTCTTTGACATCTGGCTCTGGCTTAACAGATGTGATCGTCAATCTTTCCACTACCTTTGTGGGGTAGGTTTGTCTGATAGCAGTTTTAGAAATAACCTCTCTCAGTCTCCATTTATTTAAGACTGTAGTTTTCAAAAGTGGCTCCTGATTTAGGTGCATCCATTTTTCAAGGGTCTGAGTTGAGCACCCAAAAGTGAAGGCACCCAAAATCAGTCAGTGCTTAGAATACTGTGACCTGAGTGATTTGTGCAAAGCCACGGAGCAAAGGCAAGGCAGAGCACACAAATGAGTAGAATCAAGTCCCCTGCTCTTCTCCATCATCTGTCTAGTTGTCTGTCAGCTATAAATTAATACTTACCAGCATAATATTTGAGCACCTCTAACCTCTCCTCCATGCTCCTTTCCAGAAATAAGAAAAATAGTCAAACAACATGTGGGTATCTTGTGCTATGTTATCAGCTCCAATTTATTCTTTTACCTGATTCAGTGAGGTTATGACATTTTCACCAGAACATCCTGGTTGCCCCATATGAGAGCCTGAAAGTAGCCTTAATCTAGTGTTAATTCACAGGGACATAGAACAAGAAAGAGGATAAACAAACTGTAATTTAAGCCAGGTAGTGTTATCTGTCTGAGTCAAGTGGGTACAGAATATATGCCCTGAGATATAAATAAGTCATTCCTCAAGTTTTCAGGTGCCATCACACACCACCAGAGCCACCACCACCAGGGCCCTGGGCTGGGACCCAGTGGAGAGCGAGGGCCTGGGTCCCCCTATAACAGTTGCCACCCTCCCCGCCCAGGGAGCAGCCCACTTCCCCGACTCTGACCATTAGGCCATACAGCCCTAGTAAGAGGGCAATTGTATTGACTCTGGCTCCCTGGCCACACAACCATGTTGAGGTGGTCAGCCATACTGACTGTGGCCACTAGGCCATACAGCCCTAGTGAGAGAGCGATTCTATTGACTTCAGCCATCAGACTGTACTGACCTGACAGCAAGGGTGACCATATTGACTCTGGCCATTGAGCCATACCGATCTGACATCATGAGTGCCTAGACTCTGGTTATTAGGCCATACAGCCCTGACGACAAGGGTGACCATATTGACTCTGCCCTTTGGGCCGTACTGCCCTGAGGGCTAAGGGCAGACTGGCGGACTTAACCGTGGGGCCATGACGCCCTTGCCCTGCCCCAAGGGGGGACGGGGTGTACTTGCTCCACAACACTGCAATTTAATCTCATCAAATCAAATAAAAAACCCAAGAACCACCCACTAAACAAATAATCAAAGAACCCTTGTAAGCACTGGTTAGGCTGGCAACCACCAGTAACGACTGAGGACCATGGACACTTAGCTATGCAACACACCTAGCTTGAGTGTTCCTGGTCCCCCACTCCATTAGCCTGTTTACCCACCTGTGGGAATTGTGCCCCTAACTACCTTAGGCTGTTTTGAAATCCCCAGCCATAATGCCTATCACCAAGAGGCCTAAATCCCTGGCTGATTCTGTAGGGACTACAATAACACAACAATAATAATGTTATCCGAAGAAATTCAGTGAGAATCTTAGTATTGCCATCCCTAAGCATTCAAAAAATAGTCAGGCCTCAAATAAATCATGAGATTGGCTTAAAATTAGAGCTGTCGATTAATCACAGTTAACTCACACCATTAACTCAAAAACATTAATTGCAATTAAAAAAATTAATCGCAGTTTGAATCACACTGTTAAATAATAAAATACCAATTGAAATTTATTAAATATTTTGGATGTTTTTCTACATTTTTCAAATATTTTGCTTTCCATTACAACACAAAATACAAAGTGTACAGTGCTCACTTTATATTATTTTTATTACAAATATTTGGACTGCAAAAATGACAAAATAAATAGTATTTTTCAATTAATCTCATACAAGTACTGCAGTACAATCTCTTTATCGTGAAAGTGCTACTTACAAATGTAGATTTTTTTTTTGTTACATAACTCCACTGAAAAACAAAACAATGTAAAACTTTAGCGCCTACAAATCCATTCAGCCCTATTTCTTGTTCAGCCAATCACTAAGCCCTGGTCTACACTAGGAGTTGAGGTTGAATTTAGCAGTGTTAAATCAATTTAACCCTGCACCCATCCACACGACGAAGCCCTTTTTTTTTTTACTTAAAGGGCTCTTAAAATCGATTTCCTTACTCCACCGCCGACAAGGGAATTAGTGCTGAAATCGGCCTTGTTGAGTCAAATTTGGGGTACAGTGGAGACAATTAGACCATATTGGCCTCCGTGAGCTATCCCAGAGTGTGACCGCTCTGAACAGCTCTCTCAACTCAGATGCACTGGCCAGGTAGACAGGAAAAGGCCTGCGAACTTTTGAATTTCAATTTCCTGTTTGGCCAGTGTGGCAAGCTGCAGGTGACCATGCAGAGATCATCAGCAGAGGTGACCATGATGGAGTCCCAGAATCGCAAAAGAGCTCCAGCATGGACTGAACGGGAGGTATGGGATCTGATCGCTGTATGGGGAGAGGAATCCATGCTATCAGAACTCCGTTCCAGTTTTCGAAATGCCAAAACATTTGTCAAAATCTCCCAGGGCATGAAGGACAGAGGCCATAACAAAGACCCGAAGCAGAGCTGTGTGAAACTTAAGGAGCTGAGGCAAGCCTACCGGAAAACCAGAGAGGCGAACGGGTCAGAGCCCAAAACATGCCGCTTCTATGATGAGCTGCATGCCATTTTAGGCGGTTCAGCCACCACTACCCCAGCTGTGTTGTTTGACTCCTTCAATGGAGATAGAGTCAACACGGAAGCAGGTTTTGGGGACGAGGAAGATGATGATGATGAGGTTGTAGATAGCTCACAGCAAGCAAGCAGAGAAACCGTTTTCCCCGACAGCCAGGAACTGTTTCTCACCCTGGACCTGGAGACAGTACCCCCTAAACCCACCCAAGGCTGCCTCCCGGACCCGTCAGGTGGAGAAGGGACCTCTGGTGAGTGTACCTTTTAAAATAGTATACATGGTTTAAAAGCAAGTATGTTTAATGATTAATTTGCCCTGGCATTCACGGCTCTCCTGGATGTACTCCCAAAGCCTTTGCAAAAGGTTTCTGGGGAGGGCAGCCTTATTCCAACCACCATGGTAGGATACTTTACCACACCAGGCCAGTAGCACGTACTTGGGAATCATTGTAGAACAAAGCATTGCAGTGTATGTTTGCTGGCATTCAAACAACATCCGTTCTTTATCTCTCTGTGTTATCCTCAGGAGAGTGATATCATTCATGGTCACCTGGTTGAAATCGGGTACTTTTCTTAAGGGAACATTCAGAGGTGCCTGTTCCTGCTGGGCTGTTTGCCTGTGGCTGACAGAGCACAGACGAATGCGTGGAGGCAGACAATGTCAGAGTGCAGGAAAGCACAAAATGACCGGGAGGAGAGGTGGCGGGCTGAAGAGAGTAAGTGGTGGGCTGAAGCTGAAAGGTGGCGGCAGCATGATGAGAGGAGGCAGGACTCAATGCTGAGGCTGCTGGAGGATCAAACTAATGATCCAGCATATGGTTGAGCTGCAGGAAAGGCAGCTGGAGCACAGACCGCCGCTACAGCCCCTGTGTAACCAACCGCCCTCCTCCCCAAGTTCCATAGCCTCCTCACCCAGATGCCCAAGAACGTGGTGGGGGAGCCTCCGGCCACCCGGCCACTCCACCCCAGAGGATTGCCCAAAAAACAGAAGACTGGCATTCAATAAGTTTTAAAGTTTTAAACTTTTAAAGTGCTGTGTGGCCTTGTCCTTCCCTCCTCCACCACCCCTCCCCGTGCTTCTCTCCTCCACCACACCTCCTGTGCTACCTTGGTAGTTATCCCCCTATTTGTGTGATGAATGAATAAAGAATGCATGAATGTGAAGCAACAATGACTTTATTGCCTCTGCAAGCGGTGATCGAAGGGAGAAGGGGAAGGTGGTTAGCTTACAGGGAAGTAGAGTGAACCAAAGGGCGGGGAGTTTCATCAAGGAGAAACAAACAGAACTTTCACACCGTAGCCTGTCCAGTCATGAAACTGGTTTTCAAAGCTTCTCTGATGCGCACCGCGCCCTCCTGTGCTCTTCTAACTGCCCTGGGGTCTGGCTGCTCAAAATCGGCCATCAGACGATTTGCCTCAACCTCCCACCCCGCCATAAACGTCTCCCCCTTATTCTCACAGATATTGTGGAGCACACAGCAAGCAGTAATAACAGTGGGAATACTGGTTTTGCTGAGGTCTAACCGAGTCAGTAAACTGCGCCAGCACGCTTTTAAATGTCCAAATGCACTTTCTACCACCATTCTGCACTTGCTCAGCCTGTAGTTGAACAGCTCCTGACTACTGTCCAGGCTGCCTGTGTATGGCTTCATGAGCCATGGCATTAAGGGGTAGGCTGGGTCCCCAAGGATAACTATAGGCATTTCAACATCCCCAACGGTTATTTTCTGGTCTGGGAAGAAAGTCCCTTCTTGCAGCTGTTGAAACAGACCAGAGTTCCTGAAGATGCGAGCGTCATGTACCTTTCCGGCCATCCCACGTTGATGTTGGTGAAATGTCCCTTGTGATCCACCAGTGCTTGCAGCACTATTGAAAAGTACCCATTGCGGTTTATGTACTCGCCGGCTTGGTGCTCCGGTGCCAAGATAGGGATATGGGTTCCGTCTATGGTCCCACCACAGTTAGGAAATCCCATTGCAGCAAAGTCATCCACTATGACCTGCACATTTCCCAGAGTCACTACCTTTGATATAAGCAGCACAATGATTGTGTTGGCTACTTGCATCACAGCAACTCCCACAGTAGATTTGCCCACTCCAAATTGATTCCCGACTGACCGGTAGCTGTCTGGCGTTGCAAGCTTCCACAGGGCTATTGCCACTCGCTTCTCAGCTGTGAGGGCTGCTCTCATCTTGGTATTCTTTTGCTTCAGGGCAGGGGAAAGCAAGTCACAAAGTTCCATGAAAGTGCCCTTACGCATGCAAAAGTTTCGCAGCCACTGGGAATCGTCCCAGACTGCAACACAATGTGGCCCCACCATTATGTGCTTGTTTCCCAAGCCCAGAATTGGCATTCCACTGCATGAACCTGCCCCATTAGCACCATGATGCCCACATTGCCAGGGCCCGTGCTTTGAGAGAAGTCTGTATCCATGTCTTCATCACTCTTGTCACCGCGCTGATGTCGCCTACTCATCTGGTTTCGCTTTGCCAGGTTCTGGTGCTGCATTTACTGCTGAATAATGCATCTGGTGTTTAATGTGCTCCTAATTTCCAAAGTGATCTGAGTGGGCTCCATGCTTGCAGTGGTATGGCGTCTGCATAGAAAAAAGGCGTGGAACGATTGTCTGCCTTTGCCCTGTAGGAGGGAGGGGTGACTGATGACATGGCTTACAGGGAATTAAAATCAACAAAGGGGGTGGCTTTGCGAGAAACTGAATGGCCCCCTCAAGGATAGATCTCAAAACCTCAAGGATAGAACTAAAACTGGGTTTAGCAGGCCACTGATTTCACGGAGGGAGGGAGGAGAAAATGAATACAAAACAAATCTGGTCTATTTCTTGTTTTGAGCCACTTCATCTATCTTTATACATCTTGCTGGCAGCAGACTGTGCAGTACGACCGCTAGCCATCGTCATCTCCTGGTGCTCGACAGAAGACGGTGCAGTATGACTACTGGCCATCGTCTTCTGCTGGCTGCCGGTAGGACTCAATCGCCATGAGATGAAACTTAAAAGGGAAATGACCTGGCTGAGTCACTCCCATGTCTGCCCAGGCTCCCCTGACCTCATCGAGGTTGGTTAAAAGAGCACCCAGGACTACGTCAACCCAGCAATAAACTGCTGCTGTGTAGCAATGCCATACCGCGTCTGCCAGCACCCAGGAGACATATGGTGATGGTTAGCTGAGCGAGCTCCATGCTTGCCGTGGTATGGCATCTGCACAGGTAACTCAAGAAAAAAGGCGCAAAACGATTGTCTGCCCTTGCTTTCACAGAAGGAGGGAGGGAAGGGGGGCCTGACGATATGTACCCAGAACCACCTGCGACAATGTTTTAGCCCCATCAGGCACTGGGATTTCTACCCAGAATTCAAACGGGCGGCGGAGACTGCAGGAACTGTGAGATAGCTGCCCGCAGTGCAACGCTCTGGAAGTCGACGGTTGCCTTGGTACTGTGGACACACTCTGCCGACTACATGCACTTAGAGCATTTGTGTGGGAACACACACAATCGACTGTATAAAAACGCTTTCTACAAAACCGACTTCTATAAATTCCACCTAATTTCATAGTGTAGACATACCCTAAGAGAAACAAGTTTGTTTACATTTATGGAAAGTAATGCTGCCCACTTTTTATTTGCAATGTCACTAAAAGTAGAACATATATTCACATGGCACTTTTGTAGCTGGCGTTGCAAGGTATTTAGGTGCCAGATATGCTAAACATTTATATGCCCCTTAATGCTTTGACCACCATTCCAGAGGACATGCTTCATGATAAAAAATGTGTTAATTAAATTTGTGGCTGAACTCCTTGAGGGAGACTTGTATGTATCCTGCTCTGTATTTTACCCACATTCTGCCATATATTTCATGTTATAGCAGTCTCGGATGATGACCCAGCATGTTGTTCATTTTAAGAACATTTTCACTGCAGATTTGACAAAATGCAAAGAAGGTACCAATGTGAGATTTCTAAAGATAGCTACAGCACTCGACCCAAGGTTTAAGAATCTGAAGTGCCTTCCAAAATCTGAGAGGGATGAGGTGTGGAGCATGCTTTCAGAAGTCTTAAATGAGCAACACTCCAATGCAGAAACTACAGAACCCAAACCACCAAAAAAGAAAATCAATCTTCTGCTGATGGCATCTGACTCAGATGATGAAAATGAACATGCACCGGTCTGCACTGTTTTGGATCATTATCGAACAGAACCCATCATCAGTATGGATGCATGTCCTCTGGAATGGTGGTTGAAGCATGAAGGGACATATGAAACTTTAGTGCATCTGGCACGTAAATATCTTGCAACATTGGCTACAACAGTGCCATGCGAACTCCTGTTGCCACTTTCAGGTGATACTGTAAACAAGAAGTGGGCAGCATTATCTCTTGCAATTGTAACCAACCTTGTTTGTCTGAGCAATCAGCTGAACAAGAAGTAGGACTGAGTGGATTTGTAGGCGCTAAAGTTTTATGTTGTTATATTTTTGAATGCAGTTACTTTTTGTACATAATTCTACATTTGTAAGTTCAACTTTCATGATAAAGAGGTTGCACTACAGTACTTGTATTAAGTGAATTGAAAAATACTTTTTTATTTTTACAGTGCAAATATTCATAATAAAAATAAATATAAAGTGAGCACGGTACACTTTGTATTCTGTGTTGTAACTGAAATCAACATATTTTAAAATGTGGGAAACATTCAAAAATATTCATATAAATAGTATTCTATTATTGTTTAACAGCGTGATTAATTGCGATTAATTTTTTTAATTGCTTGACAGCCCTACTTAAAATAATAATACATTTTGGGCTTTGTATTTGCCATCTGGCTTTTGAGCCTTTAGGTTACACTTGATTGTGTTTAAGCTTTTTTCCACACCCATGGATATAACTCTAGGAGCTGGGGCTTTAGGAAAATACTCAAATCTCATGAGATTCCATATAATCATGAGAGATGTGCAACACTGGAATCCATCCTTTCTGCTTGAGCCAGTGGAAGAAAGGTTTTGTTTTTAATATTTAAAAAGTAACAAATGAGGCTTTAAAACAATTTAGAGGTGTATCTATGTGTATGTCTGTGTTGCACATTTCTAAACTTACCTTGGTGGTTTAACGTCAAAAAATGCACCATCACCGCCGCCGGACCGCCCAAAAAATCCCTTCCTGGGATATGCAGGTCGCAATTGTCAACCAGCAGCACCTATACAGAGCATGCAAATTCCACATTTCAGTGGCCAGATCAGCACTTAAGTATATTAGTACTTGTTTTAAGGGAACTTGGATGCTCTGTCTAATCACACAGGTTTAGCAATTGGGCCTTATATTTTTCTATTCCTCACTACAAAGTCATGTCTAACTTTCTTTCATATGCTTCAATGAGGTAATATCACTCTTCCTTATAATGATCCACTGAACTTTATACCCTCTTTAGTAAATCTTGATTGGTGATTTTGGTAAAGATGGTTTATTTAAGTCACACAAACTGGCTATTTAGAAATAAATTTTAATTCAGTAAAAGGTAATGGAAAGGTTTGCAATAATGCTTATTTCATGCATGCCTTTTTGCACACTACTCACACCCCATGGATGATCCTCTACAACTGATTGTTGAGTTAAAAGTGATGCTCTCAAGTCTCTGCAAGAGAAAATTAATTAAAATAATCAGAAATGGCCCAGAAGGTGGCATGGGAGCTTAACTCTCCTTACCAGTATCTAAGGGTTTAGAGAAATATTGGGACTTTCAGACTCTGAACCAATGGAGACTGAGGGCATGGAGACACAATGGGTGCTACAGTGGTGCAGCTCTGGTGCTGCAGCCATGTTGCTATAGCACTATCGTGCAGATACTTTCGACATGAATGGAAGGGGTTTTTCCACTGATGTAGGTAATTCACCTCTCCTAGTAGTGGTAGCAAGATCAATGGAAGAATTCTTCTGCCTACATAGCCACATCTACATTGAGCGTTAGGTCAGCTTAACTACAGCAATGAGAGGAGTGAATTTTTCACACTCTTGAGAGATGTAGCTAGGTCGCTTCAAATTTTAAGAGTGGAACGGGGCTGAATGTGATTGAGGAAAAAGAAAGTCACCCCATGCAAGAACATCCCTTTGCTGAATAGACAAAGGCCAACTTGCCCACGTAGTGGACGGCTTTCAGTAAGGATGCAGGAAGTGTTGGAAAAAGTAAAGTGAACAAATGGTAGGTCAGAAGAAGGGGAGAATTGTATATAAAATATTAAAAGGGATGTATAAAGAAAGAAGGGAAACAGATTTCTGTTACTTTCCTGGGAATAATGAATGCACTCAGTAGTAACCCCAGGCTAAAAAATAGACCAGTGACTCATCATAGGAAAAGAAAAAGATTGTAGACATTTTTAAGTTAAGCTTTTTAAAAATAAATAAATCTGTAGAGTGCATCATAAATCAGCCATCTCCTTCCCCCTCCTTCCCCTCTACCCCCAAACATTAACTGAAGGGACTGGAAACATTTGTTTAAAAATATATATATAAGTGCTTTTCTTTCCTTTTTTGGCCAAATCATGCAGAAGATGCTGGCAACTGCAAAGATTCAATTATACACAATGCAAAAAATAATTTAAAAAAATAATGGCACTTGAAAAAAAAATTGCCTCTCCAGAAATTGCGTGGAACAATAAATCTGTTAATTAGCTAATTAATATTCAATTGGGGTCAGTGGGCTTAATAGAACCTTTTTCGGAGACCCAAGAAATTTTCAAATCACAGTGTTAAGTCTGCCCACTTTCATTATCATCTAAGTGCAGGCAGTCCTTATCTAGCTGCCAGATGTCTTAGAACAATGCAGTGCCATTATCATCCCATTGCAGTGGGTAAGAATCCTACATTTGTATGTTGCAGGCTGTGAAGTAAAAATGCTTGAGCATTTAGCGTAATTGATATATGGTTTCTGCTGTATTGTTTAGGGCTGTTTGTTTGCTCTACTGGTATTTAAGGCACTGGAGCATCAGAAGATTAATTTTCATTGGCTGCCATTTTTTCTACTAAGTCAATGACAACTTGTCAATGCAACACCCCGACCAATAGAATCTATTAAATAGTCATGACAGCATAGGGTTTATTTGCTATTCAGCTCTGAATTTGGAGGCCCCATATGTGTATGTATGGAGATGCTGGGGCCAATGAATCTTTAATATATTTGTCGGATATTGTCTGGCAGATGATCTGGGGTAACAGTTGCTTCTACTATTCTCATGTTAAACCACAGTCGCTTTCATAGGGCAAAATGCAACATCAGTCTTCTTATGGCTTTTTTAATTATCCAAGTGATTACAGCCTTCCACAGTGAGGCCAATTATCTCCTTCCTCCCTGACGATCAAAGTGGGGATGTTTGGACCATTATTACAACTTTTGGAGCTCACTGGAGTGAACACAGTTGTTTATAGCATTCCACAAAACTTTATAAAATAGTTGTGATCAGAATTAGATTTTTTGTTTAGTTCGCAGTAAATCTTCCAGGTTAGTTTATAAAGGCCATATAGGCCCAAGTAGTTTGACACAGACTCTTTAAATCACTGTCACAGACCCTTGACATGTAATATACTCTTTTGATGATTAGATTGTAAATGAAAAATACGGTCAGCATTAACACTACCGAAAATGAACATGATAGACAGTACTACCTACTTGCCTATCTAGCTCTCTACAAGGCCTAATTTTAATTCAATATTATAAGTGACACCAAACAATCTGAAAGTCACCTAGAACACTTAGCAATTTCCTACTCTAATCTTTTATGTTTTCCCCCCCAAAAATATGTTTCTCCATGCAGGAACAATTCCTCTTTTTTATTTATTTTTTCCCCAGAAGTTTGTTTGATAAATGATCTCAGAGAGCTGAAAAGTACGAAGAAAATGTTTCACTAAAAGTTCAGTCAGACATTTTTTTTTCTTCTGTGCAAGTTCTTTGCTGCCAGTGCTCAGGGGAGAAGATGAATATTTTAAAAGAAAATTGTAAGAATTTTACAGGCATTTCATAAATAACATGCTTTGTACTTGTTGGCTTTTTGTATAGTTAACTTTAAATTAGAAACTCCTAAATATTGATGTTTTGTAACCAAGTCTGCTAAGACAGAATAACTTTGGAGAGCTTCCTTTCAGGGTTAATCTATAGATTAAATGATTTCAGTGTGCTGGTGTTTTGTAGTGTCTGCCTTCCTGCGTGACTTATGCAAAAGGAGGTTTTCTTCTGAATTAATTACCATCACATAGGTACTTCTTGGACAAGGAGAAATATGAGAGAGACTAAAATGGGGATTGTGTGAGGCAATATGAGCATTCCAGAAACTGAGATCCAGCTGTTTACATTTATTCTCTTTGTTCTTTCTTGCATGAAGCAGAAGTTTATTATTTATTTATTTATTTTTAGCCTGATTCAGTATGATTCAGAATTTTTTTCATCCATCTTTTTCGACTTTCTTGCAAGTCACCAAAATGTTGTATTTAATTCCTGTGTCGCCGGTGTGCAATTGTTCAGATTAGATCACAGTTGCTACCTCTCTGCTATAAAAGCACAAGTATCTGAAACCTTATAAGAAATGGAAAGCTACTATTTCATATGTTCAGAAATGAAAAGATGTTTCAAGTATTGAGAGACACTGAAAGAAATTCTGCAGTTTGAAGATACTTCAACTTAACTACTAATTGCAGAGGACCAGTGGGCGTAATTTTGGCACTATATTAGCTTTGCCACTCCATGAATAATTTGCATACAAAATGCTTTATTTTGGCAATCTATTAAAGAGCTATACAGTATTTGTGGCTTATCGCATTCACGCAGGAAGCAGGATCCTTGGCCATCTCGTTAAATTCTGTTGATGCATAACAATTTAAAGCATGGCACAAGCTGGTATGACATTTAAAGATGCCTTCACTTAATTATATTACACAAATATTGGGTTGTTTATCCTTGGGAATAAAGTCTTTTTGAAGTCAGAGTTGGCATGTGTATAAAGGAGTAAATTTTAACTCATCCCTCAAGTGGGCCTCCAAGCTGCAATTTGGGGTTCTTGCATTTTAAAAATTATTTGTGATAAGAAGCATTACATTTTTGAATAGTCACTGGAGTTTGGTTTATTCTCTTCCCCTCCCCCCACTCCCATTTTTTTCTGTGGTAGAAAATGCTCTGTTTAACAATAAATCATGTCATGAAAACCCTGAGAGGTGGCGGGGGGGGAGCCTGAGGAAAAAGATGGTACAAACAAATACCACTTGCAACTGTGTTTCTGGCTCCAGAAAATATCAACTTTTGTTTTTAAAAGGAGGTGAAATAGTAATTTAAAGTTACTTCTAGCTTATCTATGCAGACAGAAAAAGAACAAAGAATAGGGTAAAAGAGAGGCATTTTTTCAGTAGGATAATTAGCATGAAGCAAAAACTGGAGTTTGGGTGTCTCCGCAGATAATAAATTGAAAGGCTGATAAGCTGAAATATACATTGTTCGCTTCCAGTGGACCAGCTTAAATATTCTCCAGTAATAAAGACACTGTTTCATCTTATAACCAGAAAGATGAAGGCAGTTGGACGACAGATAAGAGAGGAGAGGACGCCATCCCAACAAAAGTCATGCTCAACTTGTAACGATTGCAGGTGAAAAAAATGAAATCATCAGTATTTCAGTATCTGGAAGAGGGCAGGGTCATTCTGGTCCGTAGATGATGTTAGCAGAGAAGGGATTTAAATTGTGGCTTAGGGTACAGTAACAGAAGGGATCAGAGTTTTATTTACCTGCTAAAACACTGTGGGATGAAAATAAACAGTAGATTGGAATGCAATCTTCCCTGTCATTTTCTATGGGCCTCCTACTTGGACAAAGGACTAATTTTCCACAACTGTACTCCTCTGAGTAGTCCCATCGGCTTCCATGGAAAGACTTTCATAAGTAAGGATCTGAGTGAGTAAGGGTGTGCAGGACTTGGCTCCTGCTACTTCCTATGTAGCCTTGCTGTGTGTGACTGGTTAGCTAAATCATCCATGTTGTCTGTGGATCCTACAGTCTGATCCTTACTTAGTGCAGGAATGGGAGGCTAAAGAAAAGTGGCTTTAACATTCCCTACTGTGAAGAAGAACAGGGTATAGGCATATACTACACCCATCTGCAATGGCCCTAAGAAAGACAGGAATGTCTCGGCCATGCCCCTTTCCCCTGGACGTGCCCCATACAGCAGGGACTGGCAGAGATCATTAGAGTGGTACAAAGAAGCTGTAGCAGGACTTAGGATCTGCGCCTTTACCCATTTTTCCAAGGTGCAGGGCAGTGGGAATCAGATCCCCTCTATGTAACTTCAACCATAAGCAGAGTCTTTCTTTCTATTCAAGCTGAAGTGTAGACTCTGATTTTACTCTTAGCTTCAATATTTTCCCTGTAATTAATTAACTAATGAGCTGATGGCAAGTAATTTTTTATATCATGGACTATGGATAAAATAAGTCTTAAGTATTTTAGTAATTAGGAAAGTAAGAGGGTGTTAGGAATCCTTATGTCCAATTAAGTATTATAATTTAAATTACTAACTCTGCGCTTCAATCTATAAACTGTCCTTTATTTATGATGGCTGTGGATAGATGCACTCCCTGAGAGGCTAGAGTGTAATTTGGACTATGCATCTGTGCAAAGGGACAGATTAATGCATAGGCAGCACAGTCCTGTGCTTAGGGCTCCAGTTCCTGGAGTCCTGTGATTACATCAGAATCTCAGCTTTCTTTTTTTTAAGTCAATTTCTAGCCTTTTTTATAGTGGGGGAAAAAAAGCTTAAAAACATGAATCAAACATAACTGAGCAATGCAGACATATCTTCCTGAATCTGCTGACAGCCAGAAACAATAGCTCTGAGAGGTGTGAACTATTTCCAGTATGTAATAGCTTTTTCATAGGGCTAGAGTTAGTAAGGCAGTCATAGTGATAGTGTAAAGGTACAAGGAAAAAGCATTGTGAATGCATTTTAAATTTCCATTCAAATCCGTGTGCTCTGTACTGCAATATAGGAGATCAGCTCTCCATGCTGGCAAAGCTGGGAAACAGTGCCTCACTCAATGGCAACCTCTTCCCTTAGCCAGTTAAGGCCTTGTTTTCAAAGGCGCCTCAACATGATCTCTAACTTTATGTGTAACCCACTATTTGTTATGTACTGTGTGTCCTCCACTGGTGCCCAATTCCCAAAGGATGTGAGTGTATTATAGTCCCCTTTTGGCAAGACTGGTTCTTTAGCTGAAGCTGTTGAAACTCATACTTTTAGCTCTGAAGGGGCCCGTTCAATTCCTGGTTTCGACCAAGATGGCAGCCATCACATATGCATACAGTTTTGCTCATACAAATTACTATGTTTTCAAAATTGCATGCACATATCAAATTAGCCATTCCTGCATTCAGAGAAGCAAGAGCAGAACCTTATGCCTGCATAGAGCCCCATCAGAGCCTTAGGTACCACATTCTGAAAAATGTAGAAAGGATGCGGTCCTCAAAGGTAGGCAGACCCTTAGTGTGCCATCAGGAATATGGAAGATGGCCTGGTGGAGAAGGGAAAAATGCAACATGTTATTCAAGTCTCTGACATGCTCCTTGAAATTCCACACCCTAAAAAGGTCATTTTATGACAAATTGTGCAGATTTATAATTTACACAGAGCATTTACCAATGTTATGCCAAACACAGGACCATAAAATTACACATCTATTAAAAATAATTACGGTACATAGACCATGTACTTTATAATTTCCAGTGACAAAAATTGATGTTGCTACAATAATTGTTGCTCTCAATTCTGCATTAAGTGGTTTTTCAAAAAAAGTTATTAATTAGTATATGCTGATATTGCAACTTTTCATCATTTTCATTAGCTATCCATATAATTTATTTAGAACATGTTAATGGTGGCATAGCAGACCATTACATTATTCAATATAAAGTTGTCAGTTATTAATACGATATTTAAACATTTTAGAATCTCTGGCTAGATCGTTGGGCTCAATGGGCAGTGATCAACAGCTCGATGTCTGGTTGACAGCCGGTATCAAGCGGAGTGCCCCAGGGGTCAATCCTGGGATCAGTTTTGTTCAACATCTTCATTAATGATCTGGATAATGAGATGGATTGCACCCTCAGCAAGTTCGCAGGTGACACTAAGCTGCGGGGAGAGTTGGAAGGTAGGGATAGGGTCCGGAGTGACCTAGACAAATTGGAGGATTGGGCCAAAGGAAATCTGAGGAGGTTCAACAAGGACAAGTGCAGAATCCTGCACTTAGGATGGAAGAATCCCATGCACTGTTACAGACTGGGGACCAACTGACTAAGCAGCAGTTCTGCAGAAAAGGACCTGGGGATTACAGTGGATGAGAAGCTAGATATGAGTCAACAGTGTGCCCTTGTTGCCAAGAAGGCTAACGGCATTAGTAGGAGCATGGCCAGCAGATTGAGGGAAGTGATGATTCCCTTCTATTTGGCACTGGTGAGGCCACATCTGGAGTACTGCGTCCAGTTTTGGGCCCCCCACTACAGGAAGGATGTGGGCAAATTGGAGAGAGTCCAGCGGAGGGCAATGAAAATGATTAAGAGGCTATGGGGACTGGTCTTATTTAGTCTGCAGAAGAGAAGAGTGAGGGGGGATTTCAGCCTTCAGCTACCTGAATTGGGGGTTCCAAAGAGGATGGATCTAGGCTGTTCTCAGTGGTGCAAGATGACAGAACAAGGAGCAATGGTCTCAAGTTGCAGTGGGGGAAGTCTAGGTTGGATATTAGGAAAAACTATTTCACTAGGAGGGTGGTGAACCACTGGAATGGGTTACCTAGGGAGGTGGTGGAATCTCCATCCTTCGAGGTTTTTAAGGCCCAGCTTGACAAAGCCCTGGCTGGGATGATTTAGTTGGGGTTGGTCCTGCTTTGAGCAGGGGGTTGAACTAGATGACCCCCTGAGATCTCTTCCAACCTTAATCTTCTATGATTCTATACCCCTACTGGTTATTAAAAGACATTTTGGGTAGGATTTTCCACAGTGCCTAAATAGGATGTCTGACTATGGTAGCAAAGAATTTGCCAATTGGGGTGAGAATATGCCCCAATTATTCTAGCTCACTGATAAATATTTATTTAAAATCATAAGAGCCAGACTATGCAACAACCCTTTGACTTTGTCAAGCAGTTACACATGTGAGTAATTCCACTGAAGTCTTTGGGACTACTTGTGTGACTAAGCACTCACTCGTGTAAGTGTTGCACTACTTAGCCCTAAGGATGGTGTAATTCACAAATGTGAAAAAGTAGCATGATTGGCAATGACACAAAAATACTAATTCTTAACTCCAACATAACATCTGTCTTCGTTTATGGAGCAGAGTCATGGAAATCTACAAAAGAAACTGATAAGAAAGTCAACTCATTCCAAAGTAAATGCCTCAGTCTATTGGAAAGAGTTTCTTGCAACTTCAGAAATACTAATTTGAACAAGCCAATCTAAATTATCAAATATGGTAAGAAGACGATGATGGACATATTTAGGACTTGCTTTAAGAATGCCACCAACACAACGTCTATGGCAAGTGATAATACTGAAACCACCTGGAAAGAGAAGAAGAGTGCAACATGGAGAAACATTACACAGAACAACAGAGAAAGAAGCCAAATCCATCAACATGACATTCAGAAGCCTGACCAGACCAGACCAGCATAAGACTGAAATAAGTGGTGGAAACTGCCCTGAGGGTGTGGGAGGATAAAGGAAAAAAGATCATGTACTGCCAAATTGAATTTCATCAATAAGCCACACCTCATCATTATTAAAATATTTTATAGCTACATTTAGCAGAAACAGGAGCTACAGATGTTACTCTTAGAGAGTTGCCACTGCCAATCTGTTGAGGCTGATTTTCTAAGGAATTAGGCCCTCAGCTACCACTGAAACCAAGTGGGAGTTGAGCATGTAACTCCCTGGTGCTCCTCTGAAAGTCCTAGCCACAATCTCTTAGTTGAGTGACGAAGGCCATGTGCGGAGTAGCATGTGAACTCCCCCCTAATACTCCAGGGGACATATTATTGAATAAAGATGAGACTGTGAGTAATAAAACAGAAATATTTAAAGGATAATAGTGCATGTAAATGGAAACAAACATTTATCCAAATAAACAATCTGCTGTTTACTAGGACAGATATGAATCTTGTCTAATTTGTGTCAGAAATAATTGCACTGGGGAGACCTCATTACATCGACATGAGGTATGATTTAAGCAGGCTCTTTTTCTATATGCTGTTTTAGGACAGTATTTCTGTACAGATGTTATTTATTGCTGAGACACACCAAAATTACAGCCTTATTCTTTTAATAAATGATTATTAACATGATATTCTACAATGCAGATTAACAATTGAAAATACCTGTTAGCCACTTTTAAAAATACTAGCTTAAACAAGTTTCAGAGTAAGCTTAAACAAGCTTCACCTGGAAACACTGCATGCATCCAATGAAGTGAGCTATAGCTCACAAAAGCTTATGCTCAGATAAATTTGTTAGTCTCTAAGGTGCCACAAGTACTCCTTTTCTTTTGGCAAATGGAGTTATTCCAGCATAAAACTGGGGGAAGGCTATGAGGGTTCAGATCCACTGTTTCCAATTCTTTTTCAGTATCAAATCAGATATTGTTGAACTGATGCTGGGTTTCAGTTTACAATAGCAACTTACAAACAATTAATACACAACATGGCAATTGATGAGTCTGATTCCTATTACCAACCATTATGGCTCACTTGGTCTGCATGTGCGTGGACATTTGTGTATGTTAGTGCCAATGCAATTTTTCTGTCACTAAGTGGGTCAGCAATATTTTAACGCTCTGGAGGTGAAGGGAACAAGTCTGTAGAGAGTGTGACCTGCTGCCCCACTTCCACCGTTCCCAGCCCATGGATTGCCAACCCCATAGTGTATCTGAGAGGGACTTTTGTGGAACTCTTGTAAGGGGAGACATTACAGCAGTGCAGATACTTCCAGCTCTTAACAGCCCCCACCCCAGAGCCACGAATTTGTTTCTGCACCATGGACAGAAATAGAAGAAATAGCAATAATTAGGCCTGTGATAATTTTCTGAATGCTGTGGTTGACTGTAAAGAAGGGGGAACTGGTGCTGGTGGAAGTGAGGCTATTTGCTGCTGGATTTGAGAGTAGTTCTTACTGGTGGCTGTCCTTAGCAGCTGCCAGTCACCAGAGCTGTTGTTCTACATGTGTGTGGAATTCCCAGCCATCTGGGGTTACAAATTATCAGTGAGAGCCACTGCTTTCCAGTGAAAAACCACAACTGCCCTTGAGACCAACAACTGCTGGCTATTTAGCTGGGTGGTTAATTAGATCTTGGTAGCAAAGCGTGTTTCATCCTGTCCTACTTTAGTCTAAATAGCTAGTTTTCCTCTGGTAGTGGGTCAGATTCATCCAAATGGTGCCTCCCACATCCACATTGGTCATGTCCCTTTGCAGGATAACACTGCCCTCTTTGGGACCTGGACTTCCAGTTGTTCAGCCACAAGGGGAGAGAGACTTTAATAGCTTTTCTTTGCACTGCCTCGCACCTCTGCTGTCCTCCCATCTCACCTACGAACACACACATACACTCTTCTGGTGGACTTCCCACCTTTTTTGGGCTACCACTTTGATCTTAAACTGTTCTGCCATCTTAGTTAGAATCACTGATGTTCTCCTAAATCCTCAAAGGCACAGGTCTGAAACTCCTAGAAATTATTTTGTAGATAAAGGGGGACTAAGAATATGTGTGTTACTGCCCCCTAATGGTTTCACTCATGTAGTAAGTTTCCAGGTACATTGAGTTTTCTTTATATAATCTTGGTGAAGTTATGTGCACTGAGCAACCACCAGCTCTCTGATATCTGTGTTAGAACTATTTGGATCCTGATACTCTGCTATCACCAGTGTTGTTAACTTCTCCTTTTTCCAGGAGAGTCCAGATCTTATTTGGAAACATCAATATTGCCCTCCATCCATGAGAAGGCTGGGTTTTCAGGGAGACAATTTCACTAATTTTGTTAAAAGAAAAGGAGTACTTGTGGCACCTTAGAGACTAACCAATTTTGTTCTTTCTCTAACTTCCCATTCCCTTTGTATGATTCACATCTGGCACAGCACTGGTCTTATCTAAATCTTACACTGGTTTATCACTGTGGGACCTTACACTTGTAGCATTGTTCAAATTGTTTGAAGGGTCCCAAAGAGATCTAGTTCAGATCCTATTTCATTTGCTTTTTTGAACAATATGGGTCATGACATGACTGCAGGTTTCAGTGTTACTTGTATAGTATGACAGCATCACATAGATACGCAGGCTCAAATCCTCAGCTGATGAAAATCGGAGTAACTCCATTGACTTCAACTATGCAGTTTCCCACCAGCTGAGAAGTTGGCCCATTGTTTTGATCTCTGCCAACCCAGTGTTGGTTTTCTCTGAGCCACATGGCTATGAGTGCAAAATTGTGGGTTGAATGTCCTTTAACTATCTCAGCCTGAATGCAGACAAGACTGAATGCAGACTTGTCACACAATGGGTAGCATTAGTGTGGATATCTGATTTCCTTCTTGATTAGTTCCCTGTGATGGCTGCATTATTTATCCTGCTCTTAGGACACACAACTTTGAAGTTACTTTGATATGGAACGTTGTGCTGAAATCTATATCCGATTGTAGACTCAGCATTTGAAAAGCCTTTCTGTGCTGCAATATATGTTGTCATATATGAATGCCACAGAAGATACTGAAACACCTGTTGGACATGGAAATTCTCTACGGTGACTTTTGGATTCCCTGCTACTTCTCTCAGACTTGTAATGCAGACAAGAGAACCAACATTTCCATCAACTTTGCCATTGTGGGATCTCCACCAACATTGTGAAGAAAAAAAACAAATGAGGTTTAAGATTTTATTGTACAAATACATGTATCACCTCTACTGATTCTGTTAATACCATACTACATATAATGCCATTTGGGCCAGATCAGCTTTCCTTCATTAGAGAGAGGACCTGATGATATAATCCTTGTTTATGGAATTTCCTTCTATTTTATTTTTTTAAGACTCAGTTACTTGACCTTGAATTTTAATTGTTTTCAGTTGATTGTAAAGTTTCTGGGATGTTTAAGTGCAAGAGATTGATTGATTAACTGGCTATTCCTATTTTCTATGAAAGAGCATTATTATCATGAGAACCAAAATTGGCAAGTGCCGTGGGAAATAATATTTGAATTCCATTGTAGTAATTCCTGATATAGCAGCTAAAAATTCCTTGACACTACTACCAATGAGTTCAAACTCACAGCTTTTGCAATACTTCCTTGACTAGCATGAAGCCAGAATTAATGCCTTTTAATATGAAATATTATGGCTTGTGAGGCTGCTTATTGCATGGAGTCCAATTTGGGACTATCTGCCAGAGTTGTCACAGTTGCTGCTGCATGTTAGATGGAGTGGGATCTGAGTTACTACAGAGAATTCTTTCCTGGGTAGCTGGCTGGTGAATCTTGCCCATATGCTCAGGGTTCAGCTGATTGCCATATTTGGGGTCGGGAAGGAATTTTCCTCCAGGGCAGATTGGAAGAGGCCCTGGAGGTTTTTCACCTTCCTCTGTAGCATGGGGCACGGGTCACTTGCTGGAGGAATCTCTGCTCCTTGAAGTCTTTAAACCATGATTTGAGGACTTCAGTAGCTCAGACATAGGTGAGAGGTTTATCGCAGGAGTGGGTGGGTGAGATTCTGTGGCCTGCATTGTGCAGGAGGTCAGACTAGATGATCATAATGGTCCCTTCTGACCTTAATATCTATGAATCTGTGAAATTCTCCCTGTATAGTTATTAATGTCAAATGAATGGTCTGACTCCACAGTAGTGATTTCAGACCAATTTCCTTGGACTGAGTTCTGCTCTTTGTTAAACCTTTGTAATCATGTTGAAATCAATGGGGTTGCAGGGGTATGACTGAAAGCAGAATTTAGCCCAGTGGTTTTCCTCAGAATGCTGACAAACATAGCTGTTTTCCTAAAGTACAACGACAAAATTCCCATAGCCAAGAATACCAGAGTTTCCTTGATGCTTGCCTGCACTGAGCAGGCATTTCAAGATTCTACATCGTAATGGTTACAACTTCTGTTGATCTACCAATATCCTAGCATTACCTCTGGCTAACAAACCCGATGTGAACTCTGCTGAAGTCATCTTTCCCTTGACTTCAATGAGTGTTTTTGGATCAGGTCTCAGGTTATTTATCCTCAGTGCGCTTACATATTGACTATTGTCCCACAAAATCAGGGGTCTTTTGAAGACCCAATGAACCATATGTATCTTTGCCCCATGCAGAAGGAACATGCACAGCCTTCCAGTGACCAAACAAGGTTGTTTTCCCCCTCAACTGACTGCCAGCTTCTTGAGACAAATGGACTCATGTGAGCTCTTACAAGAGGCTAAGTTGTTGGGTACTGAGGGCAGGATCAGTTGTATAAACTTTCAACACCTTTTTTGAAAAAAATTCAGTTTTCTGGCCTACTTGAATCCAGCTGAATGATTTTCAGGTCAAGAGAGAGGAATTCTAATACCGACTTTGCTAATTTTTGATTCTCAACAAAAGGTCTTAATAAAATGGGATGAATTTTTTGTGAATATGTTTTTAAGTATGGAATATCTCTTCACTGGCCTTCTGCCCATGGAAATGGTGTCTAGCTTTTTTATTGTGAAAAGAGCCTTTTGGTAATAAAAGACATATACAAATATAATAAATGAATGGAAAAAGAAATCAGTTCTTTTTATTGATCACTTATTTTTAGTAAATCATATGTCATCACAGCACAAACACTACGTGACAAAAAATAACCAGAAATGAACCTCAACCTGTAAATTACCTACATCAACTTGCAGAATACATGAAAGCAGACTCAAGATATTTTAGACAATGTAGTTATTGTACTGTAATCTACTTAGCAGTGTAGTTAGCATATTACTGCATCTGGTGCCGTGCTGTGTTCCTTACTCATTTTCAGCCCTTTTTGGGGGGGGGGGGGGGAAGGGGGGCTGAGGTCTTATGAGCACTGCAAGAAGTGTTACTCCATCCCCTGAAATTGGATTCAATGTTCAATTTTACTTAATAGCCACTGTAAGTATTTGTAGTTTTTGTAACACCTGTACTTACAATACTAATTGGGTGTGGGTGAAGGAGAAGATTCAACATACAATGTGAGTATGTGTAGCTAAAATTAATTATAGTATACAATCGAGGTAATAGAAGTGAGCTGCTGCTAAATTATGTCTCCTGTTTCCATTCAGATGGATTAACGTTTGTCGTGAACCCTTGAGAAACCAGACACACTCCAAAGTTGTAATGACTACTATCATTATTGCTTTGGACATTCATTGAAGTATAATTATCTGATCATCCGCCTCTTTTTAAAAAATATTTAAAACCTGTTATAAATCAGTTCTGAGCTGACAAGTTACAAACCAATCTCCTTCCAATGCTCTGCTTCTTGGTTGTTTACTGTACTGGCACTGCCATCTTTTGGGGAACTTGCAGCATTGCAAATGTTCTAGCTTTCTGGGAACCAAGCTTTCTGTGAACAAGACACTTTGTGGCGGGCGGGAGGAATGGTTAATTTTTAATAGCCAGGACAGTAAAATAGCTCCTGAAATATATGTTGATACAAAATATAATGGTTGCCTATTGTGTGCATCATTAAAGAAAGCAAAACTGAATGTGTTCTTGTAAGTAATATTAATGATAAAATAGAGCCTCCTCTCCCACTCAGACACACTACAGAAATGACGAGACTATGGTATGTGTTCTCACAAAAAACAGACCCATGTTGGTCTAGGTTTTGGCCAGTCCTTATGTGGGTTCACAGTGACAGAGTAACAATCCTCCCCTATTCTTGCATTGATGTGTGGCGTGTTGAGAATGGCTTTGTTGGAATTGCTAGCTGACACTCTAAGAGTTGGGGACGGGGTTGGTTCAAGGCCTACTTGCAGGCTAAGGAGTCCTGTAGCAAAGCTTGTGAGCATAGTCAGTTTGGAAACAGACAGCTTACAGCAAGGCGGGATGAGTTGTGCCTCTCTGCCTTAGGGAGCAGCCTCATTTGTCTCTCTCTCTCTCTTTTTTGAGTCCTTCTGCATTGTCGTTCGGCATTCTAAGAAATATTGTTATGTTGCAACCTCCAGTGCTTAATTTGTGCCGGGGCTGGGCCCTGGCACCACTGGGCTTGCTGCGTAAGTTATGAATGTAAAAAAATTGTTTGAGCCCCAGCACCTAATGGTTTGAGCCCTGGCACGTCTTTCATTACAAATTAAGCACTGGCAACCTCCCAGGAAGAGTATTTTTCAAACTTCTCTGTGTATATGTCATGAACATAACAGTCTGCATAAGCAGCAGGAAGCAGTGCAGTTGCCCAGAATTGCTCTTTAATTATTCCAACGCCACCCTGAAGGGGTCAGGGAGGGATCAGAGAGTACACAGATGCATGGATCTGATGTACCATTCAGCCAGCTAGTTCTGTTGGCCATTTGCCTAGAGAGGAAGTATGCTGTACCCTTCAGAGGAGTGTTTAAGTGTGGAGTGTGCACCAGGGAGCCCCCTAACAGAATGCCTTCAGCTCTCCCTCTGGGGAGATGATGCCCCACGCTGTCCCCAGTACCTGGCTGTGCCTAAATGGCACAATCTAGCCCAATATGAGTAAGAGGCCTGATGCTGACATGGCAGTTGCTAAAAAGTTCTGTGGGGAGCTGGGGAAATGTGCAAAGAGCAAGTTCAGAATTTACAAACATGAGCATTCAAAAAGGAAACCTCTTTGGAAGCGAGACACTCATCTACAGGGAAGGGAAACCTGCCACATGACACATGTCCAATCAAAACTAACCAGCACAGTGCAAATTGTGAATACTTACAACAAACTGCTTGCAAGGCACCTGGAAACCAAATATTATTTCCAGAAATTATCTGGGAAATAATTTCAAATAACAAGTAAATTTGAGTGTAACTCCCCTGTAGCTAAATATGGGTTGTGTGAGAAAACGGTGAGCTGCTCACAGTCAACTCATGCACAGAAAAAGAGGAGTGATACATTGGATACATTGTTCATTGTGGACTATTTACCAGCTCTAGCTCCCAGTTTATCACAGCTTCCTTCTACTGTGAGAGAGCATGATGATGTACAGCATAGGCTGAAAGTGGGAAGTCAAGAACAACAAGAGATTCCAGAAATGGACAAAGAGAAAAATAAGAATTATATGCAAGTATGTGGCAAGATTCCACTTTTGGAAACACTGGGCCATATCCTCAACTGGTATAAATTGGTGTAGCTCTGTTGACATCAACCATGCCAGTTTACAAGAGCTGATAATCAGACCCATCCTATTCAGGAAATTATAAAACAAAAATGAGATGGCTGTTTACCACTTCTTTCTGGCCTTTTGGCTATGAGCTTCATTTCTTTTACACCCAAAACTCACACTGAAGTCAATAAAAAATGTGAGTGCTCAAAAAAAAAATTGGACCCCAGATGCTATAGTAGTTTAATATCTAATACATTGTCTAATGGGAGACTGTCACCGGGTGACTGGCCCTTTAAGTGGGATCAGGGTCTAATGCACCTGTGATTTGTTGGCTGTCTCCCAATTTGGATTCAGAGAAGGTGTGTGGGCCATATAAAGAACAATCAAGGAGAGGTGAGCTGCTTGAGAGTACAGTGGAGGGTCTAGCTTCCTGATCTTCTTGAGCTGAATGCTGGGAGGCTGAGTCATTGGACTGTGTCTTGGACAGAAGAGTCATGAGACTAATCACTCTCAGATGGATGGCTGGAAGAGTGGGGCCGTGAAACAAGGGCAGAAAGGAACAGGGAACTGCATGCTGGTGGACTAATTGGTGGATGACCTGGAAGTGATGTCCTTGGAGAGGGGAAATGAAAATGGTGGTACTTTTGTATTGTTTACTGTGGGACTTGGGAGAGTGGTTCTACCATGACGATTCTATGGACTATTGTACGTGTACATAAATAAATTATGCCTTTTTATCAGATAGTGAGAAAGACTGTGTTCTTTTTATGGCTGGACTGTGGGGAAACTGGTGCACTTATGTCATGGCCATCAGGGGCCACCCACGACATCATGTCCTTCCAAGGGAGAATAACTTAATGATTTAATGGGTCTTTCCCACCTCTGAATACTCTGATCTTATTTTAGGAAACAATTCTTAGAGTCCTGCTGTCACTAAGTCTGCACTTGCAGTGGTCTTTGCTCTGACTATTGCAAGTGTCTTGCTGCTCTCCCCTTTTGGCATGGATCCCACCCAAACCATCTTCTGGCTGAGGGCTCAAACCGTTCCCTCCAACCTTATGGCCGGAAGTCAGTTCTTGTCACTCAGGAACATCCAGCAGTGATTACCCCTGAGCTTTTCACCAGAATCCAGGTCACTCTGTCTTCAGTAAAAGCAGTTTTATTTAAGTGCAATGCAGAGAATCTCATATCATAAAATAAGATGAAGTGAATGTAACCACATCTCAGTCTCCTCCTGCTAAAATACAGTTACATGGATGAGATAATTAGGGGTCAGACTCCACTGGGTGCAGCAAACAGGAGGAGGGGCTCCCTGATTCTCAGGCTAGTTTTAAGCATCAAGAAGTTTTAAGTTTTTAAGCATCCCAACTCCTCCAGCTGGTGATGTTTCCCATGGCACTGCTCACCAGCTGGGGGCAGCCGGAGTTCAGTGTGCTCTGGCCCTCCTCCTGCCCCTCCCCACCCTGACATACGACACTTGGGGCTATGGCAGCTTTGCACCTACAAGGGAGTTGCTGCCGGATTTTAGTAGCACAAAGGGGCTGCAAAGCACCAGAGGATCTGTCTCTGTCGCAAAATATTACCCGATGCCTCAAATTGCTACATACAGTAAATCTTTGATTCCCACCACATGTAGGTATGAGTCCCCATCTCAGAGCATTCTCTCCTCTTAGTTTACAGGCATGTCCAGCTACCCTCTAAGAGTGTGTGCTCAGCAGCCTCCAACTCCCTCCTAGAAGAATTTCTTTACCCCACAAGGACAAAGCAGTTTGAGGACTCATTTTTTATTTCCACCTCCCAACAGGATTAATGAGTTTCGCCCATCACTTATTGACGTGATCTCTTTTCACTCCTGTTCATATATAGCAATTAGCATGAAATAAACTCCTTGGCCACACAGTCAACATCCTTAGAGAGCTATGTCTGGACAGGTTCTCCCATGCAACACAGGAACAAAATAACATTCACATTTTGAAAGGATAACAGTGCTAAATCAGCTGTCCCTATACAGCCATCTGACTCACGTACACCTACCATGCTAATATAGGTAAGTCACATCCTACAGAGAAGATTCCTGTAGAAAGCACAGTACAAACAATGGTCCCAGTTCTACAATTAAATCCATACAGGAGAACCTCTGCGCCCACACAGAGACCTGTTGGCTTCAGTGGGACTTCACTTCATGCAGGAGTTTACCCAGGCAGAGTCCCTGGAAGTCAGTGGGGCACCATACAGTGCAGGGTATGTCTGCATCAACCCAATCACAGGAGAGAGGCCTCTGTATGTAGCTGCTTTATCTTACTGTCCATAAGATAAGCCATATACTTTAAGAAAGGCTTTATGTTATAGTTAGCGCTACATGGATGCTTTTAATTAACTGTACCTCAGCCACAATGAAAATCAATATTATCATAAAAGTTAAAGATACTTTTTTTATAATTTAAAATGAAAGTTTTGCCTATAATGGATAAAACTTTAGTTTGACATGGGGGGCAGATGGTATAGAGACCATGTTCTCTGGGTTCTACTGTACTAAATGCATCCTCCAGCTGAAAGAAAACAGTGATTATCAAAAAGTCAATTGTCATTCTGCCTCTTTAGAAAAATTCCATTAAAGATAAAGCCAATTTTAATTAGATTAAGTATCCAATTACTGTAATTACATTTTTAAAAAATTCACATCATGAGGATGACCCTTTTTAAAAGGGTTACAAGAATAATTAGTGTATTCATATTAAACAAAATGTATTGGATAATATTTATACCCAGAAGGCAAAGTACATTACACATATTTCACCTTTGGGGAAAGCCTGCAAATGTTTTGGCAGTGGTATGAATATTTATAGGCAAAAGTGTGCTTTAGCAAGATTATATGAGAAAGCACTTTTATGCTCACAAATTTTTACCCAAGGGTAACGTATACATAAAATGTAGTGCAGAGATTATGGATATGCAAAGTATGATTTAAGTAGGGAATTTATATCTGTTTGTTTAATTAATTGGAGTAGAAAACTATTTTCCTTATTTCTGACAGAAGAGCCCAAGGAATCCAAGTGCCCACTAACTACAGCAAAGGTAATCGGCAAAGATGATGCAAGGAAAAGTCTTTACCTCACCACTTGCCAGAACATAGACTAAGCCAGCCATTTTCACACAAGGCCTTCACTCTGGGTCATATTTTACCCTGTAGAATACCATGACTCTCCTTTTTGTGATCCCGGGCTCACCAGATAGCTGGAAAGCAGGCAGTCTCTATGGAATTTGCAGCCGCATCACTACTTATTTGGGGTCAAATCCTTAAATTCCTAATATGGGGAAGAACCAACTAAGTGGAAGGGGTTTAGGGACCAAATCCTCAGTCCAGGCTCCCTGTACAGCACTAATATGGCACATGGGAAGACATAGATACAATAACTCCTCACTTAACATTGTCCCGGTTAACGTTGTTTCTTTATTACGTCACTGATCTATTAGAGAACATACTTGTTTAAAGTCGTGCAATGTTCGGTTATAATGTTGTTTGGCCGCCGCCTGCTAGTAGGTAACTACTTTGTGATGTAAGCCAAGCGACGCTCCCACTTCAGTGTGGCAGCCATTGTTGTTTACGTTGTGTCAGTACAAGTATTCCCTGAACATTTCTAAAACGTGATTGTATCACCCAGCATCATGAGTCAAAAATGCCCAGCAAGTGATAGTGCAGTGCCTAGCAGTGATGACGATTCTAACAGGGAACGTCACTCCAAATTGATTAGGGAAGTTGGTGATGTAATGAATTGCTATAAAGAAATTTACCAAGAAAAAAAAAAAGGAAAGCAAAACAACAATCTCTAGATGTGTTTTTTCAAGTTGGGAAAGTTCAGCAATAACAGCAAGAGGAGCAGCCGGACGATCCACCCTCTGACTCCACTACCTCAACTAAGCTTCACAATCATCATTGGTGAGTACAGTATTATACTGTTTGTTTAAAATTATTTAAAGCTTATACTGTATATGGATATAATGTCTTTTGTCTGGTGAAAAAAATTTCCCTGAAACCTAACCCTTCCCCCCGCCCCCATTTACATTAATTCTTATGGGGAAATTGGATTTGCTTAACATCGTTTCACTTAAAGTCGCATTTTTCAAGAATGCAACTACAACGTTAAGTGAGGAGTTACTGTAATATAGCCCACAGCTATCCCTACTTAGGAATCTCAGTGGAACCAAATAGTTCACTAATCCATTGGCTATACATCTTCCCTACTCACAATATTCTCTTGGCAGAGGAGCTGCAGAGATCTGCCCTGGAGAATCTCAGCAACCAATGCTGGTGGAGCATATTGACTGATGCTATCCGTTTCACAGCTTTTAAGAGCTCTGGAGCCTATCGCAGGTATTTAGGTGCTCGATGTTTTGGCCTTACATTCTTACTCAGGAAAGGCTCCCACTGATTTCCAAAGGAATTTGGCCTTAGAAAAAACTGCAGAATTTGGCTTTTTACTTTTAGAATTTTCTCTTCTACACTGCTACTCATCTTGTCTTTTTCAAATCTGCATAAGTTTTAGTGCTGGACTGCAGAGCCAAATCAGCGCTCCAGGAAACTCAAACCATTGACAGACACTGGGCCTGGTTCTTTTTTCATTCATGGCACTTTTACATCAGTGTACTACTGTTGAATTCAAGGGAATGGTTCCTAATTTACACTAGTATAAATCACAGCAAAATTAGACCCAGATTTTTAAGTCCCCTCTCAGATATGATTAAATGAAACAAGCAGACCCAGGATGATTCATTCAACTAATTTCACACCATATTTCTGTTCACAAAATTATCAACAATTGAACTTTGATTTTTATGGAATTCTGTTATTCAGGAATGTTCAATTAATGTGTTATGTGAACAGATATCAGCCTATATATTGTTCAGGTGCTATTGCTGTTATTCTTTACTTCAAGCTGTGCTGCGTGATTGGTCACCAAAATCAAATGGAAATGTTTCTGCTCTCTGGATGAGTGAAACTTTTGTAAAGAGGAAAAAGGCTTGAATAAGTAATTTGTGGTGCAAACATTTGCGCAAACACATATTTGCATGAGTATTCAAATATGCAGTGTAAATATTTGTGTTGCATACAGATTAGCACATTTTCTGTTTCTATGAACCTTTTTTGCAAACAAAAATATCAAACGAATATTCTCGGCAAATGAATAAAAGCATGGAGCAACAAAGCAAATTCATGCATCTTAATGGAACAAATGTTCTTGAATGCATTTTCAGTATTCACCCAGTGCTAGGAATAAGCTGGGATGGTTGGAAGCAAGGATCAGCAAGGGGAAGGAATGGATGGGATCAATGTCAGGAAGAATGAATAAGGAATAAATAGAATTAAAGTCTAATTTCAGAAGTTCAAGATAAACCATTTTGGCTTAATGGTTGGAAGTATTGATATTAATATCCATTATATGTATACATACACACATTACAGTAGCTGGAAGTTGTTTTGCCACATAAATCCTGCTATTTTTAATACCATAAGGACTGTATTGGGAACACAGTACAATACAGCAGATTCATGAATAAATATCAACCGTTGTGCAGACATCACTTCTTAAAATACCTCCTTCTATGTGATGGGAAGCAACATCCAATGTACAATAACCGTAAAAAAAACCCCACACTTCATGAGGCTGACCCTTTATCAAAGTGTTGTGGGAATAACCAGTGTATTCATATTCGTGAAACTCTGTATTGGATTATATTTATACCCACAAGGCAAAGTACATAACACATATTTACAAGGCTTTCATCTTTTTGCTTATTCTGTTTGTTTATTATCCTATTTCCATACCTATATTTGTATATGATAAGGACCAGATGCTGTTTTTGGTTTAGTTAATGGAAGTTTTTCCACTGACTTCAGTGGATGTAGGATTGGGTCCCTAATACTCATGGAGTTTGATTCTACATACCTCATGCATCTAAATTTTTTACTGAAGGAGATGAAGATTTGGGTGAAGGAGGAAAATTATTCTTTTAACAATAATTTTTGGGACAGAAGAATTTATACTGGGTCCTGATATCCCTACCAGTATATCTTATTTTCTTTGTTATGGTTGACTGTTCTTCCACTTTACTAGTTGCTGGATCTTTGTTTATTTGCTGACTGTATTATAAGTTGTTAAATAAAAAATATAAATAATAATAAAAATTGCTGCAACTGTCTTGCTCCAACTAAACAAACAAACTAGAACATTTATTTCAGAAAAAATTTTTTTTATGTTCTTATGCACTCAACTTATTCATCTTCCTTACACTGTGAGCTCAACAACTATCATATGCTTCCTGAGTGGTCACTGTACAGTGCTTCCATAGTCTGACTGGGGATTTGATTATCCAGTGTGTGGAAAATGAGTTTGAGCATAGTGGGTATTTCCATTCCTCTCTGTTGTGAAAAGTAAGGAAGGGGAAGTTAGAAAACAAGCAACCCTTGACAGGAATTTTCTATTCCTTCCACTTGTATTATGTCAAGAAGAGTCTGCTAGCAGATAGTGATACTACCCTCTGTTCCATGCTATTAAATGATTTCCTCATGGAAATCCATATATTAACCATCACTGACTCAATGTCACTCTTAGGACTGCTAATAGTGCAATTGTCTCCTGAGAGTTATTCATTGCAGCCTGAGCATAGGGATGCTCAGGGAGGTGCTAGAGATCTGTTAGTTGCCTCTGACCTATTACAAGCAGTCTTACTATCTTGAGTGCATGTCCTAAGATAAAGTTAAAATGGAAATAGTGGTGACATACAGAGTGCCCTGCTTTGCTACTGATTTCCTGTTTGAGTTGACTGATACTGCTTCTGGAATGGCAAAGGCTTTGTCCTGTGAAACTTCAGCCTCATGTAAGCTGATTCTTCTAAACCAGGGGTTCTCAAACTGGGAGTCAGGACCCCTCAGGGGGTCGCAAGGTTCATACATGCGGGGTCGCGAGCTGTTAGCCTCCACCCCAAACCCTGCTTTACCTCCAGCATGTATAATGGTGGTAAATATATAAAAAAAGCATTTTTAATTGATGGTGGGGGGGAGCACTCAGAGGCTTGCTATGTGAAAGGAGTCACCAGTAAAAAAGTTTGAGAATCACTGTTCTAAGCTGGTGCAAGATCTCATAGCCAGCCTGATATTGTTAGGCAGATATTTGCTCTGGCTCAGCACATGAAGCTGTCATCCAGTTTGATGTCTGAATGACTACAGAAAGATAATTTCAAATCTAAATGTAAACTGAAGTCCAACAGTTTTGAAAATCAAAAGTTTCAAGCTATTTCAAAGATTTCTTGCCATGTGTATTAAAACAGCAAATGTAGTTAACTACACCATATGTTGCACTCAGCACAAAGTTTACCTAATTTCCAATGGATAATACTTACCCAGGAAAATACCGTATTTTTTACTTGTAATCACAAAAACTCATTCTACGGATCATCTCTATATATTGCACTTTTAATTAAGCTTAAGCGGTATTGTGTTGAGTGCACATTACCTTTTAATCTTCAGAGATAAAGAAAGTAAATACCAGTAATTGATCCATAGACTGTGCTATGTAGCTATAAAGTAATTTAAATTCTACATCACTAGAAGACATTTATCAATTCAAATGAAGGGAGGGCCACACTCTGCCACCTAACATTGAGGGTGGCAGAATCTGGTCCTAAGTGAGTAGTGGAACACCAACTACTGGCCTGTCTCCAATTCATCCTCAATAAAATCTTTGTGAAGGTAGCAGCAAACATGTGTCAGTCATGATGGACTTTCCTTATCCCCCCTAAAAATTCTCATTTGTGGGTTCTGCAGGGATTGATTCTGTCACATACATGAAATGTCTTGGAGAGATGTCTCAGGGTAGCTGGCCCTCTGTCAAGGGGTGCCAGAAGACGGACAGCTCCTCAGGAAAGGGACTTCTCGGGGAGCTGGCTAGGGAGCTCAGCAGGAAAGAGAATTCAGGAAACATACTCCTTGAGTGAAGAGGTTCTGAAAGGGGAGAGTTACAAGTGCCAAGCCCATAGGAGGCCTGGTCTCAGTAGAACGACCTTACCAGACAGCAGTTGATGGTCCAGATCCCAGAGGAATTACACACTGCTTCAAAGAAGAGCTGCAGTGATTTGACCTCTAAAGGGGCCCTGAGTCCAGAGAAGGAAACCTTTGCTGTGGCAGGTGGTGGCTGGGTCGAGAGGGCCTTAGTGATAAAGAGCCTATATGGAGGAGATGGATGGACTCAAATGGGGCAAACCGACTAAGATTAACCCCCACTCCCTCCCCACAGCTAGGACACTCAAGTGAAGACTTCCATGTGTTTTTTTTTTGGTCTTTGATTAAATAAATCAGACCCCACAAAGGGCACCATTCAGTCTGTAAACACTTAATTGAACTCATTGAAAGCTCACTGGGGAAAGTGAGGCAGAGATTTACCATGCGGTTCTGCACTGGGCCACAAGGGGGTGCTCCATGGGTGAGTGCCCACCACAACAAGAGATCATAAGACAAAAACCAGCTCCACATTTTTTTCTCAGCAAATAGGACAAATATTCATATATGGACTTCATAGTGCCTGGAAGAGAAAAGCATATTGGTGAAGCAGCTGGTTCAAGCTAAATGCAGAGAAGACAGAGATGATGCTGTTTGGAAGCATAAGACTCTTTGAGGAGTGAGCTAGGATACTAACCTCAGTCACCTGCCTCTGAAGGAATCTGCCCTGCTGTTATCAAGGGAGTCTGCAGTCCAATGTTAAATTCCTCATTGTTCCAAAACAGACAAAAAACAGTGGTGAGCAATACCTTCTGTCATATTTTTTCTTGGGATCTTTAAAAATTTGGAATAGCTTGTTGTGACCTCACTAAGGTGAGCAGCGTGACTAGACAGTGAGTACTCCATATCATTTTTGGTTTTCAGACCTTTATCAGTACCTGCTGAGGGCATAGGAAGTGGTGAAGAAGAGTCCCACGGGGAGGAAGACATCTACAGAGAGTGGTGAATGAGTCCCACTAAGACTGTGACAAGACCATTGAGAATTGGTAAAAAACCTACTGGGCTGTTGAAGGAGACAGTCCACAGGGGCTCTAATTAATGGGAAATCAGCTAAAGGCTGCCCTCTCCCCAGAGGTGAAGCATTGTAGAAGAACAATTACTGGAACCATTAGAATGGTTTCCAAGTGTTCAGAAGTCCTTACACTGTGATTTTACTTTCATAGTAACTTGAGACCTTTTAGTGTTGTGCCTTCGTAGTGATCTGCTGTGCCTTAGCGGAAAGCAGGTCAGTCCTCGGTTCAAGTTCAATTACTTGTGGAAAGTGAGTTAAAAACAGCAGTTGCAACCCAGACCCTCTGGAAAATAGTCTAATTCAACTACAGTAATCTAGTGTAATATAAATATAATGGAAATACGAAACCATGACATTTAATTTGATGTGATGCAATTTCTGCCTATGATTGTGAGAATGAACCAGTATAAACACAGAACCTCTCTCACCCTAGCAATAGTGAGAGCAGAGTAGAGTTTATTAGAAATGTAGTGTGAGAGACGGCTTACACAACAGCAGCCCACGCTTACAAATTATTTGCAATCTTCAGATTTCAGACTTCCTCCTGAAAAAAATCACTCCAAATATATTCCAGGATGTTTTTGGCAGTTTTAGTAGTTGGGACAGATTTTTAGTTCTTTCCTTTATATTTAAATAAATGCACTCACGGAAGGATTCAGTAAATACGCAGTACAGAGGGACACAGTAATCAAGGCATTGTCTAAATGCGCCTTTTTTTCCCCTGCTATTTTTTTCCACTGTAGCAGCTCCAGCTGTGCTAGTAACAATTTGTAAGCAGACAAATCCCAGGCAGCTGCTGGAATTTTAATTGCTAAGTCATCAAGATTTGTTCTGAATGGGGTTAGACAGCAATGGGAAATTTTAAGGGGAAATAGCTAATGTAGACCCCTTTCAATGAGTGTTTCTTGGTGCAGTTAGGAAAAAACATTTTAAAAAAGTGTACCAAAGTGCACTGAATACATAAATACACGAACAATACTCTGTATTGTAAATAGTGGATCCAAAATTACTCCTTGCTGTAATCTTCTCGCACTCTTTCTTCTTACATCTTTCCTTCAGAAAAGTATGATCCATAGTTTTTTGCAAGTTTGAACTGACATTCTGCTGAGAACTTTGTTGGATGTTTAGTCACCAATAAATGGAATATGTGTAAGTGGAAATAACCTTATTAAGTCTTGACCACTTAGTCAATTTTAAATAAAGACTTGCTGCAAAACCCTTTAAAAATCTCAAGATATCCTACTGGATTCTGAAATAATTAAGAGCATTTTTATCCAACCTGATATACCCAATGTTAGGTTTTTCCTCATATAGTCCACAAACATTATGTGTTTGTTCAAAACGAATGCTTCTGTTATTTTCTCGAAAAGAGAACTCAAGGCCCAATCCTGAAAGGTGCTCAAAACCACCTGAGTACTGTTGAGTGCCCCCTAAAATCCTACTGAAGTGAAAGAAGAGCAGAGGACACCCAGCAGCTCACAAGAAATGCTTTACATCCTATAGAACCCAAACAATCTCCCCTGCATATTAAGGATGAGGGAATGAAAAACCCACAGATCCCTGTGTGATGAGCCAGAGAGGCCCCACAGAGGCAATGAAGGGGTTGAGGAGGCTGACAGGCTCTTTATTGGTAATGAAAGAGTTAGGGAATGCCTGTGAACCCAGCTGGCCATACCCCACTACACCTGCACCCAGTGCGAGGTGTGGACTAGGAGGATAAGAGAAGAAGGCCTACCCTAATTTAGGGCTGATCAGGAAGGAGAACAGAGCTCTAGTTCTCTTGGTGGGAGAGAAGTTTGGTTGTATTCCTGAGATGGTGCGTGCTTGCTTGCCAGCTGGATTGGCTCTCCGGGAAGGGATGACCAGATTTTAGGATGGGAATTGGCAGAAGCAAAGACTGGGAGACAAACCTTGAATAGAGGGGTGGGGCCTCACTGAAGGTTTGTGGGATGATCCTGGGTTTGAGTTGTGCTTATTTTTGTTCCTGAAATGCTCCAGCCAAAGCACCACTCTACTGGACCTTGCTGGGACAGACATATACTAGTGGTGATCTGCAGCTGCGTGAGTTGGGTCCAGAATCACCAGGGGGGAACCTGGTTACATCCTAGCTTGGGGATGTTAAAGGAAAGAGTGCCACCTCTGTTGCATTGTTCTTCCCCCAGACTTAGAGATGGGGATCAGCAGATGGGGAGCAGGTGGGCAAGGGACATGCATAATTCTCCCTCTAACTTGCTGAGATCCAGATTTAAGTACTGATCCCCTGCAACACATCAGAGGACTAGAAACAGGAGTTTTATACTGCCTGTTGAAAAAGTGAGATTTTTTTCTTTCCAATGGGATAGAGTACTTGCTAGCCTTGCTCACAAAATATTGGACCTGAACACTATATTATTGTATCATACTGACAGAGGGTCTGGGGTTTGTCAACACTGTTTCACAGTAAGTGGAGTCTGAGGGATTTATAGCAAGAAAAATCTATTCTTGCCACTTGGAGAGACCACTATACAGACTGGTTTCAGAGTAGCAGCCATGTTAGTCTGTATCTGCAAAAAGGAGTACTTGTGGCAACTTAGAGACTAACAAATTTATCTGGATACAGCTAGACAGAAGGCATGATGTAATACCTCTTGGCAAGGACAATGGATACTTACCTTAGAATCCCACCTGCTTTGACTAGTGAACATGGCTAAAGTAAAGAACTGTGACGTGATCTTTGAAATACTTAATTAGGAGCCAGGAAGATAGGTGATGTTATCAGAATGAAGGGACTGGTCATTGTATTTCCTTGCATTTTTTCTGAATGGCACCCCTGATTTCAGCCACTAATTATGGAAATGTTTATTCTCTCAACCTGATGAGAAACTCAATCACCAGGGAGCTGTCCTGGATTAAGGAACTTGATAAACAGGTCTCTGGGACAGCCAAGATAAGGCTGCATTAGGTTGAGGAGCAAATGGTCAGAAGTATATATATTTAAGAAATGATTCTTTTGCTGTACCTTGGGCATTTCCAGCTTATGAAATGTGTGAATCTAAACGTGATATGCAAACCACTTCTGTTTTACTATCCCTTCCTCTGTTTTCAATAAATCTCTTAACCCACTTAATTGACAGGAAATCTGTTTGTAAGGTAACTTCTCACATCTCTTTGGGCTGTAGGTGTATTGGCAGAGGTACAATGACACTGGCGTTTGGAACATGGATATCCCTCTCCTTGAAGTCTGTACATTTGGATTCATGATATTAAGGAAACTTGGTATTACAAGTGGAAGGATACAAAAAAGTACTTTAATGGTTTTTAAACTCTCTCACTGTCCTTTACGGTGTGCACTACTCTCCCCTTCACTGGGAAGGTGAGGTTACTAACAAGTTGTAAACCACAACTGCCAATAAAATCTTCATGCCAGACACCACCATCATGTGCTCCCTTACATATATTATAGCGGGTGCAGCGGTGACCCCATAGTTAGACTGCCTATCATCTTCCATTATTTTTTTTTTAAGTCTAATACTTCCAGTATCTGCAGCAGCTCTTTGAAATTTAGGAAGGGGATAGTCCTAGGGCAGGGAGATGACATTTGCTATCCTGATAAAGAATAATTTAGGTTAGGCCAAGTTATTAGCTGTCAAAAAACACCATTTCTCATTTGCATTTTGTTTTTGTTCTTAATGTGTTGCTAAGACCTGTATGCACTCCATTAGCCTTGCATATACACCATCTTGTTGCCTTTCTTAGCATAGGACACAGAACCAAACCTCTGGGTGGGAGTGAGGAAAAGTGTACAGTGAAAAAAAATGACATAGCGAGATAGGCTATTCAGCATACAAAGGATGCTTATTGGCCTATGATAATGCATTAACCTTACATGTCAGTTACACGGAGTGAGCTGGATCGCTCATTCCTGGGGTAAAGCCTGTAGGAAAAGGAAAACTCCACAAGGTTCCCCTTGCAGTTGGCCCAGAAGGGGAATTCGCAGCAAGGTGACGAATTTTATTCCAGGGACTCACCCACCCTCCATGTCCCCCCTTATCTACGGCCCCAGCCCACCAGCGTGTAAGCGGCGGTGAGGCGGTGCGTACACACGGGAAGCCCAGCAGCGGGGAGCACACGGGGGCCCGGTCTCCAGGGTGAGGCTGTCGCGCTGAAGATGCTCACTGAGGGGAGAAGACCCTACCGAAGAAACTGGAAACTCCGCCTCGGACGAGTTGAGCGCCCTGACTCCCCGCTCGGCGGGCTCCGGCTCGCGCCGTCGGCGCAGGGGCGCGGTGGAGATGCGTGGCTCCGCCCCTCCCCCCCTCGACGCGGCTCGGGGGCGGGGAGCAGCAGAGGCTGACCCGAGCCACTCAGGGCAGCGGGCGGCACCAGCCCAGCAGTCGCTAGTGCGCATGCTCCCGCCGCTCGGACACGCTTGATAATCAGCCAATTGTGAGGAAGGCGGAGTCTGAGCCTGCACCTTCCCCCGGGGCCCAGGCAGCACGCGCCGGAAATACGTCACGGGCCGCAGCCCGGCTGTTACTCTTGGGGCCGGTTGCCGGTTCCCGTGGCGCTCCGTGGGTTCCGATCGGTTGCGGGGGTGGTTGGCTCGTCTGTCTCTGGCGCGTGCGGCCGTTGGGGGCGGCCATGTCGTATCCGACCGTCCGGAAGGTGGCGATGGTCTCGTGCCTGGTGCTGTGCGTCTCGCTGCTCCTGCCTCGGACCTTCCTGTCCCGGGGCGGGACGCAGGAGCCCGGCAGCGCGCCGCCTACCCCGCCCGAGGGTAAGAGGCCTCCCCGGTGCCTGGCCCCGCGCCCTCAGGGGCTTCGGCTGCTGAGCTGCCACCCCCACGCCTGGGGCTGGTCTCCCGCCCCCCCCCCCCCGTCTTATGCACCCCCTTCCTCGCGGAGGCCCCTCGCTGTGTGCCGCTCTCGGGTGCAGGGGGTGGGTGGGTGCGTGGCCCGCTCTAGCTCTGGGCCCCTGTGTGCAGAGGGGACGGGGGAGGTGTCTGCTGCTTGCTGTGTCTGATCCCACCGGGCAGCTTCTGCCCCTCCGCCCCCCACTTTCATCCGACCGTAGGGAAACCCACCTAGCCTGGGACTAGCCTGGTCTCGGACTAGCCACAACTGGCAGCGTTTTATTATTTGTGTTACCTACCGCTCAGGAGCCCTAGTCTTGGACCAAGGCCCTGTTGTGCTAGGTGCTGCACAAAACATGGCAAAAAGTCGGTCACAAGGCGCTTTGTGTGTTTATGGATGATGTTTATAATTCCAAGAGTCTCATAATGAGTTACATTTAGCATTAACTCGTAGCAATAGAAGCTTAGGTACCAAGTTTAAAATACTACTGTAGGTAGGCATAAAGTCATATTAATACTTTGCATTTCTCACTTGTGGGTGTAAAGTACTATGGGATCTGCAGATTTGCAAGTTGAAACGATCATTTCATTGCACTGTTTTGTAAGAATATGTTTGTCTGGCCAAAAATTCCCCCCTAGTATTGTATAGTGTCTGTTTGGCTGCAGCTCTGCTCCTGCAAGGTTACAGCTTTCATTTCTATCATGGTGTTTGTGCAATGCTTGTATAAAATGCGTTGGTGGCTTTTGGAATGAAAAGTATTATATAATTCACCCAACTGTTTTTCCATCTCACCTGTTCTTGTTTTCATTTCAGAGATCTTTTGTATACCGTGGAATTTCAAAGGCGGAGTAGTAGCTCAGTGTTCCCATCTCTGACATGATTTACATTTCTTCTTTCCCAAAAACCTTTTAATCAAAACTCTCAAGTTTCATTTGAGTTTTATTTCTTAATGTGTGTAGTAAATTTTGTCTGAGTTATGTAAAGGGAGAGCAAATTACAATATCCTTCATTCGTTGTGTTGTCATTTATTTGAAAGTCATTTTCTTACGTTTTTACATTTTGCTTTTGAAGTGTCATGAAATAAAAATTTGTTTAAATCACCTACATTGTTTAGTTTCCTACTCCAATATTATTTCTGATTTTGTTACCAATCTATCAGGTTTTTATAACAACCATTTTACATGACATATAGTTAGGATTATATTTATGTACAATAAAATTATTTTTTTAAATATTGCACTAATTGAGCTACATTTACCTGTTTGCCCCTTACTCTGCAATCATAATCCACTAGAAAGACCCCTTGTGCAGAGTCCTGTCTTCATCAGTGGGGCTCTGCATGGGGGCAGGGATCCACGCTAGTAGATCTAATTGCAGGAATGGGGATTTAATAAGGTGACTTCGTTGTACACCACCTTTGATCAATTCCGTTTTCTTCTAGTTCTGTGACATTGATATGATCATATAGTTAAATAATCTTACTAATTCTACTCTTCCTGGGATAACCTTTGTAAGCAACTGAAAGATGTTCTTATAAAGGCAAACTTGCTAGACGACACCATCTTGCACCCTGAGGTATCTAGTAGAGGTACACAAATCCAAACTTGTTGCAAATGTTCACATTTGCAAATGACTTCAGTACAGCTTTACAAGCTTTTTTTGTATGTAGTTTTGTCATCTCACTTTCAACATGGAAGGCAGAAAGAAAATGCTTATGTCTGGTATTAGTTTTTTTTGCTAAGGACTTGAGCTAGCAAAGTGCTGAGCTCTCTGTCCCCAATCCATCAGAACACTAAGCCCTTGACTTCAGTAGGGCCACTCTCATGCTTAAAGTTAAGCTTGAGTTTGTGTGTTGGTGGATCAGGGACAGTGCTCAGCAGCCTCTGGGACTGATCACAGATGCCTTACTCTGATGAGGATGTAACCTCTGTCAGCTGTACAACTTCAGTTTAAGTTTATAGTCTACTTTTCAGTTTGTCGGTGGTTTCATTACAGTTGTTACACAGACTAAACTTTATTTTTCCATAAAAAAATAAGTAAATCTCGATTAAATAGCTGGTTTCAGAGTAACAGCCGTGTTAGTCTGTATTCACAAAAAGAAAAAGAGGACTTGTGGCACCTTAGAGACTAACCAATTTATTTGAGCATGAGCTTTCGTGAGCTACAGCTCACTTCATCGGATAGTGAGCTGTAGCTCACGAAAGCTCATGCTCAAATAAATTGGTTAGTCTTTAAGGTGCCACAAGTACTCCTTTTCTTTTTGCGATTAAATAGCTGTGATTCATTTTCTTATCGCTAGTTGTCCTCTTGAACTAACTGATATTGTAGTTACTGTTTAAATGCCCTAGAAATTCAATTAGACAATGTCATTTTTAAACCTAACGCAAATGCCTCAACTTTAGTTTGAATAAAACATGCTTATAGTTTTCTGCTATTTGTTAGAATCAGACATTGTCTAAAAGAGATTTATCATACAAGTCTATAACTTAGTGACTATGTCAACTACTGTCTCAGTAAAGCAGCGTTCAGGCGTATTTTTTTCATTTAAGAAAGCAGTAAACCACACTACAAAGATACATCACCTATGCTGCTTAACTCCTACATTAATGTCCACTATGCCGTCATGCAAAAGGCTACTTCAATTTTATTTTGCAAAACTCTTGTATCTACTTAAATCGGCAATGCCTGTTTACATTATGTAAAATCTTCAAATATTTTTAAGAGTTTGAAATACGTTATTGGTTAGAGGAATAAAGCCTATACAGACACCTAAAAGAAGTACTTTAAAATATAGTCCTCAGCAGTGCATGCTGTGTATTTTATTCACTATTTTTTTTTTTTTGGTTTTGTTTTTTTTTAAACAAACCACAAAACCACTTTGTATCTGCATTGCAAAAACTAGTCCTGGACAATGGATTTGCAGTTAATTTGCAATTAGTTCTTTATTAAAAATTCTGAATCATAAAATCAAAATCATTCACCAGTATTTTGATCTTACAACAGATTCTACTTTACATAAGTTTTGAGCAACTGGATCTTGACACAATTAGCATTTGAATTTCCTTCGGTCAGGGAGGCTCCAGGTAGTGAGAACTTTTCTGTTTAGGGTAACTATCTTGTCCTTTACACCTTCTCTCCTCCCTGCTCCCTCTCCTTGCAGTGTTTAATTTTTGTTTAATCTTATAAAATGTGTGCATAATCATTTGGTGACATAATTTCATAAGATGTATATTCCTAAAATATCTTAATGTTTTTTTCCAACTTTAAACTTTTAAGAACACAACAAGAACCCTTCTCTGAAAAGCAGTTCTAAACTGGGTTTATATAAGAAATATATACTGTGTCCAATACATCCTGAGGAGAAATTACACCATTGCCTATACCAAAAGCATATATAGTTGTCTTCACCATTGCCTTAATAATTAGCAGTAGCTCAAGTGACATAAGTTGTGTCAAGAAAATAAAACAAGTCATATTGGGGGAAAATGTAAACTAACACGTGAAGAAAAATAACCAAAACACAGATCTAGTGGGAGTTGAAAACCTAGAAAATAGACAGAGGTCTGTTAATGATCAGTGATTTAAACATCTGCTTGTAATGTAATGTGGCTTGAAAAAGGTTAACATAATTTGGGCCTCCTATAGGTAGAGGTATGATCTTTGTTTGGTTTGACTGTGCCTGGAATAATGTATTCAGTTCCCAGTAGGAAGATATGGGCAAACTAGAGATTGTTTAGAGAAAAGCAATAAAAATGATTTGGTGGCTGGAGGAAAACTTTAGATTAAATATCAGGAAAAATTGCATTAGTTTTTAGTGGGGTGCATTAGTTTGTAGAATGGTCTCTCAAAAGCAAGTGACAGAAGCACCCTGGCTTATAACATATAAAACTGGACTGGACAAAACATGAGAAAATATATTGTAGGAAATGGGAGGGAGATGTACTGAGTAATCAGATTTTTTTTTTAATTCCTAATATCAATGATTGTCAGAAAAACCGTTCGTTCTTTACTCCCTATAATGAAAAGCATAAGCTGATGCAACCCTTAATTATAAAGAGTCATAAGTATAATTTGAAGGTAGATTTCTCACGATAATAGAATTTGCATTCCTAAAGTCAAGGATGTTTTTGTATCTCACTGCTATTCTTAATGACAGGTTTCAGAGTTGTAGCCATATTAGTCTGTATCCACAAAAAGAAAAGGAGGACTTGTGGCACCTTAGAGACTAACACATTTATTTGACAAAATAAATTTATTAATTTCTAAGGTTCCACAACTACTCCTTTTCTTTTTATCACTATTCTTGCAATTTAGGGTAGTAGCAGAATGTCTGAGGGAGTAGGTGCTTCCTTCATGGTTTGTTCTAGCTCTTCTGTGCTTTACATGGGACTTGAAGTTCATCGTGAAGCCACTTTTCAGATAGCTGGAAAGTTATATAAAAACAAACTTTACCTTGTGTATTTTGATTAATATAGAAGAGTTTTTATTTTATTTTGTTTCAGAATGTAATAGTTAAAAGTTAGACATAAAAATCTCATTTAGTTAACAACTAGTACTTATATAATGCTTTCCATCCTTAGAACTCAAAGCACTTTACAAAAGTAGCAAAGTTTATATTAGAAAACTGAAACACAGACGTGAAATGACCTGACTAGTGCCACACAGTAAGCCAGTCGCAGAGCTGTGACCAGACCCTATGTCTTCTGACTCCTAGGCTTCTTACCCCAGGTGCTGCATCATGTGTCCATTTAACTAGTGTTTGATTGTTCAGTTTGTGGAGTGGTTAGGACATTAGCCTAGGTTCATTTCTGTGCTCTGCCACAGACTTCCTCTGTCATCGTGGGCAAGTCACTTAGCCTCTATGTGTCAGTTCCTGATTTGTAAAAGGAGGATAATAGTACTTTCCTCCCTCACAGGCGTTTGAGGATAAATAAGTTAAAGATTGTGGACACTCAGATATTACAGCAATGAAGCCATATAAGTACTATAGAGGTCTGTATAGGTGGATTACAAATTAAACATGACGGTGGGTTATATATGCTTCCTGTATGTCCCATTGATATCAAAAGTCAGCACTTTGCAGCTAGCCAGCTACGGCCGAATCCTGTATTACACCTTAAATCCAGTTTTATGATTTAAACAGTTTAATCTTAATGAAAATAAAATGTGTAGATATTGATAAATAGTCAAGCTGGGTGCAGTAACACTCAATAAAAGATTCTCGCTAGCTGCACCACATGCAGTATCCTTACTGAAGTAGCCGTTACTGGTCTCTGAATATTATCACTTGGAGTTTGAAGTGGATTATTGTATCCTTTTCCTTAATCATATTTAAATCAGAATAGATTGTTTAAAACTTCTTTTAATCAGTTGCAGGATGAATAAACTCTGTGATTATGACATGCTGTCCAATTTCTAAATAGGATTTCACCTTCACTCTAGAGAAAACTCAACCTCTTAACACACATGAATACAGTGCAAATGTCAGTTTAACACTTCTCGTATTTGAATCTGTAGACCCACTAAAGTTAACAGGGCTAATGGGAGCTTGCCCTTACTATCTAATTTTAGCTAATATGAATGGTGATGTGATGTATTACAAAATTCTGATTTAGGTTAACTAAACTGCAAAGACATTCAAGGAATGGTATATGAGGCTTCTACATCTGGTATCCATCTCTGCAGGATTGTAATAGTCTTAGTCAGGAATGAGTTAGAAAACCATTTAAAAGGGCCATGACATGATATTTTTAAGCTTAAGAAAAGGCTGCATAAAGCCTGCCATGAGATAGTACTTTCCCCTTCCCAAAGCATTAAAGGGACCTATAGAAGAAGTACTTGCTACCAGTACTGGGGACTAGATCATGCAGTGTTACTCAGATAGCAAAAGGGACAGAACAGGAATGTGGATCTGGGCTCTATCAGGATTTGTATTTTGGTTAGGGGCAGGAGGGAAGAGGGAGGTGTCACATCATCTTACTGAGGCAGAATATTTAATGAACTCAAGTTGAAAGAGAAGGAAGACAGTTTAATAACTTCTGGATAAAAATAAATTGTAATAGACTGTTTGTGATGGGTTGGAGCCCACTCCCCCTTTCTGGGATGCCACCTGATGCACTGGGATTTCACTGAGCCTGCCTGCTTCACTAGCCTGGGCTCCATCTCCCTGTTTTGCTGAATTAGACTCTCTGGCCTCTGGCAGCACACGCACACACAGGTAGGAACGCACCAGCTGCAGAACCACACAGAATCTGCAAACACCTCTCTCTGAGAAGGCTCAGCTAGGAAATCACCCAACACTCAAGTACAGCACCCCTCTGAAAAGTACACCCTAATAATATTGTCTTGCGCTGTAGAGAAAGCTATACAATGTAAGCTCATAAATTCGCCCCCTCCCTCAAGGTGGAGGAAGATATGCACAACTTCTTATCCCCCCCAGTTAGAAATTGCACAAACTGGCTTTAATACTAATCAAAACAAGTTTATTAACTATAAAAGGCAGATTTTAAGTGATTATAAGGGATAGCAAACAGAACAAAGCAGACTACCAAGCCAATAAAACAAAACATGCATACTAAGCTTAAGATCTTAAAGAGACTGGTTTCAAGAAGTAATTTCTCACCCTAAATGTTGTTTTAGGCAAGTTGCAGAGTTTCTGTAGCTCAGAGTTCCAGTTATTTCTCTTTACAGACTAGAAGCCTGTCTTAGTCTGGACTTTCCCACCGCTCAGTTCCTTTGTCTCTTCAGGTACTTCTAGCAGTCTTTCTTCTTGGGCAGGAAGGCAATGGAGAAGAGTCTTATTTGCCTTATTTCCCAGCCTTAAATAAGATTTGCATAAGGTAGGAATCTTTTGTTTCCCAGTCTTGACCGCCCTTTCCTTTTAGTGGAAAATTACTAGAAGTCCAAGATGGTTTTTAGAACCAGGTGACAGGACCACCAGCTCTAGTAGTGTCACAACTATGTTCCAGGAGGCCTCTCAGGAAGGAGAGAGATTAGTATCTTCAAAGTCTTATTGTTTCTTCCTAATGGCCCATCAAGACTGATGGCCTGTTGTCTGGTGAGTGTATCCCAAATACACACTCAGTTGTAATTGTTACATAGTCCATATTCCTAACTTTAGATACAGAAATGATACAGGCATACAAATTGGATAATCACATTCAGTAAATTACAGCCTTTCCAATGATACCTTACATGACCTATCTTGCATAAAATATGTTATACCATATCCATATCATAAGCATATTTCCATAAAGAATATGGAGTGTAAGTCACACTATTCTAGGAATGTTTTGGTCCTGGAGGGCAGAAGTCCTTTATTCCCTGGTACCTGCAAAGTAAGAATAGCTATTAAGGACAATTCTGGCATCCTCTTGGCTGGGTGCTAATCTGGAAAGATATGAACCTTTTTTGGAATAGGGGATTTAATCCTACCACATAGTGATGTGGGGATACAGACTCTCAGCACAAAACAGGTGGAAGTACATCTAGTGGAACTAAGTGAGTCTGTCTCGGGGTATGTCTACACTACGAAATTAGGTCGAATTTATAGAAGTCGGTTTTTTAGAAATCGTTTTTATATAGTTGATTGTGTGTGTCCCCACACAAAATGCTCTAAGTGCATTAAGTGCATTAACTTGGTGGAGTGCTTCCACAGTACCGAGGCTAGCGTCGACTTCCGGAGTGTTGCACTGTGGGTTGCTATCCCACAGTTCCCGCAGTCTCCGCTGCCCATTGGAATTCTGGGTTGAGATCCCAATGCCTGATGGGGCAAAAAACATTGTTGTGGGTGGTTCTGGGTACACGTCGTCAGGCCCTCCCTCCCTCCCTCCCTCTGTGAAAGCAACGGCAGACAATCGTTTCGCGCCTTTTTTCCTGAGTTACCTCTGCAGACGCCATACCACGGCAAGCATGGAGCCTGCTCAGCTCACTGTCACTGTATGTCTCCTGGGTGCTGGCAGATGTGGTACTGCATTGCTACACAGCAGCAGCAACCCATTGCCTTGTGGCAGCAGACGGTACAATAGGCCTGAAAACCGTCCTCATCGTGTCCGAGGTGCTCCTGGCCACCTCGGTAAGGTCGGTCAGGAGCGCCTGGGCAGATATGGGTGCAGGGACTAAATTAGGAGTGACTCGACCAGGTCATTCTCTTTGGTCCTGCAGGCAGTCATATTATCCCATCTTATGGTGAGCAGGCAGGAGATGAGGATGGCTTGCAGTTCTTCTGCACCATCTGCAGCCAGCCAAAGATGTAAAAGATAGATGGAGTGGCTCAAAACAAGAAATAGACCAGATTTGTTTTGTATTCATTTGCTTCCCCCCTCCCTCCATGAAGTCCTGTCTGAAATACCAGAGGGAGGAATTGCTTAGTGGGTTGAGCATTGGCCTGCTAAACCCAGGGTTTTGAGTTCAATCTTTGAGGGGGCCATTCTGTGTGACAGTTGTTTTTGTTTCTCCTTGATGTAAAGCCACCCCCTTTGTTGATTTTAATTCCCTGTAAGCCAACCCTGTAAGCCATGTCGTCAGTCGCCCCTCCCTCTGTCCAATCGTTCCGCGCCTTTTTTCTGTGCAGACGCCATACCACGGCAAGCAAGGAGCCCGCTCAGATCACTTTGGCAATTAGGAGCACATTAAACACCACGCGCATTATCCAGCAGTAAATGCAGCACCAGAACCTGGCAAAGCGAAACCGGGCGAGTAGGCGATGGCAGCAGGGTGACGAGAGTGATGAAGACATGGACACAGACTTCTCTCAAAGCACGGGCCCTGGCAATGCGGGCATCATGGTGCTAATGGGGCAGGTTCATGCCGTGGAACGCTGATTCTGGGCTCAGGAAACAAGCACAGACTGGTGGGACCGCATAGTGTTGCAGGTCTGGGACGATTCCCAGTGGCTGCAAAACTTTCGCATGTGTAAGGGCACTTTCATGGAACTTTGTGACTTGCTTTCCCCTGCCCTGAAGTGCAAGAATACCAAGATGAGAGCAGCCGTCACAGTTGAGAAGCGAGTGGCAATAGCCCTGTGGAAGCTTGCAACGCCAGACAGCTACTGGTCAGTTGGGAATCAATTTGGAGTGGGCAAATCTACTGTGGGGGCTGCTGTGATGCAAGAAGCCAACGCAATCAAAGATCTGCTGATATCAAGGGTAGTGACCCTGGGAAATGTGCAGGTCATAGTGGATGGCTTTGCTGCAATGGGATTCCCTAATTGTGGTGGGGCGATAGATAGAACCCATATCCCTATCTTGGCACCGGAGCACCAAGCCGGCGAGTACATAAACCGCAAGGGGTACTTTTCAGTAGTGCTGCAATGGATCACAAGGGACGTTTTACCAACATCATCGTGGGTTGGCCGGGAAAGGTACATGACGCTCGCATCTTCAGGAACTCTGGTGTGTTTCAAAAGGTGCAAGAAGGGACTTTCTTCCCAGACCAGAAAATAACCGTTGGGGATGTTGAAATGCCTATAGTTATCCTGGGGGACCCAGCCTACCCCTTAATGCCATGGCTCATGAAGCCATACACAGGTAGCCTGGACAGTAGTCAGGAGCTGTTCAACTACAGGCTGAGCAAGTGCAGAATGGTGGTAGAATGTGCATTTGGATGTTTAAAAGCGCGCTGGCGCAGTTTACTGATTCGGTTAGACCTCAGCGAAACCAATATTCCCACTGTTATTACTGCTTGCTGTGCGCGCCACAATATCTGTGAGAGTAAGGGGGAGACATTTATGGCGGGGTGGGAGGTTGAGGCAAATCGTCTGGCCGCTGGTTACGCGCAGCCAGACACCAGGGTGGTTAGAAGAGCACAGGAGAGCGTGGTGCGCATCAGAGAAGCTTTGAAAACCAGTTTCATGACTGGCCAGGCTACGGTGTGAAAGTTCTGTTTGTTTCTCCTTGATGAAACTCCCCACCCCTTGGTTCACTCTACTTCCCTGTAAGCTAACCACCCTCCTCTCCTCCCTTCGATCACCGCTTGCAGAGGCAATAAAGTCATTGTTGCTTTACATTCATGCATTCTTTATTAATTCATCACACAAATAGGGGGATAACTACCTACCAAGGTAGCCCAGGAGGGGTGGTGGAGGAGAGAAGCACGGGGAGGGGTGGTGGAGGAGGGAAGGACGAGGCCACACAGCACTTTAAAAGTTTAAAACTTTAAAACTTATTGAATGCCAGCCTTCTGTTTTTTGGGCAATCTTCTGGGGTGGAGTGGCTGGGTGGCCAGAGGCTCCCCCCACCGCGTTCTTGGGCATCTGGGTGAGGAGACTATGGAACTTGGGGAGGAGGACGGTTGGTTACACGGGGCTGTAGCGGCGGTCTGTGCTCCAGCTGCCTTTCCTGCAGCTCCACCATACGCTGGAGCGTATTAGTTTGATCCTCCAGCAGCCTCAGCATTGAATCCTGCCTCCTCTCATCACGCTGCCGCCACCTTTCAGCTTCAGCCCTCTCTTCAGCCCGCCACTTACTCTCCATCTCTCCTCTTGGTCATTTTGTGATTTCCTGCACTCTGACATTGTCTGTCTCCATGCATTCGTCTGTGCTCTGTCAGTGTGGGAGGACAGCATGAGCTCAGAAAACATTTCATCGCGAGTTGGTTTTTTTCGCCTTCTAATCTTCGCTAGTCTCTGGGAAGGAGAAGATCCTGTGATCCTTGAAACACATGCAGCTGGTGGAGAAAAAAAAAGGGACAGTGGTATTTAAAAAGACACATTTTGTAGAACAATGGGTACACTCTTTCACAGTAAACCTTGCTGTTAACATTACATACACAGCACATGTGCTTTCGTTCCAAGGTCGCAATTTGCTTCTCCCCAGCGTGTGGCTAGCACCTCCCCCCTCCCCGTGGCTAACAGCGGGGAACATTTCTGTTCAGCCACAGGCAAACAGCCCAGCAGGAACGGGCACCTCTGAATGTTCCCTTAAGAAAAGTACCCGATTTCAACCAGGTGACCATGAATGATATCACTCTCCTGAGGATAACACAGAGAGATAAAGAACGGATGTTGTTTGAATGCCAGCAAACACACACTGCAATGCTTTGTTCTACAATGATTCCCAAGTACGTGCTACTGGCCTGGTGTGGTAAAGTGTCCTACCATGGTGGATGGAATAAGGCTGCCCTCCCCAAAACCTTTTGCAAAGGTTTTGGGAGTACATCCAGGAGAGCTGTGAATGCCAGGGCAAATTAATCATTAAACATACTTGCTTTTAAACCATGTATAGTATTTTAAAAGGTACACTCACCAGAGGTCCCTTCTCCAGCTGGTGGGTCCGGGAGGCAGCCTTGGGTGGGTTTGGGGGGGTACTGTCTCCAGGTCCAGGGTGAGAAACAGTTCCTGGCTGTCGGGGAGACCGGTTTCTCCACTTGCTTGCTGTGAGCTATCTACAACCTCATCATCATCATCTTCCTCGTCCCCAAAACCTGCTTCCGTGTTGACTCCATCTCCATTGAAGGAGTCAAACAACACAGCTGGGGTAGTGGTGGCTGAACCCCCTAAAATGGCATGCAGCTCCTCACAGAAGCGGCATGTTTTGGGCTCTGACCCGGAGCGGCCGTTCGCCTCTCTGGTTTTCTGGTAGGCTTGCCTCAGCTCCTTAAGTTTCACACAGCACTGCTTCGGGTCCCTGTTATGGCCTCTGTCCTTCATGCCCTGGGAGATTTTGACAAATGTTTTGGCATTTCAAAAACTGGAACGGAGTTCTGATAGCATGGATTCCTCTCCCCATACAGCGATCAGATCCCGTACCTCCCGTTTGGTCCATGCTGGAGCTCTTTTGCGATTCTGGGACTCCATCATGATCACCTCTGCTGATGAGCTCTGCACTCACCTGCAGCTTGCCATGCTGGCCAAACAGGAAATTGAACATTCAAAAGTTCGTGGGCTTTTTCCTGTCTGCCTGGCCAGTGCAGCTGAGTTGAGAGTGCTGTCCGGAGCGGTCACAATCGAGCACTCTGGGATAGTTCCCGGAGGCCAGTACCGTCTAATTGCATCCACAGTACCCCAAATTCAATCCGGCAGGGGTGGAGTAAGGAATTCGATTTTAAGAGCCCTTTAAGGCAAAAAAAAGGGCTTCGTCATGTGGACGGGTGCAGGGTTAAATCGATTTAACACTGCTAAATTTCACCTCAACTCCTAGTGTAGACCAGGGCTAGGTGTTACACTAGGTAGTCTAACTAACACCACTTAGTGCATCACTTCTGAACTTGGTTGGCCCTGAGGGCTCAACTACTCATGCGTGGTGCTGGGTTCTAAAATAAGTGTAACCACTCAAGAAAGAGAGCATCAATGTGGATAGCTCAGGAAAAAAAAAGAAACCCTGCTAGTCTGTAGCCATAGTGTAGAAAACAATGTTTGAGTGCATAAGGAATAGCATGGGAAATACTGACAATGTTACAATACCATTATATAAACCAGTGATACACCATTACACAGGCTAATGATCACCTTTCTCAGAACAGGTGTTGCAAAAATAGTGAGGGGTTCAATGACAGACAACAAAAAATATTAGAGATATAAAGAACTTCCATCTGAAGAAAGCTTGAAGACGATAGTTTAGAAAGGAACCCTGACAAAGTGTACAAAATAAGGGGTAGTATTGAACGAGTAAAAGAAGATAAAAATTAATCCAAACAAAGTTGTGGCACTAAAAAGATGTATGCTTATCAATCCACGGAGCTGCTTTATATTCATCTTTACCGCCCCTTCATTCACACACCATCTATTTGGATTTGCAAGCTCTCAGGGCAGCAATCTTTTGTATGATGTTATTTTTTGTAAATCATCTAGCAAACTGTTGGGGCAACACAAATAATAATAAACATTCACCCTCTTGGGTGGCATAAAGGAGAAATTAAAGTCACATGTAAATAGTGAATAGTAATATGTGAATAGTGTAATCAGAAGGACCCATTTCAGATAATGAAATCTGGAACCCTTCGCCAATTGTCAATTTGCAGCCAGCCCAGGACAGTAGTGAATTTAAGTTTTTACTGTCTGATGGATGCTCAGCAGCCTCTGCGAAATCTGGTGGTCTCAGTCCAGTTGTCCATGGATTACTATCCATATCATAAAACCTAGTACAATGGTATCAATTAGTAACCTTGTTGATAGCTTCCACAGAGAGGTCAAGGAGTGACTGAGTATGGAAACTGAACTACATCCAATGGCAGAGCTGGGTGAGGAAGTTCACACTGGAAGAGCGTACGTTGTAGCTGTTCTGTGGATAGAGGATTTCATTTTCTAGGAATGTCAACCAGGCATCTTTTACAAGCACTAAATTCACATGACACACATACACACAGCACTGAAAACTGATACTAGCACCCATTTAGGGGGGTTGTTGTAATTTTCACAATCAGCTGGTTTTTTAGGGAACTGTTTCAAGTGGCATTGGGCTGAAATATTGGCTCTATGCACATTTATTTTTTTTTTAAATCAAGATATTTTAAATCTGTTTTCCCCATTGAGATGGGCAACTGCATACTTATGTGTTTGTATTTGTCCCTCTGTCATGCCACCAAGTGCTTAATATGGAAACACAGTCTTTTATAAGCAACTAATACCAAATATGAAATAATGTTTTATATTACATATTTGTGAAAATTGCTTTTTAAAACTAGTTTTCATTACTTTTGGTCAAAGCTCTATGACTTCCTTTTGCAACACATGGAATACTTGTGCACTGATTTCAATAAGACTTTACATAGTGAAAATGATTGTATATTATTGCATAGAAAGATTATGCATCGTTATAGTCATGTTGCTGTTAGTGCTTTTTGCTGTTTGATTAAATCATTGAGGTAGGTGGGAGCTGAATGAAATTTCAGCTTTTAAAGAGATGTGGTGACCTTGAAAATCACTGCACTTCTGTCAGTTTTTCCTACGTTTGGCACCAGAGTTTACTAGAGCTGAAAGAGGTTGGTGGAAAAAAATCTTTCGCTATTTCCCTTTATTTACTGTGGATTTGACAGCACTTTGAACTCCATCATTTCACTTTCCCCTGTGTAGTCAGTTTCCTCTGTTGTTTGTGTGGGTTTTTTTCCCTCACAAAGTAAGACATAAGAAAATATTGGCAATTACAAAAATTGGCAGTGAAACTCAGGGGCAGTTGTAATATCAGAAACTGCTTCAACTCCTTTTTTGTAAATAACTAGATTTCAAGTTGATCGTGTCCCTTTAGCTCTAAGTTTATTTCTTTATGTAAATTTAAGTTTTTAAAGGGTGGTTGATGCTTCATGTAGAAAACGTAGAAAAATAATCAGTTTAAAACAGTTCTGTCACATATTTCTGTCCCCTCTACCCTGCAACTGATCTCCTTTATAAAGGGCATTTTAGTGAATATGAGATCTGTTTCCTAAGAGTTTTCCCACTCCTGCTGCTTACTCCCCACCTGAAGTGATAGTGCTTTGTGTATGGCATCGTAATTGTTTCCATAGCAACCTGTTTTTACAAGACCTTCCTGCTGTATCTACAAGAATCTTGTAAATAAGATATTATGTCTTACAAGGTACACTTTTAATAATTCAATAAAATGGACTATAGTAACTCTGAAAGAGCTGTTCGAGCTGTGTTAGATTGAGAATTCTTTGGTTAGTGACACGCACCTCCCCACCCCCCGCGTCAGCACTCTAAGAAAAAGAAAAGCTGCTACTCAGTCAGCAACTTTTAAAATAAGGGCTTAATTTGTTTAAAAAAATTATTTCTATAACTTCCTCTAAAGCAATCGTTTTACTCACTGTAATGCATAACCTATACTCAGGGCCCCAGGTGCTGTGTAGCCCAGTGGAATGCTGGGGCAAGCATCCCTTAATTCAGTGGCAATGTTAATTTATTCCGTGAAATACCCTTCATTCCACACCCACCCCCTGCAAAAATACTTCCCTCTTACATTGTCTTGCTCTTTGTATCTATCAATCTCTCCATTAATATTTTTGTAAGTAAATACTTTGTGTAACCAACACCTTTCTTGAATTAAAAGTTAGTAATTAAAATAAGATCATAAATACTAATTTATTACATGAGCTGTAAAGAATCAAGTACAGTTTACTGTGCTGAATAACATCACAATCCTGCAACAGGATCTGCTAGCGTGGATTCCTGCAGAGTTCCTTTAAGTACATGGGCACTGTGTCTGTGCTAACAGATTCTACTACAGAATTAGGCCTGTCCCAGGAAAGAGATGTATATTTAGTGACCTATAGTGCACAGAACCAAGAGTAAGAGTTTCTTAGTTCTAATCCTTGACTTGCTCGAAGGTCTTGGGCAAGTTATCAATCTATTTATCTCAGTCTTTATTGTACATCCACACCTCTATTTCCCCATCTGTAACATGAGGACAGAAATTATGATTACATGTTTGGCGATACTGCACACAGTGAATTATTGGAAAGATTGTCCACCATTTTATCTTCAGCACACTACCCTTTCATCAATGCAAATGTGGTGCTTTAAAACAAGAACACAGAAGTGAAGCCAAATCTGCAAACTACTATTTCACTTCCAAACAGAAAAATAAAATTAATGGAAGAAAAATCTTCAACTTGTTTTTCAGGGAAGACAAGTCGTTTTCCACCAATGATGCGTCACCAGATGTCCCCCGATGGCCGGTCTTCTGGTGCCCATTTTCCAAGGTCTCACCTGGCAGAGGCAGTTGCCAAGGCCAAGGGTGGTGGAGGAGGAGGTGGCAGTGGGAGAGGTCTGGTGGGGCAGATCATACCCATTTATGGATTTGGAATCCTGTTATACATACTGTACATTCTGTTTAAGGTAAGAATAAATATTTATTTTTAAGCCGCTGATGCACCTGTGAAATCTCCTAAAAAGTCTAACTTTGGGCTTGTTTTAAAAAATCATTTAGACAAACATATTTTTCATTCCACCCAGCTCAGAAAAGGACACAAATTAGTGAGTCGGCAATTTGTGGGACAGTGACAAATGGGCATATATGATAGCTTTCACAATAGCAAACATGGTATTTAAGGATGTACCTGCATTACAGCTGTGGGTGTAATAGCCAGCTTGTGTAGATGTACCCACGCTAGCTTGCTAAATATAGCAGGGGGACTCGACAATGCGGCCCTAGCTATTACAGTGTAGATGTACCCTTAGGTTGCAGCAAAGGTCTTCCTATCATTTAGGTCCCACTATTTTTAGGTTAGATTACAATTCTTTTTTCTCCACAAAGTCTGAGAGAAATAGTTAACTCTATTTTAATTATTTAAGGAAAACATCATTAGCTGGTGTAAATCATTGGAGCTTCATTAACTTCACTAGAGTTCTCCTAGCTGAGGATCTGGCCCAAAGATAAGTTTTTAAAAAAATCACAGATTAAACACTTCTCAGATAGCTTGAACTTTTTATGGATACTTGTTACTCAGAAATGCCTAATATTTGCTCTCATGGAAAATGGAGGCTTATGCTACATCTTCCGGCTGGGGGTGTAAAGTGTGCCCTGTAGGGGCTACCTGCATCACAGATTACAGCAAGGGGGACGAAGAGCAGCCTCTGCAGGACTGTTATACCCTTTCCTGCCCAGATTGCCAGGGAGCAGGTGAGCTGAAATGGACATTGCCTTGATTCTAGTCACCCAATGTGTCAGCCTGCACAGGGGAGAAACTGATCTCTGCTGCGTAAGGGGCTTGGGCAGATTGCTTCTCCCTGTAGAACAAGGGGTGAACCAGGCACTGACCAGTGACTCGGAACAATTGGTAGTCTCTGCTCAGGAGAGTCCCAGGATAAGAAGGGCAGAAGTGCTCCTGCAGGCCAGGAAAGAGGCATACTGACTGGGCATACTGGATAGCAGCATCCAAGCTTTATACTGATGAAAGGGAGTGACTAAAGGGCGTATCACTTTTTGGTAGATTCTGATGACATCTGTGTTGCTGTCACAGTGTTAGTGCAAAGCCAGAAACATACATAAATGCCAGAGAACTTTTGCCAAAGAAAGAGAGGCAAATAGGTTGGAATTAATTTCCCCCCAGTATTTTTAAGGGCCAGTCTTTGCCCAAACAAAACCCCTTTTAGTAGTGGGTCTCTGTGTACAGACGGATTATAGGATTGGGCCCTTTAGAATAATGTACACATTTTTTAAATGTAAATGTGATATTTTTCAGTTAATCCTTATTTTTGGTTAAAAAAATCATTCGTTATAAATACATCATAGCAGTTTCTGGTTAGCTAGGTTTCCATAGTTTCTTTCATGATCACTGTCTATTTTTTTCCTCTGGTGGTATTTTCTGTGGTTAGTTTCTAGCATAATTTTAGCTTTCTCTCCTTTTCTCGGTGTGATGCCTTTGGGGCTTTTGCACTGCTGTTGCTGTAAATTCCTACAATAGTAATTTTTTTCCACTTACAGCTCTCTTCCAAAGGAAAAACCACTACAGTGGAGCGGAAATCTCCTTCTCCTATACCTGGAAACATGAATAGGAAAATCAGTAAGTATTATTTCCCAGGTGGTTAGAAATTACCTACGTAACCATACAATTGGACAGTGTCTTTGTCGTCAGGATACATTGTAAATCTTCTGTTCTATGTAAAGTTGATGTTAGATAGTAGTTTTTAACCATTTGTTTCGCAGAATTTGTTCTGGAACCTCCAATGCCAAATAGGAAAACACAGAAGCAAGCATTATCTTCTATGTCGCTGTGGGATAGAGGAGATGTTGAAAGCAAATTACTGCTCCATCACTTTCTAAGTGAATGTTTAAAATCAAACCCTTTAAAGGATTGACATGTTTACAATAAAAGATGAAATGTGCAAAGAGTGGGAGCAACACAACATAGTACAAGAGTGTCTGTTCTCTTTTCTTTGTTTTTCTTGAATAAACAATTTAGTGCGGGTTTTCACTTAATATCATGGTGCTTTAAAAACATTTTTTTTTTACCAGTGCTCATTAGTAGTATAAGTACACTCCGTCTACAAAGGGAAAAAAGGTGAAATACACATTGCAAAGTACAAAATCCTCAGTCCACCTGAAGTGGGTCTGAAGTGGCACTATGCAACATAACGCCCTAATCCTGCAAGTCATTACATGTGGGCAAAGTAAAGTCAATTGGGGCCCACCACACAGACTCAGCAAATTGCATGATTGGGGGGCTAACAATGGAAAGGGGAGTTTCTGTCTCTCCTTAAGCATGGAAGGAATTTGCCAAGTCCCTAAAATGATCACTTATGAAACCTGTCAATCAAACATATAAAGAAGTAAGCTTCATGATTTAGAGTTCCAGTAAATAAAATATTTTTCCTTGCCTGTTTAGTAATAATAATAGTTAGCGCTGGTATTTTCTAGCACTTTACACCTTCAAAGCATTAAACAAACATTAACTACTGAGTATGGGCCTGATCCAAAGATCACTGAAAGCAAAGAGAGTTTCCACTGACTTCATTGAGTTTTAGACCAGATCAAAGTGCTGAAAGGCCAAATATTAAAAAAAGAAAAAATGGACCTAGCTCCAAAAAGAGCTTTCTATCTAGGATAATACAACAGCTGAGAAGCAAAGTTCTCACAGCTAAATGCCTTTTTTTAATGTGTATGTTCTGGGGAGTTACCAGGCTGTCTGTTACATTCTCTTCCCATTGTCACACTGTTTAAATTGCTGAAAGGTTTTATACCTGTAGGTAAAGGAAGCGGCCAGCTTTCCCTCCTTCTCCCCCAGCTGCCCCAGCCGTTTGTTTCTTTTCCTCCAAGTTGGATGGTCACAATACCAATGAAATAACAAATCTGCCTATTTCTAAATATACACATTTGTTGGATAATTTAATACATTAACTTTAAAACTCAGATTAGCAGGTATTTGTAATAACATTTAAATGTATTTTACTGAGTTGGCTAGAGTCTCATAGAAAACACAAATGCTTTATAGGGTATTAAAAAGATAATGTTACCACAGGGTTCAGGTAATATTGTTGACATAAATGTACATCATGATGTTTTATAGAATCACAGAAATTAGTGATAGAATAAATAATATCTGTTGACTGTGTTTTCTACCATCTTTATTCCGGCCCCACCTCTTCCCCTGAGGCCCTGCCCCCCCCCCCCCCCCCCCGGGTTGGGAGGGACTTGCCTGCGGAGCCGGGGCTGGGAGCTGCAGCCACGCAACACAGGTAGGAGGCGACCCCAGCTGAGTAGGGGCTGGTGCAGGTGATGACCCGGCATCTCCCCCGCCCTCAGTAACCAGACTTTTGGTTGTCTGGTCCCCTTTTCATCCACATTTTCTGGTCGAAAACCAGGCACCTGGCCACCCTATTAAAGAATCTATCACAGTCAGAGGGGAGGCAGCATAGTGGATAGATCATTGGACTGGGATTCAAGAGACCTGAATCCTTGCTCTACCATTAACCTGCTCCATGACCTTGGGATCTCACTTTACCTCTCTCTGCCTTGGTTCACCTTCCCATCCTGTGTCTACTTGTCTATTTAGGCCTCAATCATGCAAAAGCTTGAGAACTCTCAGTGCATAAAATTAAACAGATGCTTTGCAGAATCAGGGTCTTGGCAGAATTCGGGTCCTGACTTTAAACTCTTTGAAGAAGGGACAGTTTCTCATTACATGTTTGTGCAATATATGGTACAGGGGACCCAATCTTGGTTGGGGCCTCTAGGTGTTACCATAATACATATAATAAATGGATAGACTGCTCCCTTCTTGCTGCCTGAGAGCTTATGGTGCATTTATCTTCCTCATGCACACGTGCCAATCAACAGAGCTAGTTGTTAGTGCACTGGGGTTGTGGGCGGGGGCGGGGGGGGAGAAGAGAAAGTTCAGAGTCAGCAAGTTGCTTCCCATGCAGGGCTGTGCCGTACAGGCATGATTAATTTCTGTATCTGGCATCTGCATGTTTCCTCCCCTCCCTCACTCCATTCTCTTATGGGCACTAGGGAAGTGTATGCTGTACTAGCAGCTCCACCATCCTTAGAAGTGGTCCAGCCTACACCTTTGACAGGTTAGTGCTAGCTAGGAGGCTGGAGCCATGGCTGTATCCCCCACCCAGATTGTGGCTGCCTCATGTGCACAGGTGCAAACTCCTTGAGCTGTCTCCCTATATCCTTGAACACCATGAAGAGCCAGACAGTATTTGACAGCAGAAAATGTATTAACTTGAGTGGCTTTGAATCTTTATTCACAGGAATTTAAGAGATAAATTCCATAAGAACTGTTGACTTTACAATAGGGCAACATATCACTAAATTTCCTTTAGAACATAAGATTGGGTGGCTTTTTTCTGTCAGATCATTTCAATCTGCATATCAAGTGGTTGCTTGTTTGCCATTCTGAGAAGTGCTTTCTGTGCATCTGTGCCTTTGGGAATCTCTCTGCACTCCTTTTGTTACGCCTGGAGAAGTGAAAGAGAGAGAATGTTTCCAATAATTCTATGGAGACTGAGCTTTCATCTGCTCTTCTTAGATCCCTCAGAACCAGTTTTGGCTTAATACAGTGTTTGCTGAGACAACCAGTCTGTAATACTACCAGAGGAGTAAGTTTTCAGAGCTGCTAGTGATTGTGTTTGTTTTTCAGCTGACTATGAGCTCACGCAACTACAAGATAAGCTGAGAGAGACTGAGGAGGTGATGGAAAAATTAATCAATAGAGTAGGACCTAATTGTGACAGGTATGTTTTATATTACAGGAATTTAAAGAAGAACTCCTTTCTGTTTAGAATAGATAAATTAAACTTTCTCTTGGAAGAAAATCTTTTTGTCAAAATGTAAATCTCTTGTATATGTTAAAATAGTAATTATGTTTCTACTTCATAATGTTGACACAATATTTTGCTCTATTTTTCACATTTTTCTTTTCAAGTTCTATATTACATTATTTTTTGCAACGTCAGTTTCCTTCAGGGGAACACCCACACCCCATTGTACATACTATGTAATTTGGAAGGTAAAGACAGGTGTGTCTATATTGAACATGAAAATGTCTGAGGCCCAAAAGCAAAGCAAAAATAGTGAATTTTCTGAATATTACCCAAGATGACTACTTCATTTTCTGTTAGCTTCTAGTGTTCTGGATCTTTTTATAAAACAATATGCAGTTATACTTTATATAGAGGCCTTTTTGAATCTCTGTAAAATGTTTCCTTAGGGGCAAGGCTGCATATTAATCTGCTTCAGTAAGCAATTTCCACCAGTTTAACTTGCAAACCCACTTGGTTAGTAAATATGAAAAAAGAAAATTTGCTAAATTAGTGTTTTTACATTTGTTTCTTCTCTGATAATTTGCTCACTAATATTTGGTGTAAAACTTTTTAACATACACACTGTTTAAAATTATTTTGAAATAATGATTGCATATTCTTCCATAAAAAGCTGAATTATTAAAAAACACTCCAAGAAATGTGATATGTATTTGGTTGTAATATGAAAGTTGAATACAGTGAGATTTTGTTACAAATTTTACAAAATTACAAATAAATGGTATGGGCCATTTTTAATCTGTTCCCATTTCCTTTTGAATTTAAATGTATACTCTTTACATTCAGAATGAAAAACCTTAGCACTGCTCTAATGTTGTTTCTAATTGTTTATATGTTATTTTTAAGGGCTTGATCCAATACCCAGTGAAGTCAGTGGGAGACCAGATTGAGATTTTGAAAACCTCCTAAACTGGAATTTTTGTTTGGGCCTTTGCAAAAATAGGGTTGATTTATAAAATTTGTTTCTGGATTCAAATTTTGATTTCCCCTTGGTCCCATCTGCACAAATCTCTGGGTTGATCAGTAAAGTGCAGTACTTCTTGTAGGTCTGGCTTGATGTGAGTAATTAAACATGGGCGAGGCCTGATTTCTTGGAAGACAGGATTCGGGAAGTAACTAGGTTATCAGGCTGAAAATGGAAGGTTTGTGCTAAGTAAAGGGTCAGTAAACTAGAAGACAGAATGTTTGAGTTAGCTAAGAAAAGAGGGGGAACACCCAGAAAACAATTTACTACAAACAAAATAACAATGGACAATAGAAGTCGGGAGCATAAAAATAAGGTAAAGATTAAAGTAAATCATGGACGGTGCAGGCTGTACAGGGATTGTTCACTCACAGAAACAGAAGACTTTTAAAGGAGTAAAAGGATATTTTTAGAAGTATTAACAGAGAGGGAGGTAAAGAAAGATCTGGGAAGAAAAAGGTACAGGTACATGGCAATATAACAAAGTCTAAACCAAGAAACCGATGACATTTGGTACATAATATAGACTTGTCAATAGACACATCTGATTAAGGGCATCATGAATCATAAAGCTTTGAAACAATCTCAAAATTCTCAGTCTTTTCTCTTGAACAAATCCTTTCCCAGTTTGTGAATTCAGTCATGCTGTTATTATTTATTATAGCATCCAGTTAGGATCCGGGTTTTCTTAACATTCAGCTTATTTGCTGGTTTCCATTTCTTAGCATAGACCTCCTGGCCACTGCAAAAACTCCCTGCAGGAACTACTCGTCTAGATTTCTCAGACCTTTGCTGAGATTCTGCTGGTGGAGAATAAAGATTTCTGGGTGTGTAGGGCTATCTCTGTTGTTCTTCCAGGCTCTTACTAGAATGTTTTAACATGGGGACAAGGCTGCAATATGTGCAAAATCTTTCCATACGCATTTCCTCCAAATATCTAAGCCATATACCATATTCCTGTTTTCATCATTCTGTTCAATGTACAGTATACCTTGAAATAATTTTTTTTTGCTAAATTTCTATTCAAGAGATGTTTTATTCATATAACTGTTACTTGGTGTCTAAATGACCAGCACATGTTAATCCACAAAAATACTACACAAGTATCCTTGAATCTGTCTTTAATTCTCAGAAAGGACGGTGTAAAACACTCATTTACTCACCCTCTTGTGCCTCACCACATGCAGTATATTGTGCAAGAACTTAAAGTGAAGTTTCACTCTGAAAAGTGATTTTCAAATTTGCTCAGGTTACAATTAAAGAAGATTTTCATCCTACAAACTCAGCCTGGGATCTGAAGGTCAAGTTAAGGTCTTTCAGGCTACCACATCATAACCAGTAGGAAAGCTTTTATAGGTCAAATGCTGCCCCCAGTCACACCTGTGCAACCCCACTGGCCTCATGTTATATCCCTCAAACCTACTGGTTTCAGTGGGGTTGTACAAGTGTAACTGGGGATAATTTGCATACATTGAACTGGTGGCCCTACAGTTGGAACTTAGTTAAAAATTCTGTTGATGCACAAACCAGCAAAGAATCCATCTGTCTTTCCTAAAGCAGTGTAGCTGTGCGGGAATGAGTATAGCAAACAATAAAATCTTCCTTTTGCACTGAAGGAAACAGGTCTGACTGACACAGGGAGCAGCTGTGCAGGATAAGAAACTGTATTTGCAAGTTACTTTTCATTTGACATAGTTTTTCAGTTTAAATTTGTTTTAGTCTTAGGTAGTTTTGTTTCTTCTTTTGTTTAATTATAGTTAGCAAAGAGAATGTAAAAAATGGTATGTTGTCCTTCAGCATATCTGCGCCAATGGGCTCGCTTTTCAGACTTGGATGTCTGACTCTAACAACTAGTGGCTCCACTCAGGTGGGCCCTAAGATGCCCAAATATCTATTTGCTACACCCGTATGCTAAGTGATGTCTTGAGTTTCCCTAACGCTTACATTTGGGCTCTCATTTCGGAACCCAGGTTTCACACTTAGGACTCAGAGAGCTGGAGAGCTTGTCTGTTTATTGACAACAACCATCTAATTTTCTCTCAACAGTGCCGAGTCAATGCAACTAAAGAGCTGAATTTTATTCTGGCTTGTGCCTCAATGAAATTGTCAGCTAACGTTCAGCTGCAAAATCTTTATTTCTGATTATTAGGTAGGAGGTAGAAATGACCCAACTTCATTCTGAGGTACAAAGTCACGTTGACAGAGATGGCAATTAGAAAAACCATCTTTTTACCATAAACTGAACAAATGTGCTGTGGAAATTGAGAGGGAATAAATATAGAACTCCATGGAGCCATTTTTACAGTCTCTCTTCAGCCTATAGCTGTGCTTTAATGGTGCTATTTTAAGAGGATGTAGACCAAAAGCTCCGATTACGGATTTTCATAGCAATCCTGATAGCTCCTTAGGAACTGTTATGATCTCAGTGTAAGTATATAAAAACATTGCCGTACCTGCCAATGAGTATTTTGGGATTCCACAATGCAGCATGTGCTTCATTGACATGATAAATCGTAATCGCTCTTTTGGAGCTAAAAGCATCCACAGCAAAAATGAACAACTGCCACGCTCTGAAACGATCTGAAATGCCAGTGCAAACAGTCTGCCACCTCCTCCTCCTCTTATGCAGTGTCCAGGCATTCAGGGTATCCTGGGTGAAAGTCTCGTTGGACCGAAGACCATCACATAGCATATGCAGCATTTAAGTTTCATTTAAGTTCTAGTTTGAGGGCTTTGGTGGGATGTAAATAGTGCATAGGACTTGTGCTGCCCCTCTGCATAGTGGTGAATTTCACTGTCTGAGCAAGACATTTAAAGCCACACTATAGAGCCTTATTCAAGAGTTTCAAATACAATTAGCATAGAGTGCTGAACACCTCTTAATAGACTTTTCCTTGTGCTAGGACCCTGCCGCAGCACAGATTCACGTAGGCTGTCGGTGGCTGGCTGCTGTCTCAAGGTGATATTTATTCAGTTTACACATTTTTTGTCTCTGGAAAAGGGGGATTGGGCTGGCAGTTCTATTTCATCCGCAGCCCAGGGTAGACAACTGACAAAACCCATTTCATATGGTATGATACGTAACAGTAATCTCAAATACATGTCTTCAAATTTCACAACTGCACACTTCAGATATTTATCACTTGTGATCTCAGACCCAGACCAATTTTATGGAGCGAATTCTGCCATCAGAGTTCAATGAAACCCAGAGGTGGAATTTTGCCCTATCTGATTTATAGCATGATGAGGTAATTTTATCAAACAAGACTTGTCAAGTCCATAAAGACTTGCCCTTTGGAAGTTTTCTACTGTCTGTCAGAACGGCTGCCCATCGTTGGTTAACATAACTGGAGCTAATAAAGTTCCAGTTCCATTGCTAAAATCCAAGGAAAAAGGAGAAAGTAGCATGATCATAAAATCCATCAGCTCTGTAAATAGCCCGTTTTCTAGTGTCAGACTGCGTGGAGAATTTCAACTATCGTAGGAATTTGAGTGGCGTACAGGTGTCTTCTGCCAGTAAGAGTGTGTAAGAGGTGGGGGATGTGCAGTGACAGTGAAGAAAAAATACAGCATGTTGTCAAGCATCCATTTGGCCCATATTTGGAAGCTCTCAACTGATGCTCACAGCTGTCATATTTCCCAGAGCAGATATACCAGAGTGAAAGTTGTGTGCAGAGCAAGGAAGCCACGGAGAGAACCCTGCATCCCCAACTGTGTGCTGGTTTCAGGCACAGTGCCCCTGTTAGGTTTGACATTCATCTTACAGGAATACTTAAAAAACAATATCTTCTGTTCACATGGCCAATTTTTGATCTCCGTCACTGCGATGCTACCCAGAGGTACCCACAGTTGTGGGGCACCTTGCTACTACCTGCCCCATCGCGAGAGGGAGCCCTGTCTATGCCTGCTAGCTAGGGTCAACTCCCTAACTCTCCCAGTCACAGGCAAGAAAAGCACTCCCCTCTCAGCCTATGCAGGCTTGCTGTCCCATATGCAGGCTGGCATATAGAGTGCACGCTCCAATCGCTGAGTCCAGGCTCCTGCTGCAGTGTCCAGCCCCTGTTCCACTGGACACTCTGAGTTACCAGGCCTGCTGTTCCCAGAGGAACAGTACACCATAGCTTAACACACAGCATTTAGAGTTGTTTATAGAAATAACAAATGTAAGTTTATTTAACAATGAATAGAGAGTCATATGATAGCAAACAGAAATACTGGGGGGGAAAGGGTAATACAGTAGAACCTCAGAGTCATGAACACCTCAGGAATGGAGGTTGTTCGTAACTCTGAAATGTTCGAAACTCTGAACAAAATGTTGTGGTTGTTCTTTCATAAGTTTACTATTAAATATTGACTTAACACAGCTTTGAAACTTTACTATGCAGAAGAAAAAGGCTGCTTTTAACCATCTTAATTTAAATGAAACAAGCACAGAAACAGTTTTCTTACCTTGTCAAATCTTTTTTTAAACTTTCCCTTTATTTTTTAGTAGTTTACATTTAACACATCGCTGTACTGTATTGGCCTTTTTTTTTTTTTTTTTTGAGTATCTCTGATGCTCCCTGATTGCATACTTCCGGTTCCAAAGGAGGTGTGTGGTTGACTGGTCAGTTCCTAAATCTGGTGTTTGTAACTGAGGTTCTACTGTATAGCAAATAAAATCATAACACACATTCTACAGCCTACACTCAACTCACACAATGCTCTCTTAGCGAATAAGGTACTGCTTACCCCCAAACTCTTTCTCACAATGTTTTTCAGCTCGGATAGCCGAGGGCCTTCTTTCATGAAGCCAAGTCCTGTGGCAACTTGTTTCACATTGATGAAGGACAAGCAGGTGTTCATTTGCACCTCAGATGTACTTCCAAAAGTTCATTGTCTTTGCTCCAACACAGGATAAACCTGTTTTTTCTCCACAAATCTATTAACATTTTACTCAGACTGTAAATGGGCATCCATTGTGAACCATACAGTACTCAATTTGCATAAGCATCTCTTCCTCACTGCCTAACAGGAGTGTGAGGTTCCCCTTTGGGTGACTTTCCTTAACTCTCAGACCTAGATAACATATCTTTGGTGAACTAGAATGTAGAACCCAGACCCAGAGATCCCTGTACCCTTATGCACCCTGGCTGGGACAAAGAGGTTCCTGAGTCACAGTAATACAGTTTGAATCCAGAGTACTTCAAACGAAATCAGTGGCTTTACACCTGTGTAACTGAGAACAGCATCTGACCCACGATCCCTAACCACTCTGACAGTTTTACCAGAGGCCCAATTCTAATTTCACACTGCTTTTGTGCTAGCATAACTCCATTGACTTCAGTGGAGTGATTCCTGCCTTACACCAGCATAAATTATATTATAATCACGCCAAATTTTTTTAAATCACAGCTGTGCTGTATGTTTAGCTGTTTTTAGAAAGACAGTAACAAAAATAGTTTGCTCAGACTAACTGCTTCTCTGTTCATGGCATTTAATCAGCATGGGAGAACCTGACGACAGAAACAATGAATCACTCAGTTTCAAGCAAAGGGTGGGCATATGAAAAGCCTGCTGCCTGAATATTTTTTCCCCTGACCAGACTGAGATTACTGTACAATGAGCAGTTATAGCAAAGAGCTTGTATTCACTGGATAATAAAATATATCAATAAATGATGTGAAATGATATGCCAGTAGAGACTATACTTTTGACTTAATCCTAAAATAACCTCATTTCTCTCACCTCAAATCCAGATGCCACCATTAAGGTTAAACGCAAAAACACCCTAATTTTTCATCTCTCCCTCCTGCCCAATGGAGCTATCCTGCCTGTGCCGTTTGAGGATGACATTATGTTGCTGGCCAACTGGCTTAATGATGGCTGTCAGTCTGCAAATAAAATACTTTAACTGGCCAATGAGAACCCAGTACTGTCAAAGCAACAATTAAGGAGCTGCTTGAGCCGCTGCCCACACTGTCAGTGAGGAGTCGTCATGGAGTGCTACACACACTGTGTCATGTGTCATTTGAAATTTAGGGTAGGTCCTGAATGAAGCAACATGACAGGACATGCATTTTCCCGTAATGTCTCAACCAAGGATCTACCAAGTCTTAGTCATCTTTAAAAAAAATAGCCTTTAGAGTTACCATGCTGCATTCTCCACCAACTTCATAACTTTAGTTTGCATATGGCATTCTCCTGCCCCTCTTGCTTGTTGTGACCATCCTATTGTACACAAATATTAAATACTGATAATATTGCCATCCAGACTCCTTCAGGAGTGGTGTTTGATGTTTTCTAGCAGGGCCCAAAATGTTACAACAGGCCAGGAAAAGAGATTACTGCAGCAGCTCCGAGAGATCACTAGGGTCATGAAGGAAGGTAAACTCATAGATGGCATCTCCCCAGAGAAGGAAGCTGAAGAAGCTCCTTATATGGAGGATTGGGAAGGTAAATGCGGTTTTTTATTTCTTCTTTACTGTCATCTGAACAAAGTCGTTTTGCCAGAACTGGAGAATTCCCCCTCCCCCCCCAATGCAAACAGACTCCTGCAGAGTTGCCTCATTTCTTTTAAGAAAGGTGGCCTCCAAGACTTTACAAGAAGGATTCGTTTTCCAATTATATTAATGAGCAAATGGATTTTGAACTATCCAGCATTTCACATTGCCTGGATAACACAGTATCTGCTGCCAGAATTGGCAGATGAGCTTGAGTACACGCCAGTTGATACTTTGTCTTGGCTGACATAGATTTATTTCTGTGCTTTTCTTCATTTGGCCAGGTTTTATTTTCTTCAGCGTTATACCACAGAAATAAGAACCAATATATTTTACCTTATTTACTTAATTTTGGTTTTGTTTCTTTGCTTGCTCTAATATTGTAAAGATAATTGGAGAACTTAACTCCGGGAGTTCTGTCTTTCTAAAATTCTGCTTTTTAAACTCCTTTTGATTTCTCATTGTTGTGTTGTGTGATGGTGTTTTAAAAACATCCTGACGGTGTTGTTGAATTCTAAAGGCTTTTTTTTTAATTGTAGTCTTAATTTTTTGCCCTTTAGGAAGCTTTCAGAATCGTCCAGAACATAAATGGTAGCCTCAAGCTCTGCTTTCTTAGTCCAGTTCTTGATGCTTTTTAAAAAAATGAAATAAACAAAAGCATTCGGTTTTATCTAGTTATCCAACATTGTAAAGGACGTTGTTTAATTCTAGATCCGAGGTCTTCAAAACATATCTTAGAGAGGCACTGAAGTATTCAGAAATGTGTTTACTTAAAGATCTGTGGCAAGATTTTCAAAATATTGTCACCTAGCAGCTCCCATAGCTCAATCTAGCCCCAGTGGTGGGTGTGAAGTGCTTTTGAAAATCTGTTGGAAATCCTGACCCCCATGGTAGTCAATGGGAGTTTTGCCATTGGCTTCAAAGGGGCCAGGATTTCACCCCATCCCCTACAAGACTTTAACATTCTTATGATAAGCTCTAAATTCCTTGAACAGATTTGTCAGCGTGGTTGTTGTATCAGGATGGTCTATTTTAAAACTGGATTTAATATTTTAAGGTTCATGTCACTTTTGTTCCTAAGGTTATCCAGAAGAGACCTATCCTGTCTATGATAATTCTGAATGCTTCAAGCGTAGACAGGACACAATCCTTGTGGATTACCCTGATCTGAACGAGCCCTCTGCTGAAGAGATAGCTGAAAGAATGGAGGTTATGGAAGATGAGGATTATTTGTGTAGTGAAACTTTACTGTCTGCTCTCACTACAGAGTGTGAAAACCATGATATAGGACAGAAAAAGGACGAGCAGATCAGCTTCAGTGACCAAGGTGGTGTTCTCCATCACAGCCATAACTTTGAGAAGTGCTACTGTTGCCACTATGAAGAGGATGATCCTGCTGTCATCGCAGAGAATGCTGGGTTCCAGGCTGACAGCTGCAGCGAGGCTGAAGACACAGCCAAAGATGATCTCTCCATGGATTCTGACAACGAAAAAGCAGGACTGAAAAGCCAAAAAGTCAATGATATGGATGCAGTAGGCATGCTGAGAAAGCGAAACACAAAGGGACTTGAGTAATAGGGACCACCATGTGTGGCTATAGCAAGAGTCCTCAAACTCTCACACCTGTGTTCTTTGTTCTTGACCCACATTTATCTTCTCCATTTCCAGCTCTTGGCCATGATCACACCACTACCTGAACTGGAAGCTAATGGCCCTCTTTAAATTACTCCATTATTGCGTCCAGCACATGCTTGCTAGAGACTGCTATGAACGGGAACAGAAGATTATTTTGTTCCAATATCCACACTCTGTCTTTACTTAATCCTGTGTGATTACTGCCTCTGAATAACCACCTCTTCCTCTGAAATGTTAGCTGCACTGTAGTGTCCTGCCTCGAGCCTACCTGCTGCCTTTGACAGCTATCAGTTATGAAAACAAGACCATTTGCATCAGATTATTTAGGAAGATGGAGAGGAATGTGTTAAGTTTCGTAGCTTCTCTTTTGCGCTGAAGCAGATGGTAAGTATCTTCTCACCTAACCGGCAAGGCAATCTGCAGGGACAACACGAATGACCAACTCCTTTTTCAACCACATTGCTGTCACAGTAATTAATTAATATATACGACAGAACAGGATATGCATTCCTTGACCATTGGGGCACTCTGGGCCAAGTACCTGCATGCACTTTCAGAAGTGAAACAGTGTCTCAGGGCTGCATGTGCTCACATGCCTTTATCATTTAATCATTTAATTTATCATTTAATTTAAACCTCTCACAAAGCGTCCACTAAGGTTTACATTGTATGTTATTTATGATAGCAGCCTACTGTGAAAATAGTCCATAGAAGGGAAAAATCATAGTGAAAACACTGTAAACTCTTTTCTTCTTCTATTTAGAATATATTTATTTTTACTTTATTTTTAAATGCATCCATTGTAAAGAGTTGTGGTCTCTTTAGGACTCCGTCTTGCTCCAGCTATGTCTTGAATAGTTTGATTACTTTCTGAGTACGTGTCTCAACAACATTTAGCACAGGCCTCACGCAACGGAGAGGCTGAAGGGAAGGTGGCTCTTAGCCTGCTCCAAGTTCTGGTGGGGGCAAGGGTTGCTTAACTTACTGCGGCACTAGAGCTCCCGCTAGGCCGTTCACCTGGATGGGGATGCACACAAGGCACGCCAGGCATGCCCTGCACAGCCCCAAGCACCTCCCCTACGTCAGGAGTGGTTCGCATAGAGCCAGTCACTTGGAACATGTGGACGCCCCTTCACCACAGGGATCCCGTGGAGCAGCTTTGTGCTGCTACTGAAGGTTTTTTGGTTTTTTTTCCTCACCTCTATTTAATGAAGTGTTAAGCTGGAGCAGTAATGGCAGGTGCTGTCAGATACCAGACCAGAAGTTGTTTCATGCGCCCTGCCCGCTAATATTATCATGTGCTTGAAAACAAATGCTCTAATGAGCTGCTTGGTCTCTTGTTTGCCTATATGCCCAGCTGCTGAAAAGGGCACTGTTTTCAGTGGCAAGACATTATGCCACTTCATTTAGGGAATGTGCTCCCGCCCTTTACAAGCGGCATTTCTTTCTCCATGTAGCTCCAGCATCAGTGCTTGTAAAATACTTTATTAGCTGTACTAACAGTTGTGTGAAAAGCAAATACTCCAGGGGAGGGAAAGGCAGTCGGGGGACTGTGGACACTTCTGGCTGTTAACATACATCTTCATGTATTACTCCTGGGGGACTTCTGCGCCACTGCATGCTTTTTTTTCTACCCACCAAAAATAACTTTTGCCCACCAGGGGGCACCGTGGCACTAGAATTGAGCAGCCACTCCCAGCCAGCCCCAGTTACCATAGGGAAGAGAATGAACCTGCCTTCTTCCCAGTGCCAGTCAGGAGACAGGGAATCAGACAGCATGGGGCTGCTGGAGTGGGAGGGGGTCACAGATGGGTTCATAAGGGCTAGTGGGGGAGGACAGATTGTGTTTGGGGCTGAATGAGTGTGGAGGCTGAGGGCCACAGCGGGGTGGAGTAGGGTTGCAAACTTTCTAGTCACACAAAACCGCCTCTGCACCGAGGCCCTGCCCCCCCCCGCTCACTCAAGCCCCTTCCCACTGACACTCGCTCTCCCCCACTCTCACTCGCTCATTTTCACGGGGCTGAGGCACAGAATGGGGTGAGGGCACTGGCTGGGGTGGGCAGGCTCTGGGTTGGGGCTGAGGGGTTTGGAGTGTGGGAAGGGGCTCTGAGGTGCGGCAGTAGGAAGGGATACAGACAAATGAGGGGTTCAGGGTACAGGAGGGGGCTCCAGGTTGGGGGCCAAGTGGTTCAGCGTGCGGGAGGGGTTCCAAGCTGAGGCCAGAGGTTGGGGTGTGGGAAGGGGTACTGGCTCCAAGGTAGGGCCAGAAATGAGGGGTTCAGAGGGCTCAAGGCTCCAGGAGTGAGTTTGGGTGTGGGAGGGGGCTCCAGGCTGGGGCAGGAAGTTGGGGTGCAGTGGGGTGAGGGTTCTGGGTTGGGCCAGCCTGCAAGAGGGGGACTAGGGCTGGGGCTGAGGAGTTTGGAGTGCAGGAGAGTGGAGGGACACATGGGACTGGGCGGAAGGTGTGCAGGACCACATGGGAAAAGGGGGTGGCTGAGTGGGGGCACAGACACACATGTGGGGAGGGGGTGCAGAGACACATGGAGAAGGGGTGCAGGGACACATGGGGATTGGGTGTCTGAGTGGGGTTGGAGGGACATAGGGGGACAGAGACAGATGGCCTGACTGAATGGGAAAGGCTAAGGGTCAGCCAGGAGCTGCATGGGTGAAGCTCCCTAACAAATCACTCCCTACTCCCTAAAAAAAACCTGTTTCATATTTTTCCTACCCACACTAACAACCCTCCAAGTTCACAGCCAGGCTCCTTCCCAGCAATTACTTCCCCCTCCTTCAGGTCCTCTCTGACCCCCCTCAGCCTTTGCACTGTTTCTGAGGGGTACAGGCAACAGTTCTGTAGAGTAGTTTAAATTACTTATTACTCAGAGTTCTGTATCAATATGTCTTGTAAGGAATCTATTTGTCTAAAAAACATTTCCTGAATCTTTTTTGTTGTCTGTATTGGCACAGACACAGTTGCTGATGGGTATTTAAATGACCAAAATAATGAAAACTGGTGTGATTATATTGTTATTTTTGACAAATAAAATACACACAATTTTAAAATATTGGGTGCAGAATTTTTAATTTTTTGGCACAGAATTCCCCCAGGAGTAATGGATTTGACTAAACAGGATTATCATCCACAGTCATTGTTTTGTAGACTTGATGTAGCACACGGTGCATTTTAATCTGCTGCAGGAGCCCAAATGGTATCATGACAAACAAAGAGAGCATCTGGGTTCCTGAATGCGAATAAGATTTTATAGCAGGTCATGGAAATTAGGGTTTAGGAAATTCTAATGTCTGAGAAGGTGTGCTTCTAGCATTCAGTGTCCTACTGTTTATAAATACATGTCTGTGAAATTAAAAAGGTTTTTGTTTTTATTTGATTTTTGGTTGCTGTTTGCTATACATCTCAAAACAAATGTAAATTGAGTAAAAGTGCCACATGCATCTTTAGAGTTAACTCTCTTTAATAACATTTGATACTAAAATGCGGGACGTTCTTTGCAATAGCAAAGTCAATTCAGATCCATGCAATAACCAAAGGCAGAATCTGAAAGAAAGTACTAAAGAACGAACAATTTTGATGCCCACTTTACTGAGGATTGGTAAAGACACCCTTAATAATTCATTAGCATCTCAAACATGTGCCAATAAAATCTTTATACCATGCTACTATGTGATGTATGTGTACTTGGGTATTTGTACAGCAAAATTATCAGAGGGTTTTTGTTTTTCTTTTCATTTAAGACACATTGGTACTATTTTCATATCCAGTTCTCTATAAAGCCTGGCCTAATAGCAGACCTCAAAGGAAATGAAATAACTGATGAAATATAGAAATCTCTTTAAAACAATATTTCAGAACTTAATTGAGTTGGCCCAATGCCCAACCAAGGCAATAGTGAATCCCTGGCCAGTGACACATTTGAGGTCTGATAACTTGGGCTCTACCATGGCTAAAAACAAAAGCTACTTGTGGAAAGGGGAGAGGTTTCTCACTTTCTAAATATTCCTAGCCCTAACAGCTCATGAGATACTAGACTTTAAACTTGCCTTGGTCCAGGACTGATCATCACAGATGAATGTAGATGTGAGAGGAAATACCAAATGTCGAGGGATAGAAGAAAAACAACTGTAAGATTGTTTAATTTATTTTCTTCATAGAGTTGACAGATGGTTGAAAATGCTTAAAGCATTAGTAGTAGCCCTAGCAGAGATGGATGACTAGCCATGATAAATGCAATTTATCATAAGGTTTGATCTACTTTGAGCTGCAGTTTCACGGGTATAGAAATACAGGGAATGAAGGGAGTAATGCTGATGTTGCTTAATAGAGAATTCTTGAGAATCTGTGGATTCTGCTTTAGATCCACACACAGATCTTTTTCTTTTCGACATTGCCCTGCCAAGCTGTTGTTGCTGAAACAAGATTAGGTAACTGCTCAGAACTGCTATAAAAATACAAAGTCAGTGATTAAGGCTAACAGATGCTAAGAGGCTAATTGAGAAGTTATTAGCCGGTGAGTAACCAACATAGGGCTACATGGGGGACAGTTAATTTTCAGATAAAGGTAATTCGGATAACTGGAATTATACTGTACTTGTACATATATAGACTATTTAAATTAAATGTATTTAAGGGGATGCAATTTTCTGTATAGGTGCCAGGTTGACTGTCTTGGAAAGTGAAGTCCATTTTAGGTACCAAACAGGTAGAGTTAAAGATTATGCGAGAGAGAAGCTGGAAAAGCCAGCACATAAAGAACTGATGGGAGTGATCTATTCCCCCTAATGGGAAATAACACAAGTATTATGGCTTGGATAGTATTTGAGCGTGGACAGATAACGAACTGCCTAAAGGGCACCATATTTTCAGACTGAGTGTGAGATAGTAAGGTACCACATCAACAATACATGAAGTTTAATAACTACATAAAGGCTGCATTCACTCCTTGCTCTTTGTGCAAACCTCTCTTTGACATCAATGGAAAGTCTGTTGTGGACAGTAGGCAGCATACAGTCCTGAACTGATAGTCCAGCCCCAGACTGTAGTTAAATATGGAATCTCTCTCCTCTGCATTAGTTTGATAGCCTTCCTTCTACAGGCAGGTCTTGAACTGAATAATACGCTTCTACCCCAGCTAACTTATTTTTGTTTACATTAATTTACCTTGTTTCCTCTTCAAGATAAGTATATATTTATATAAGCATCTAAAAATAGGGTCTTATAATGGAAAGCATTGGGCAGCCTTAATTATTGGCATCGCTACCAGTACTGCCTCTAATTCCTAGTAGAGACAGCTCTACATTTTGGAGACATGCTTATCTGGATCCAGATCAGAACTTCATAGATGGAGGGCTGACCTCTATAATTGGCCAAGTCAAAATCCCAGATCCAGATCCCCTCAAACTTGGGATCGTGGTAAAACTGGGCTAGCTCTGGCACAATCACAGTCATTCCCCAATGCTACGGGGTTCACTGACAGCGTGCATCACTGTACTGTGCTGATATACAAGTGGCCGCGTTACCCACGCCAGCCATTTAAAGCAATACACATCTTGTTAAAAATAAACTAAGTAGCGAGCGTCTTGCTTAAATGAAATCTTTTGTCCCAATAAAATTATATATACCCCCCCCACACTTAATCATTTCTGGTACTTTGTTTACCACTGCTGACAATTACAGGCGTAACAAGCAGACTACAAAATGACGTCTGGACTACCAGATCAGTGCTGGATACACAGAATGCTAAAAATGGAACTAATGAGGTGACGTTTGGGTAGCAGTGAAACACTCAAGTAATCTTCCATCTGCATCACTCATTGACACCAATTAAGTCCCATTTGTTAGGGTTTTTCTTTATCAATTTAATGGCATGTTGTAAAAAGTGCAACATAAGCTTAGGCTCTAGGACCCAGCACAATATGATTCTCTGATAAGAACTACTTTACCCAAACAAGACAATCAATCCTTTTCAACTGCCCTCATCGCTCTCAGTGCGACAGCAAGCAAGACACCAAATAAGATTTTTTAAATGGTTCATTTCTGTGTCTGTTGTTTCAGCACTGACACATTTTAAGTTGCATATACACAGCAGCAAATCCCAGAAATACCATAGCTGTGATATCAGCAAAGACCAAATCTTTTATTTAATGCTAAGAAATTAGAAGTGGGGAAGACGAGTATTGGCAATCAGCTAAACCTCGCTTTAGCAATTACAATGAGGAGTCTTTGTGGCACCTTAGAGACTAACAAATTTATTTGGGTATAAGCTTTCGTAGGCTAAAACCCACTTCATCAGATGCATGGAATGGAAAATACAGTAGGGAGGTATAAATACACAGCATATGAAAAGATGGGAGTTCAACAAAAAAACTTCTTCAAAACCAGACTCCAAAGAGAAACTGCAGAAACTGGAATTAATTTGCAAACTGGACACCATCAAATTAGGCCAGAATAAAGACTGGGAGTGGATGGGTCACTACAAAATCTAATTTCCCCCTGCTGATACTCACCCCTTCTTGTCAACTGTTTGAAATGGGCCCCCTTATTTACATTGGCCTCATTAGCATTACAAAAGTGATTTCCACCCCTTCATGTCTACTGTTGAGAATAGCCCACTTCCACCTTAAGTGGCTCATTAGCACTGACCCCCCACTTGGTAAGGCAACTCCCATCTTTTCATATTCTGTGTATTTATACCTCCCTACTGTATTTTCCACTCCATGCATCTGATGAAGTGGGTTTTAGCCCATGAAAGCTTATGCCCAAATAAATTTGTTAGTCTTTAAGGTGCCAAAAGGAGAACTCGTTGTTTTTGCTGATACAGACTAACACGGCTAACTCTCTGAAAGCTTTAGCAATTGTTCCATTGCAGCATGCTTAGTGGGGGGTGTGTGCATGTGTCACTCCATAGTAATACTTATAACGGGGTGTATCAGTATTTAGTTTATCTTGTATACCCAGAGTCTTTAGTCCCATTTCCCCATAAGTTCACTGACCTCTCTAGTGAGTTCAAAGTTTCTAGGGAGGCAGGCCCACCTATGCCCAACCCTCCCCAGACTCAGTAACGTTTTCCCAAGGCAACTGCCTTTCCTCCTACCCCTTTCTGTTTTTCCTCCTTGGCATTCCTTCAGCCTGCCTCCCAGGCTGTGTGTGTTACCGCCTCCTCCCTGGCTGATTTTGACTCCCGACACCTCCTGCTCTCAGCATCCTCTGAGATGAGTGGTTACTTGGAGTCAGCTGCTTGGGCTTTTTTCTCTCCTCCCCCTCCCCATGTGGCAGTTCTCACTGCCACACATGTAGTTAATGTAATATATTGTTCGTAGTGCTTTATTTGAGATTTTGTTGAATTTTATAGTCGAATTTTTCTGTTTTATTTATTTTAGTTTTATTTAATGGATGGTTTCTTTGATTTTTCATTTCATTTTATACAAAAGGTTCAACAAATGTAGGGTCAGCAGGCACCAAGCACTCCCACTCACCCCAAGCCTGACCCTGAAGTTCCCATCACAGGCTGCATGGGCAGCCCTGACCCCGTCTCTCTCCTGTCTGCACCAGTCTGCTCTCTGCAGAGGGCTGAAAGTGTGCATCCCCTGGTCAGGAGAAACAGATCAGCATGCTCCTTGGGCTGATGGGCAGCAGACAGGAGAAAGCAGTCAGTCTAACCCCTCTGGATAGCAGACAAGGTGGTCCCAATCAGACATGTAATAGAAAGGGCAACAGCGAATCAGGCCTCTTTCAGGCCAGAAAACTTCCCCATGGCCAGTTAGGACCTCTAGAGGTCATTTCCCCTTCACCTGGGGAGAGGAGGGAGGAGCTTTTTGCACCTTCTGCAAGAGTTTCAAGTCCTTGTGTTCACAGGGTGTAAGATATAGCTCAGTACAAACATGTAGTGCTGCAAATGGCTACAGCTCCACTGAAGTCAGTGAGCTTAGATCCGAGCTGAACTGGGCCCATTACAATTCACGAGGGTTGTATTTGTTTTAAACATGAAAATTCACTGAAAAACATGGTGGGGAGCCCATTCTGTGTATGCCTAACTAGTTCTCTAGCTACTACTGCACAGGTAGTTTCAGAGGAGAGTCCCAAGCCTTTTTAAAAACGGTCATTATTTGTTTGAAACAATTCAAGTTTAATTTTTCCGCAGACGTTTTGTATCGACAAACACTGAAAAGTCTACAACATACACAATGCAATTGTGAAAATACCAAATTAGTTTTTACATATACTGATAAATACATTTGCTCCAGAATACGAAAGAGTTTCTTTAGAAATTTACTTCAGAAAAGCACATTTTTGCAGATTTATCTAAAACTCCAGATAGTTTGAAACAAAAGTAAGATGCCTGACCACTCAAAACTGGATAAGACAGTCTTATGCAAAGAGCCATATCACATTCTAGGCATTCTGAAAAAAGTATGACTGGTTAAATACTTGTTCTTAAGATTAACTCACAAACTTTTCCAATTCAGAACATTTCCCCTTTTTTGATCCTCATATTTAAAGGAAATCCAGACAGTAACATAGTCAAATTTTACTGTATAATCATTGGTTTGTTTTAGGAAAGGCACAGTGATGAACTAAAAAAATGTTTACTGTGGGAAAAGAATCTTTCAGTAAACTTTGTATGTTCCCTTTATAGGAACAACAAAAACAAAACTAACATGTAGCATCTACAATTTCTACTTTCTGGAAGTTTAAGTAAACAGAAATCAGAAACAAAGATTAAACTTCCTTAACAGAGCCAAATAACCCCCAACAAATCCTAAAAAGGTTAGTTACCACCTAATATCCTACACCAGAGGCTTCACTTTGTCATTAGCTGGATCACAATAGTGCTTTGAAGAATTATCTTAAGGGGTCAACATAAACTTGGACTTTTGGAAAATGAGTAATTGCAAAAACATCCACTTTCTGAGATCCAGCTTTCATAAGCATGTCCTGGATTCAAAAAAATCCTTTAATAAAATTATAATTTTCATTCCCCTATTCATGTTTATAAGAATCTATTCAACAAGGGAGAAATGAGAGGCGCATAGATGAACCACTGCACCTGCACAGAGCCCCCACACAAAGTCAGTGCAGGATCAATGCAAGACTGGGGCCTTACTGATTGACTGGACACATCATTTCTATCGTATGCACAAGCTAAATAAATTGAAAAAAAAATTTTTTTATAACTTTAAGTGATAGTTATCTCTCATGTTTCTTGCAGCGATGATTAAGTTAAGTGTGATTAATTAACTAATTAACACCTGCTGAAATTTCTTGTGAATTCATATCAAACATATTGGGCAATGTTGGAAAAACGAATGAAAAGTTACGTAGGGCACGTATGTGTTCTCTTTTTATAATGTGACTATAAAACATCTCATCAGTCTCTTTTGAAAGAAGTCCTTTGTTTAAATGCCATGTACACATTTATACTTATACTTTAAAGTGCCAACAAAATAAACTTAAAGGCCAAACATTTATTTTTTTCCTCTTACAAGTTTTAGAATATGGAGCTAAAAGGCTTGTTAGTTTGTTATTGATATCCCTTATCGCTCAGGGAGCCTTCCTAGGTGATTTTGCAATTGCTCTGCAAGTTAGATTATTAGATATTATTCTGCAAAGTATGGCTGTGTGACAGGTCTAGTTTCTCCAGCATGCACAACTACTTACAATATACATTTTATTATACATCACATTGGTTGCAATATAGGGTCTCATGATTTTAAGGCACATTCCATAGAACAGGCCCAATTCTGCACTGACATATGCTTCGTGTAACTCCTTTGAGTTTAATCGGGTTTCATGGGATGTACTTCAAAGCTAAATTTGGCCTCTGATGGCCAATTTATTTTAAAGAATATTTATGCAAGTACCTGTAGTGCTTGATTTCTCTAAGTCAAGGTCAGCCCAATTTAGAAACAAAGAAAAAAGCCACAGGGATATCTTCATGGAGGCACACAAGTATGTGGGTGCAGGGGATAGAGCCAAAGTCCATCCAAGTCAGTGGAAAATCTCATTTACTCCAATGGGCTTTGGGGGGATACAAACAAGTACGTACAAAATCTGAACAAGAGACCACGCTTTTCCACTAACTGGATAAAGAAACAATTTGTACAAGGAGAACTGCTCCCAAGCGCTCTCATTAACATATCATCCCACCAATGATCATTATATAACATCAAGCAATATCGATTCCATTATTCCTTGTTAGTACCATCCAATAGATGAGGATGTCTTTTATTAGCGAGAAAAGGTTTCCAATAAATGGTATGCCAAAGCTTTCACACAGAAATCACACTGATTGTCAATTATTCACTCACTGAGTGGCTTTCATTCTATTGCCTGTACACCACTCTGGGTACAAAATGAAACCGTACAGCCTTTGTACATGGACTTCCTTCTTACTTCCTAGCTTCTTTGTAACTACCCTCCTCAGTTTGGGTCTTCGTTCTTCCAGGAAAAGATGGCCAGAAGGCTGAAACCATTGGAATTAGAAAGAACAAAGAAATCCATTTGGAGAAGCTGTGATTAAAGTTTCTGTGTTCTTATATGCAGTGGTGTTCAGCACATCAATACAGAACTCTGACTGAAAATGCTAGCATGCTTAAAGAGCCACCAGTCAAAACTGGTTCCCGCTCATGAGAAGCTGTTCCTGACCATTAGAGAACGTATATCTCTAATGCAATATCATTCATTTTTGTTAAGGTTCCATGCACATCTTTGCAGCAGCCTCACCGGCACACAAAATGAGCTACTGTACGTAGAGTGGGAAGCAAGCATGCAAAAGGAATCATGCACAGGATGTAGCAGAATGATGGCTGAGAATTCAATAGTTGCATTTCTTAATGATAACTAACCATCAGCTGTGAAATGCTGAGTGGTTTTCTTACACTGTGACCATTGCTATGAATGTCATCAGGGTCATCAAAATCCTTGGTGGGGGGAAGGAGGGGCAGAGAAAAAGAAATATTGGTCTTTCCAATGAACAGTTAAAAATAAACAGATGTTTCTGTCATAATGGAGCCACTGTAAAGCCCAAGTATACTGGTGTGCTCTACGCCTTCCTCTGAGCATGGTCACATTCTGGCTCTCTCATGCCACCAGAAGAAGCAGATGCCAGAGGTGAGGGTCCCCAGCGACCTGTTGCTGTGTCTGGACAATACACCTTAGGGAGCCAATATTTAGAGCAGCCTAGCAGATCTTAATTGCCACAACTGAGCATAAGGGAAAAGTGAATCTATTTTACAAATGCGCTTGAGTATCTTGGTCAGAGATGATCCAGGCTTTAAAGTTCAACTACCTTAGATTGCACCAGTGCAAGGCACAATCTGGCAAATTAACTAACACCAATGATAAGGGCATCAAATGCCTTAAAAGGCTCAACACCCTCCTGGAAGTAGTCACACAATATTCACCCTTGAGAGAATCAGGGAGGCGGAGTTAGACAATTCCACCATCCCCTCCATTATGATGAGCCAAAATATGGAAAGAGGTGAAGAGCTGAGAGCTTACCCTATCGCAGTTTATTCATTTAGCCTCTTTAATTCTATTGATCAATTCTCCAGGGGCAGTTTACAGTTTTCACAAATGTATTCACTAATCAAAACTATGCACTAATCAATTTCTACAGACAATTCTTGGCCATAGATTGTTCCCAAGCCATTCATTCACTGAAATAGGAAATTCAAGTCCTGTTGGATCATTTTGAATGGACACAAATCACACTATTGTTCTGTCTAGATAAGCTTAACTCATAGCACCTTGAAGCAGGAGAGAACTGGATGAAGAATGAAAAGCAGGGATTCCAAGCCAGAAATTTATTGATCCAACTAGCATGTGTAACTAAGGCTATAAAAGATTATTTGAAGTTAGACCGAGTAGAAACACAGCCTCACTATCTGCCCTAACTATTCCAAAATAGGGTCACCAGGGTCAATTGTGCTGAAAACAAATATAGCACAGTGTTGGGGGCAGATCCTCAGCTGTTGTAAATTGTCCTAGCACTGTTCAATGGATCAGTAACAATTTACAACAGCTGAGGATCTGCCCCAGACTCATCTTAGTAGCAAAACATTGTTATAAATCTTTAAAAGGGGTATCCTGGTGCCATGTCCCTACCTGAACCCAGACATGAAGTTGAGAATTATAGTAAATGATGTGTTTATACTTGCAACGTAAGTACATTATACCTTGGAAAGAACTGGAAGGGTTAGGAACTGAATATAATTTCCAATGTTATCTTATTAAGCAGAAGTTGGCTGGCCTGATTTAATTTATTTGCTGAGCAGCCTTTCATTTTCAGACACTTACACAAAGACAGCCTTAAAGGCTTCTGCATGGGAATAATATGGCCCCCAATTTAAAACAAAACAAAACACGATTTAAAATAATTGTGCCAACATGGAAGATTTTGGTGAAGGAATTGGAAGAATTTACCTAATTGGTAAATTGCATTATTATTTTCTAGTTCCTCACACATACCATGGAGAAATATAAGCCATTCAGCTACCATTAATTACGTGGGGTGGGGAGGCAAGGGGAGACAAACTAGGACCTACATTATATTGGAGAGACCACAACACAATACGGAAACCTTTCTGCAAAACCCCTGCCATGAAATATGGCCTCTGGACTGTTGAAGATTCCTAATTCCTCTGGTACTGACCATTCCACATACAGCATGTCCCTCTTACTCTATTTATTTTAATGGCCAGACCAATAAAAACTCCTGCCACGGCAGAAGCAGGGTTTATGGGATTAAATTATTTGAAGCTGGATTTTTGGTACGATTTTCAATTTCCTGGTGAGAAATCTTAGAACTGATGGAGTTGTGATTTCCTAATATTCAGTGTAAAAGTGAAAGAGGTTAGTGTTATCAATGTGAGCTGAAAACTGAGTACCTCCACCCAGAAATGAATCACCTGTACTTTAATCATTAGAGCACAGATCTGGGACCAAGATCTCTGGAGTTCTAGTTCCAGTTTCTGTTAATGACTTGCTGTTTGCCCTAGTGTGAGTCATTTAACCTGTCAGCATCTCAGATAGCCTAACAACAATAAGAGGACAATAATATTATCTCACCACTCTGGGGATGTTTTACTAGCTAACTTGTACAGTCCTTGTGAACTGCTACATAGTGTTATTTTTTAGATGTTTGTTTAGGAGCTTTGATATTTATTGGCCTAACAACATAAACTGACCCTAAAATATATGGAACACTATTGCAAGAAACATAACAAAAGGAAATTTTCAGTGAAGGAAGAGTATGAGCAGATGAGTTTCCAAACCTGTCATGTAGTTAAAGATTTGCCAAAGTGATTCCTGGATATCAGGGTTCACATTTCTTGGAGTGCATCCCACTGCTAGCAATGGGACTGCCGGCAAGTAGGAGTTATCAGTCAGACAGGTGGTAAGCCCTTGTGATAAAGTCTATAAATCCCTGTTTTGGTTTAAATGAGACATTTTTTTCCTAATGCCAACCACTAAGACTCCAAACTAGAGCTGGTCAAAAATGTGCGGGTGGATGGAGGTCCAGAAGAAATGTAGTGGAAATTGCATTCTTTTCTTCATGAAAATGTTGCATTTTTCTGATCTACTACTAACCCCTCTGCAGCTGGTATTGGACAATACTGAAGTCCAGAACCAAGGAAGTGACAGCGCATCAAAATATTGAGCCTATATGGTGGAGAAAAATCAGAGGTTTGTCATAGTAACTCCACTAGGATAACCCTAAGACAGCTACTGACTACCATCCAAAATGCATCTCCACAGATTGGCAAAGAAAGCTGCTGGCAAAGGCAGCTCTCTCTCAGCAGGACCAAGGTAGTGTATCTATAGCTACACAGAAATCACAGCTTTATCTGGGCCCTATCTTTTTCTTTGGGAATGCTTTAAGTAAGGCCATCATCTGTGCTAGAAAAATAACCATGTTTAGAGACATCTGAGGCTAAACTATATTATAATAGGATTTCTTCTTTCTAGGGTGGACAGGAAATCCTTTGTATATTAGGGAACAGGCTTTTGGCCAATGTCAAGCCTTAGGATGTCTTCTATCCACTCCATACTGGGAGGAAACAATCCTCCTGTAAGGTGGGTAGGCCATAGCCATGTCTGACAAACATGTTTCAACTGTTACTTTTCTAAGGTAGATGGTCCCTAAAGCAGAACTATTAACAAAAATCCATTCACATTTCTTACGTTTTGGGGTATTCTGCATTACAAAAATGATTGGTCAAATGAAGGGATTTTCCCATGGCTCAAGGCCAAACGTAGTATAAAGTGATAGTATCAGTATCTGAGACAGTGCAGAATAGCCTGCAGAATCAAATGGGACTAAGAAGATCATGCAGTTGTGCATCTGTTAGCAGTTAATACAGTGATTTTAGTAAGTGGTTTGGAGGGAAAAGTTCAAAAGTGCCTAAGGAAGTTAAGAGCCCAAATCCTATCGGTACTTTGGCTCCTGACTCCCTTAGGCCATTATGAAACTCCCAGTCTTTAAGTTTTTGTTCCTGATCCTGCAACTGCCTTCACACTGGCACACTGCTGTGGCCAAAGTTAATGTGGTTATGTCTGGGTACAGGGGCCTACTGATACAGTGCCTTAATGTTTAGTGTAGGATCAGGGCCTTAATGTTTTTCTGAATAACTTAAATGAGATCCAAACCTCAAGAGAAGCTTCTAAACAGAAATTCTTAACAAGTAATTTCCTTAGGATTTCATCATATGCACAAATCTTCATGATCAACCAGGTCTTAACACTAAAAAGTAAATATGATTTACCATTCTCATTCTGTTTTTCTGGGAAAGTTTGTTTTACAATTTAGTGTTACTTGTGACATTCCTAAATGAGCTGCACTGGTTTTAAAGCAGACATGCACCATGCCAGTTATTAACGGCTGATTCATAGAAAAATTATGCAAAAGACACTGTGCCGCCCAAATTGTAAGTGCCTGATTTTCAACATGAAGGAAGGACAACCAGGCAACAGGATTAAAAGAGTCAATGGAATACGTTCAGGAATGCTGGTTTTATGACGACTTATAAATGTACACTAAAATACAGCTATACATCACTTTGGAAAAAAGGAAAACAGTATCACATTGTTTGCCCAATATCTCTGACACAGTGTTTTTCTGCTCATTTGATAATCAGGGGTACATTGAGGGTGAAAGCCTGGGCCTTGCTGAAATCAGTGACAAAACTCCCATTGATTCTAATGGGGCAAGGATTTTACCCAACAATTTCATTAGCTAGTAAGTTTCTCTAAATTGCCCAGGTAACAAATAATAATTCACACTTTTATGTTTCCAGCAATATCAACTGAAATGTAAGACCTAACACATAAATAGTATCTGCTATCCAAGGGTCTCAAAGCATTCAACTGATTAAGCCTCAAAATAGAACTGGGAAGATGGTCTGATAATAATGATCACCATTTGACACATGGGGAAGCTGAGGCACAAAGTGGTTATGTGACTTGCCCGAAGACACACAGTGAGTCAACATGAGACTAAAACCCAGGTCCTCCTCCTCTCCAGTCATGTGCTCTAACTACTAGATAATGCTTCAACTTTAGGCCAATTTTAATACAGACTGTGTCTTTTAGGGGTACTTTTTCCAAATGGTGTGCATCAACAAACGTATGCAACATAGCCTGTTGTTATTCTGAGGATCTGTGGGGTCAGACTTTCAAGCAGGGCTTTAAAAAAATTCCTATTTATGTATAGGCAAGGTTTTGTAAGTGTTTTTTTTTTTTAAAGTGCTACTGTAGTTTTACATAAAACATACTCATTGTGTGGCAATTGTTAGAACAGTTACTGGCCAACCAAATTATAAAGCACGTAGAAAGTTTTCCTCAACAATTTAACTTAACTTTTCTTAAGTGCATCATCTACATAAAGCAATCTGACAAAACCAGTACACTGTACCTAATAAACAGGCTTTCAAGAAAGGTCATGTAGTTCAAGTCTTCTTAGTAAGGGTTCTGACAAACATGCACCTATCTAAAAAGAATTATTTATACCCTCTTGGCAGTTAAATAAAATACATTTAAAAAAGTATTAATGCAATTTCTTCCAACCCAAATGTATTTCTGAGTGTCAGCTACTGAGCTTGAGTTCAGTGTACTCAGAGCAAAATATTTTGAAATTTCTGAAAAACAAAAACAAAATGGAAAGTATTTTCACAAATCTTTTTCTCCTCATCAGCCAGCTGTAATATCAAAGCAAACACTAAAAAAGCAACAAAACAATTTTAGGTGGCTACTGATTAGAAAATGTAAAAGGGAGTTTAGTAGGGGCAGAAGCAAACAGAAGGACTGTATTTTCACAGAGCAGTGTGCATGGGAGGAGTCTGAGGTCACGTGTGATTAGCTAGGGGAAAATCAGTGGTGTGTAGTGACATGTATAGTCTTCATCTGCAGAAAGATCTAAGGCCAAACTGAGGTTTATATGAGAATGGAGAGCAATGTTTTTCCAATAACCACAAACATGTCCTTTATGGAGATTTGACAAGAAATTGAGAATCAACCCATACTTCTAATAAGGGCAGCCACCATGTGCCATTCTACTAAATGTGGCAACCAGATTTATCTGAAGAGGTATTTTACAGGCAAGAGCCTACTTCAGTACAAATTGTACATGTGTTTTCTCACCGAGTCACAAAATCATGTGTTTTCAGCCAGTTTAGAAATTGACAGCATCAGGTTCCTGTTCTGCAAAAGGTTAGTAGAGGCAACTCTTATGCTGTGCAGAGATCCACTGACTTCAAACCAAAACTCTGTATTTCTGAGTACCCGCTAAATATCAGTGGCACTGCTTAGGTGTAAGAGTCCATCAGCTCTTTGCAGGATAAGGAAGAAAGACTATCCTATCCTGAAAAAAGAAAAGGAGTACTTGTGGCACCTTAGAGACTAACAAATTTATTTGAGCATAAGCTTTCGTGAGCTACAGCTCACTGGTCAGTCTCTAAGGTGCTATAAGTACTCCTTTTCTTTTTGCGGATACAGACTAACATGGCTGCTACTCTGAAACCTATCCTCTCCTGTTCTATCATCAAAGACTAAATCTACTGGTACCAATCTGCAGGGCAAGGATTGTCTCCTACACTGTCTCTATTCAGCGGGTTACTACTGCAAAACAAACAAATTAATGCTATGAAAAGTTGCTAAGATGTAAGTGGTCACACTGGACCTATTGAAGTAAAGTTCACTGTACCCCTGGGCTGAACTGATCACATTCTCTTCAGCTGGCAGTGAACATACAGAGTGGGATTTTTCATTGGGGTACAATGCTGAGAGCTTTTGAAAATCTCACTCATAATGTAGGGTGACCAGATGTCCTGTTTTTATAGGGACAGTCCTGTTTTTTGGGGACTTTTTCTTATATAGGTGCCTATTACCCCCCACTCCCTGTCTTGTTTTTTCACAGTTGCTACCTGGTCACCCTAATAATGTCTATGGCTGGTTACAGTTCTCTGAAAATTCCTTCATCAAAAGCTAGAGATGGGCCAGAAGCTTTGCATCCAGGGCTTTGGTTCAGCACTATACAAACAATGGTCAGCATTAATTTGGCTCCAGAGCCCTGATAAGATTCCAGGTCCTCTTAAAGTTTGGGGTGTTGAGATACAGGATTTTATTCTGGGCGCCCTTCTAGAGCGTATGTAGAAATGTATTTCTAGAGTGAGAACAGTGCTCCTTTATGGTGCTATGCAATCACAACGGTCTGGAGATATCAATACTATTGTAAGATAACGTGAAAAATAAATGCAGAAATAAACTGGACAGACTCAAGTGGATTTCCGTGTTTCAGGATTCATAATAAAGGCCTAGTTATTACTACCGTGCGATGAAGCTTTACCCAACCTCTTTTTTTCTAAGTGACATTCCTTCCCTTGGAGTGGGAAGACGGTTAGCTTCTCAGATGCGGACTCTGTTTAGCAGCACTGACATGTTGCATTTTTTAGAATCACTTTCATCCTTACCAAAAGGACAAATGAGAAAACCCTACAAAGAGAATTTTCATAACAGAAACTCCAGGCTTCCGGACAGTGTTGCCCACTGATTTGCCACTGGCTTGGAAACTGCTATTACTAGGTTTCCTAAAATTATTGAAATGCTGATTATGTTTCTGACAAGCTCTTTGTATCCGCTTGCCTCTTAATGTGTTAATTTACTTCACTGTAAAGCCAAAGGGCCAAATTCAGCCCCAATAAAGCTCCCCATTGTGGGGGCACTACTGGATGCGCACCTGATGGCGCTATTCAGCTGATTCACTGAATGATATTGCCAAAACAAGCACATTTGGCTTATACATCTTAGAATAAAAGATAATGGGTTTGGAGAGAGGAGGCGGACCAGCAGTAGAAGAGCTTCAGAGATAAAGAAAATTAGATAGAGTCCAGGAAGAAATGATTTGCTGTCAACAATCTAGTTGTTAAGTGACAAGTTAAATTAAGAAGTCACATAAAAGAATAGGATATTAGCCTATAAGCAATTCAGACACAGTTTCTTTATGACTCCCTGTCAAAATTAATAACATAAGCAAGATTAAATCATCAGTACTTACAGCTAAAACATTATGAAGTCAATTCTAACCAAATTCTCACTGGGACATTGTAGGGGAACTATACGACTTGATATTGTTCTTATTATTCTTATTTGTGATACTGAAAGGCCAAGGTTTATGTGCTGTTAAATGTTGATATGAAGGAATTCCAGAAGATATTGGTGCTAGCACTCTTTTACCAGCAAGTCTAATTGGGAGACCTGTCGAACAGGTTATTTTGGAAGGCAGATACCTTTGAAAATATTTACAAAATGCATTTTTATTGTGCAAGGCACGATCTATTTTCTTGGGGCCTATGCAATTCCATATATTGTGCTTTGTTTAGGAAGAATCTGTATGCTTAACAGGATGGCAAGAATGAAAGATTTGGGGAGAGAGGAATTAGAACCTAAAAATATTCATATGTAGTAGTGTCTTTCATCTGGAAATGTCCCACACATTTCACAAAATAGATATGTCACCACTGAAATGTGGCCACATCTGGGGCAAAAGATAGTAGCCAGGTGCTTGAACACAACACAGCATCTTGCTTTACAATCATCAGGCAAGGGTAAGGACACCACAGTGAACTCTTGCAAAAATGCCATGGGATTTTAAGTGAGATTTGGGCATCTCATTCCTGTAGATGCCTTTGAAAATCCTAATCACAAAGGTTGGGGTGATGATACTCATAGTTGGTGTTTCTTGCTGAGTCAGTCGTCTCAGAATTTTTGTTACGCCTTCTATTCTCTTTGTTGGTGTGGGGTGCTCTGGGTGACAAAGATCCTTCTTTATACAAGGTATTCATTTTCTAGTGACTACTATGAAGATAATTTCCCTTTACAGTTACTTAGCTAATACTGTTTTATGGTACTGTGAAGTAACATTAGGAAGACTGTAGTCAATATTCTTTCCAGTGTAACTTACAGGCCATTTTCCCACCCAATTAAAAGAAAATGGACGAAGACATTCTGTTCGTTTGAGTGGATTTTGCAAGTAGATAGAAGTATGTGGCAATGCCACATGCCATTTTCTAGGCATATAATTATCATTGGAGATGGCCAGAATCAAACCCCCAGATTCCAACACCTTCTACACCTTGGAATTGAGACCAGATCCAAGTTCAACAAATTGTATCTATCTTTGCAATGGGCTGAACCAAAACTCTAGCTAGTCCTAGAAGCACTGAGTAAGCTTAGAAGTTGTCAAACAATAACATGAATGCCATTTATTTGTTTGTTAAAATTTAAAATCAGATAGTGGACAGGGGCTGAGAGAGTGCCTCAGATGTGGTACAAGAACACAACAGTTGACGGAGAGGAGAACACACCCATTTGCTGGGGTCTCATACTAGCAAAGTGCTGAATAATGAAAACTGCAAATCCTGGTTGATTACCATTTTTATCATTCATTGAAGGAACTCACTGCTCCTTTATCTCAGATCAGGAGATATCTTTCTTATTTTATACTACAGGAAGAAAATATTTCTTTTGTGAAAAGACTGAAGATGAAGGGCAGTCTCTGCTATTGTTTAGAACATATTCAATAGGTTGGGCCACGGGTGAACAACCCCCTATCAAAGCCAGGAGGCTTCTCTTCATTGACTTCAGGGGGATTTAAAATGGGTTTATTCTATTTAAAACAGACTTTCATATAAAGCTGTAAATTAAGCAACAACAATCCAACTGCAAGCACATCTGTCCACTGAAATTTCTTTGTCCCTATATCTGTAATGAGATCTGGAGGCAGAGGCACAGAATAAAATATATTTCTCTTATTAGTTGAAATCATACAGTCCAAATGGCACCACCTGTCCTAATGGCCTGTCCCCTATGGTCACACAGGGACTGGAAGCTATGAGACAAGCAGATCTGATCTCATTTTCTCATTATATAATCTAGATATGCTCTTAAGGATAAAAAAGGGGTTTTTTATAAGCACAGTATAAAATGTTACTCCAATATTTAAAGCTCTTCTGATAAACTGTTGTGTTAGTTTGGGAATATTATTGTAAGGGAAAATAGAAGTAAGACTCAGGATCTCCATTATTTTTAAATGGGGTTTTATGCATTTCTCATAGTTAAAGTCTTTCCTTGATGACTTTTGAGATGTTTACAATGCAAGAAAGCTGAGTGGACAGCTTGTATTTTGAAATGATATTTATTTATATATCCTATCAGAAAAGATGAAACAAAAGAAAATCCTATTTTAAGCTATTTATATGTCCTGAATGAATCTAAATTGTCTGTAATGTACACTATATTTGCCGAGAAGAATTTAGCTCAGTAGCTGGCACTTTTACATTATAATGTAAAATAGATTTTAATAGATTTCAAGCACTTTTATAATGAGAAATAAATATGAAAATTGTTACTGCAGATTTGACAAAACTCAATATCCAACATTTAAATCACAAAAGGCCAGACTAATTTAATATATTATTTCTACTACTTTCCTTCATCATTCACACAACTGGCTTAAAATAATGATGCAGCTCTGTGAAGAGATCTTTATCCAAATATTTATATCACTTGACACAAAATATGTATCTGAATTGATATAGGGATATATAAGGATACAATTCCCAAGACCCAGCATGCCAAAATGCTGGCATTCAGATTTTTTCCCTTTCTAGAATTCCAATAGGTTTTCATTTGAAACAGAACTTAAAAGCAAATAGATGTTAAAACATAAAAAAAAGACACCTTAGAATTCAAGTGACTTGTGCAACATTATTTTGTGCTGTCTACTTCTCCTTTTTCTCCTACTATAATTAAAACTCACTCTGCTCCTCCACATAAATAATAGCAACAAATCAAGTTCAGTCCAATATAGATAGGCCTTTCACCCTCAGACTTGGTTTTATATTACACGAGATCCTCGTCTGTTCAAAAAGTGCATCTTTTTTGGTGATCGTTTCTTCTGTGTTGGGTGATGTGACGTTCAAACTATTCAACACAATCTTGAGGTCTGAGTACAGCCTCTGAATACTTCTTAACATAAAAACAGACTTTTTTTTTTAAGATAGGTTTCATGGATTTAGAAAAGAGACACCACTGGGAATGGTGTTATTTGAGCCATGGTACAGTACATCATGGCACCTCTCCATAACATAGCTAAGACTATCAGACTGGACTTTTATTTACAGAAACTTGGTGCCACTTCCAGAAAAATATATAACAGATAAAACAATATTTCCTGAATGTCCTGAATGTTTAAAAGATTCCAATTATTTTCTCCCCAGCAATATGGTGGTCCTTCCAAAAATGAATTTTACCTGGCCTGGTTTGTATGAACCATAAATGATACCAGTGAGTATTTGGAATCATGTTGTTTTCCCTTGTGGCATACTGCTCAGCTGTGTGGAGACTCTACCATTCCTGTTTACTCACAAGCCAATTTGCTGTCAAAACTGGAGAGGGCAATAGCAAAGGCCTGTAGTGCACACATTGGGTAGTTGTAGTCCATGGTGAATACATCCTCAGCCACACGGCCAAACTGCATCACTATATAGTCAGCTGTAATAAAAGTCATAAAAGTGACAAAGTGTTAGTTTTGACTGCAGCCCCTATTAAATAAATGCGTGTTCAATACCAACCCACTGCCCAAAACTCACCATGATAGATGGATTGAATGCTATAACATATACTCAGACAAGTAGTCATGACTTCAATGGGACTATTCATAAGAGGACAATTTGAACGAGGACAAATTGCAGGAATAAAGGCTTTATGTGTGTTTTCTTTTAAAATTTTACCCAGGTAAAAATGGGTTTAAAAAAAACAAACAAACAAGACCGCTATTCCCTAGCATTCATAAGCATGAAATTCACCTCTGTGAAGAAGGCCAGCACAAGAACTATGCACAGAACTTGTGTTGATCCTCTGTACAGTGGAGAATTTCACTCATACCAGACAGGATCTAATTCTGCTCCCATTGAATTTAACAGAAGCAAGGTCAGGCAGGCAAAGAGGATTGGGAGAAAGAGTGTGAGAGGGGGTGAGTATGGGTGTAACTGTGCTGCCTTTCTGCTACTGTGAATGTACACACTTGACACAGAAACACTTCAAAGGTAATTGTGCAGTGTGAATTTCAGCATCACTTAGAAGCCTTGGCAAATGTTTAAAACACCATATAGCTCTCAGAAGCTGGCACTGCCAGTTCCCATGCATGGTCTTCACAGTGTTGATCTTATCAAGCCTTCAACACCCTCACTGTCCTAGACAAGACTCTGGTCCGATACATCTGCATCTTCCTTGTGTCATCTACACCTGTGAGTTATGTGAGTGCATAGTGGGGCAGATTCTGCCCCCACTTGCCAAGTGCACACTGAGGGCATAGAGGGACCAGAAAAGAACCACAAATGGCTGGGATAGGATTTCCCCAGCAAAGGACTAATACAGGCCCTTATGTAAAGGAGTGTGCTGGGGCAGCCCAGGGAATAGCACAGTGCTGACTGATCTGACAGGGAGTCCTGGGCTGTTGCCCAGTCCATAAGTAGCCAGGAGGAGGAGGCTGCTGTAAATTAGCATAGCCTGCAGAGCTGCTCAATTTACACTGGGGGGCCTAACCCGCCTCTGCAGCAGCCTGGAATCCAGAGGGTAGAAAGGTGGCATAAAGCAACTTTTACCCTTACACTGCATCTTCCGTGCTGCACCCTTCAGGTAGCACAGCACAAAATCTGTCCCAGTAGGTATAAAAAACAATCTGATCTGAATTGTCAGGATAGAATCAGTGTCAGAGTGTGTACAAAATAAGTGTTGTTTCTAATCAGTTTAGCTCAGTGATCTGCACTTACGATCATTATCGTGAATAATTTGGAAGTTTTTCACGGAGGCCTGTGTGACTCGACCATGGAAATTTAGAACATAGGACTGGGTGTCATCATTCCAGACCGGAGTTTTGTTATGCAGCTCAATGATGCTCTCTGTATTTTTGTTCTGCCATCTTGCAAGAAGTGTTTCATGTTCCTGAAACATCACACACACAAACTTCAGGTTAGCACTCTCTGAGGGGAAAGGGAGTTAACAACTTCCACCGTACTCCTTAATTGTCACCCTTAACTTCCAGTATCACAGTACAAATAAAACAAAACAAAGGAATGTTAAGTATTTTAATAGGAATTGGACATCCAAATCCCAAAAGCATCTTTGAAAATCCTAGTCCATAGCTGATCTCTGAAATGTATTATTTATTTGTAACATGGTAGCGCCTAGGAGCCCCAGCCACAGACCAGGAGCCAACTGTGCTAGGTGCTGTACAAACAGAACAAATCTCTAACATCCAACCCTTCAGAAGTAGAAACATAACCAATCTGGGTGAAAGAGGACATCCTTTAGTAATTTTAATTGTTGAGACACATTGTGACTTACATTGCGTGGTCGGATAGAAACTCTTTCATGGTCCATATTCATTCCTGGTATGACTACACTCATTTTGCGAGGTCCTTTAAATCCCAAGACATTTGTTTCCTAAAAAATTTTTAGAAAAAGTATTTGTAATGCTTCTTATTTTTAATCTTGGAAGTTAAGTTCTTTAGCACAGAGGATAAAGCAGTGTCATCACCCCATTATTAGTCCACTCAAAAACCATCTGAATTGCCTGCATTCATCAGCACTGTCAACCCCTCTGTCTTAACAGTTCTGACAAAAGGAAAAATGGAAATATAACAGTCTGCCATAAAGCCCTCTGTGACAAAGCTTCTAGGACAGGCTGCCAGGTACATTAATGCAGGTAAAAAATCATTCATTATTGAAAACAGGTATGAAATAACCAGAATGCCTGGGTACCACTAGTTATCGCAATAAATTGCAGTTATAATTTCATAACCACTAAATGCACACACACATTTTAATGGGGAGAGAGAGAGAGAGAGAGAGAGAGAGGAAAAAAAGAAACCTAGCTTCCTTTCATTCCACAGCCAGCACAAAAGCAAAAGATGAAGAGCTGCCAGTGTTAGCATCTGTTAGTATTGGTTTGATTTGTAAAGTCTTCAAATATGGTGGACTTGGAGATGAGAATGACAAAAACAAACAAACATGGTATCACGAAGGCAGGTTTTCTTAGTTACGGAGGCAGAGGCGGTAGAGAAAGAAAAACACTGGTGCCAAGGTATGTCCATGCAAAACATTGTGTTTCGTAGTAAATGTAACTTTGCTCTCTATCTACTCAGGTTTTAACCGTGCCCACTGCCATGGTAACTGAGAGTCTCTCAAAAGGTAAGTGCCAAAATCAAAATAGACCCGTAGTCTGATTTCTCTTTTCAGTCCTTATTTGTCCTCAGGTAGTCAGAGCTATTATCCTCCCCCTCCCTCTTCTATCTTCAAGGGGCAATAAACTGCAAAGGTGGGATTCTCAAATCACTCCCTGGTGGCCTATCTCTGTACCTACTGAAGTCAGTGACGAGCTTTACCATCAGTTCAGCTACCCCAGGGAGACACCAGAACCTGTCAAGAGCCTCATCTAAACTAGGGCAAGTGCAGCTCAATCCGTGGGAATTTTCAAAAGTGACTTGTGAATTTGGATGTCTCATTTTTGGGTACTCAACTGGAAACGCCTACAAAGGGCCTGATTTTGTGTGACCCCCCCCCCTTTTTGCAAACCAGAGCCCTTTATGATGTCTCAAGTGGGGCACCGAAAAATTAAGGCACCCCACATCTATAGGCACTTTTGAAAATGTAGGCCTAAAATTTCTGCATGCAGATGAAGCCTTTGTCATACTCCAAATTTCTGAAATCACCCCAGTTATTTCAACAAACATTCCTTACCATTCTACCAGTCCTACAAAAGATTTTCAACCATGCTGGATAAATCCCATTGGGCACAGAAGAGACAAATGGATTTTTATGTCACCAGGACAGTAATTGAAAGCTTTCTGCCTATTTTACAAAATGCTTCTGTCAAGGTCTTTGACAGAGTAAACAAAGGTCATCATTTCAGCTGGGAATTCCTATTTGATGCCTGTATAATAGTGAGACCCAAACTAATACATTTGCCAACAGCATTCTCAAGCTAGAGAGAGCTTAGATAACATAGCAAGAGCCAATTTCTGTGAAGAGACTCATGCCTAGGCTTATCTTCCACTAATTATTGACAATACTGGTTTTCTATTCAGTGTCCTGAGCATTTCTTTTCAAGCTGCAGTTGTGTTATATGCAATCCACTGAGACACCAATGTGGCTGGAGACCGTGAAAGCTGGAGTTAAACACTAATGCCGCATAACATTACTTGCAACAAGAATACATTATCCCCCTGAAACTTCAGTAAGATATTCATCAGACTTTCGAATAAAAACTAAAATTAATGCTTTCGCTATATGAAAAGGGAACTGAAGGGAGGAAAGTACTGATTTCACGCTGTAAATTATACCATTGATGAGTAAATCACTAAAAGGCTTTATGAAAGTGTATATCAATGGATGTAATCATTTTGCCAACATCAAGCTGCAACATTAAAATTCAGTTCTGCATAAACATGGAATACATAAATAAAGCAAGTAGGGAAGGAAAAGGAGCTTAAATTAAGCTCAGAACTTCCCAACATATCATCATCCAAATAAAGTCAATTTCCCAGATCTCCTCCATCATTCTCTTCCACCCAACAATGTTGTTATAAATACATTTTTATTCCAGGGCTGTGACTAGTGCTTTTTGGGGAAAATGGACGAAAATCTGATCTGACCCCACTGTAACTCCATTTACTGTAATACAGTTTTGATTTACACTTGTGCAAAGGAGCTCAAAAATAGGATCTGTGGACCAGATCCTCTGCTCCTGTAAATGGCAATAGCTCAATTGACTTTATTGGAACTATAGTGAGTTAAATCAATTGAAGAGCTGCTCCTGTGTGTTTAGGTGATGGATCATTGCCATTTACCTGACCAGTGTGGTGTTCCTGGGAATAGTATAATGGTGATTCATATGTTTAATCACTGGACTGCAGAACTTTTCCATACTCTGGCTTTTAAAACACAGTGTAAATTTAGGCTATTATGTGTTTTATTATAATAATAGTTATAAAATCCACGTACTATATACCGGTTTCAGAGTAACAGCCGTGTTAGTCTGTATTCACAAAAAGAAAAGGAGGACTTGTGGCACCTTAGAGACTAACCAATTTATCTGAGCATAAGCTTTCGAGAGCTACAGCTCACGATGCATCTGATGAAGTGAGCTGTAGCTCACGAAAGCTTATGCTCAAATAAATTGGTTAGTCCTTAAGGTGCTCAAGTACTATACACCCTAACTGCTTGCCTGCAAATAGTTCTGCAGGGAATACAAAAACTGGATCAATGATATCCACTGTCTTTCCTTGGTTTCATTCCCTTCCTATCTGAACTACATGCACACACCAGTGCCTTTTTGTAGAACTTATTTACTGTTGAATCACACACAAGGCCAAAACTCTCACTACATCAAAACACACTAAGATATACTATCTACCTCACTGTGCAAGTGATTTGGAGCCTGAGCAACATCCACTGAAGTCAGTGGGAGCTTTTCATTGACTACAATGGAAACTGGATCAGATATTTTTTTATTATCTGATCGCCCAACTTACTGAGTCTGGAGAAAACTGAATTGTGCGCTATTCAGAATTTAAAGGGGTAAGTGTTGAGCATGGCAAAGCATACAGCCAGACCTCTGCATCTCACTAAAATCTTACTTCAGATATATTTACAAAAGCACAGCTATTCTGAAATTGGCCTTTAGGTGCTGCTGAAGATTTATTAATCAACTATTCCACCATCACGATAAGATTCTCTGTGGTGAGAGTACAAACAATTTCTTAGCACTTGCACTTACTTGCACTTACTTCAGCCATAGTGCTTGGAGCATAACACAGAGGGGAGCGTCACAATTAGGGATTTCAGTGCATTTATCTCACGATTAACAATGAAGTTATTGCCAGTCTTTCATTTTGCTTGGATAAATGAGGCATGCTGGTCAGATTCAGTATGCTGGTTGATGCTGGCACAGCTTTCTCCAGAGGGGGACTTGATCAATATGAAATAGAAGGGAGATGGGTTTCACATCTGACATCAGATGTTTGTTACAGTGGGTAGTTTTTGCTCAAGGTCACCTTAGGATAAAGTTGTTTTGAATACCTTCTGTATGGTACTTTACTACACTGCATTTGTGCTGCAATCAGTACAAACAACCTTTACTTTAACAGGCAGTATCATTAATCAAATCAAATCCAGCTCTCCTTTTGTGCTGTGGTCAGAATCATAGCACATTTGAAAATCTAATAATTTTCTTCTGAAATATTAAAAGATCAGTGGAACAAGTAATAGGCTTAACTATGTAATTTTTTAATATATACTTGTAAGTTTTAAGCACACCGATCTAGTAATAGGCATCTATGCAAACTCATTAATCTGTTTTAGCCAGACTCACCAAACAGTGGGTATGATTCTGGTCTCACCTACATTAGTTTTATGCATGTAGATGCTAACTCCATTGACTACGGTGGGGTTTTCACCTGCAATGTCCAAATATCTGGTGATTCCATGCAAATGATGCAGTGCCTCAATTTGCATATTTTATAACTATAGCTCTTGCTATATCTATATATCACCATTTGCATATTTCTCTTTTTTTAATACATATAAAAAGTCGTTTTTATTTTTTTACTCCTGCTCTCTGCTCGCAGCAGCAGATCAGTTGCTCTGCTACAGGGAATGCCACACTACAAAAGTCAGTAAAAATAATTCACTGGACATGTAAGTGCCTTTATATCATAGTGAAAGCGAAGTCTAAATATAAAGCGAAGTCAAATGCTTGAGTTTATGATTTTAAAGGTATTGTTTGCTGAAAATCTGAAGGGGCAGGTGTGAAGCGCCCAGACACCAGAGTGAAGGGGTGGGTTAATGGGTGGGGGAAATGTGTTGTGTCATCTGTACAAAGACAGAACCAACCCCATACCCCAACCAAAAAACCATGTTAATGTTGGTAATACCACTGACCCTACTGTCTGGAGTCATGCCCATGGAAGTGGAGGGCCCCTCATTTTGGTTTTCATGTGCTGACAATCCTCCAGGTCATTCAGCGCATCACCCATCACTCCAGACAGATTGTTTCTTACAGCCTGAGACTCACCCTCTCAAGCTGGGGAGAGGGGATGGTGTGACTAGCTAGTCCACATCATACTGGAGCCAGGAAGCGGCCAGATGCTCCTGGTTCCTTCAAGGGGAGACATGCACTTTCTCTTTCTCTCTGACGGACCATTTCAGACCTACCTGCCCAGCTCCCTGTGAACTCTACTGGAACACAGATGCCATCTCCAGGGTGCCATTGCTGCTCATCATGTTTTACTGGTAGTAATTTTGTCCCCACAGTTACAGTTCCCACTGAGAAAGGCCTTGCCCATAAGATACGTACAGGAGTGTAAAGCATTCTATCCCCATAGTACCACGGCTCTGAGGTCTTCTGACTGGAGATGAGGGGCCTGTCACATGGCAATCTGTCTGGTGACAAGGAGTACATGTGGGTAAGTATTTCTTACCTTTACTTCCTGTTAAAGTTTCCTGGTCTTCCTGAGAGACAATCTGAAACTGGGAACCTCAGTTGTTCAGGGAGCGAATGCTGACTTATACCAGTGTAAGTGAGAAGAGAACCAGGTCCAATGTTTTGAAAATTAACTTCCACTCCTTACAGGTTTTGCCTGCGAGCAGTACTTACATAGCAAATAGCAGCTAGCTCCTGACGCAGGTTACTTGCTTCTAGGCTTGATGTTGTTTTCATTGGATTTACTCCATTGTCATATACTGTAAACTTAGTCCCCATAAGATTTGATCTATCAAAAAACAGGAGGACAAATTACTTTTGTTGACAATACAGCCTGAATTACCTAGTCCCTTATCATATCAGAGCCTCAAGTGGTAAAAACCCCATAATATTCTATTAACTGTAAATAAAATGGTCATCTGAAATCCTAAATATACATGCACCTCTGGGAGGCAGGATATTACAAGATGCATGTTACAGTCACTGTCCCTATTATTGCACTGTGCTGGGAGAATTCTGTAATCTACCAAGAGACAATAAATCAGATATAAAAGAAGCGGTGCAGTTCTAGTTAATCTACAGTGCCATTTTCAATGCAGATCATCTGTAAAAAAAAGGTATCATGTATGGTGCTTAAGACACTCATGAGGCTGAGTTTCGTTGGGAGTTTCTGTTCAGTTAGTTGCTGTTTTAGTTGGACGGTTTTCTTAAGTTCTACCAAAAGGCGCCTAGATCAATAGATAGGTACTCTTCTGTATATTTTTTTTAAGAAATCTAAAGAAATAAATAACTAAAATATGTGTGTGCAATAACATAAAACATTCATGAGAAAGCTGTGCAGTGAAACATATTTACTCCACCCTGAGCCATTTAACTATCCATACCTGGTTTGACACAGGTCTGGAAATAAATGTTTTGCCATCCAGGGCTGAAAATGTTTCAGCATCCTCTGAGTGGCCAAGCAAAAAACCACCAACTAACCGACCAGCCAAAACAAAACAAACAAAAGACTGTCAGAGTAATGTGGTTCTCCCTCTACCCCAACTCTGGAAGTTGGCACTGTGGGTGACCACCCTAGTTGCCTGCTGCTAATGCTGCTCCTGCTTTGAAGAGCAAACTTTCCAGTGACTCAACTTCTCTTACACTATTTTTTTAATTTTTACCAATTCTAATATTGCATCCAAATTTTTAGCCACTAGTCCAAACAGACAACAGATAATGACTTTTCCCTGTGTGTATATATACAAGTTTTTAACATCAGACTTTCGTCCTTTCTTTAAATGAAAGTCATAAAAATAATGAAGCACAACAAGTGTATATTAACAACAGACTTGCAGGGAGAAGGACAAGGAGGGGGAAGAAGCTCATGGTTCTATAAGAATTCCTCCACTTGTAAATAAATGCATGTCAAGGCTGATTCCCCAATCTGACACTTCGAGTGCAGAAGGTGGGGGCCCGCAAGGATTTTAAAAATTAATACAGGCCCCTCCAGGCTTGTATTAAACTCCCAAGGTTACAGTTTCTCTCTGACCTTAGCTTGGTAAATGCTGCCACCACCCAAACGCAAACCCTTTGGAACCCAGGAAGGTGCACTTGGGAATTCCTTCCTGTGGGGTATCCTCAAGCCCTTTCACCCCCCGCCACTCCAGGGAAGAGCCGAGAAAGAAAACAAAGGGAATTAGCTGTTGCTCGCAGCTAATTAAACAACATATGCACAAATCTCTTAGGACAGCAAAAATCCAATCCTGTTCTTAAAAAAGGTAAATTTTATTAAAAACAAAAAAGAAAGAAAACATCTGGAACTTAGGCTTTTGCTAGATTTAAAAAACCCAGTTACAAAAATTAAGCATCAAGATAGCTCTCTTGAGGTTCAGCTTCAAGGTTACAAGCAAAACAAAAGCATCTGGGGTTAGCACAGAGGTGTCCAGAAGCCAATAAGAAATAAACCTAATCACATCTTTTTAGACATTCCCTGATTTACTTACCTATCTGGGGTTTCAGATAAGTAGGTTAGAGGTATGAATTAATGCTTTTGCATACCTGGTAGTAAAGCTGCTCACAGCATTGCTACTCTGTGTTTCTGCTCTCCAGAGAACCACAACACACAGAAAAGGGGGAAGTTTTTTTTCCCAATTTTAAAAAGTTGAAGCCCTTCCATTGGCTTTTTTGGTCAGGTGCCCACTCCTTTCCTTTTACCTGTGGGCTTGTTAACCCTTTACAGGTAAAGCAAGTAGAGAACAGTTACTAAGAGGAATTTTATAGCTAACTGGCTGGCTGGGTGTCCATAAAAGGGAGCTACCCCCCTCTCATTTATCGCAATGCAGTTTAAGGCTTTTATTAAAGGGCCTGAGACAGGGGTAAAATTTTCAAAAAGGCCTAAGGGCAGATTTTCAATGGTATTTAAATCAATGGGAGTTAGGCACCTAATCTTCTTGGATGCTTTTGCAAATCCCCCTAGGCGCATATCCACACTGATAGACACCTAAATAGATTCAGAAATCTGTCCCATTAACTTTCAATAAGATTTAGGATCCTACATACCTAAATCACTTTTAAAATGGAAAATGGGACTTAGGTACTTTTGAAAATTTTACCCAAGGCCTAGAGTCACATGATATAACCAAGACTGTAACTAAGAGTAAGCCCTCTTTTTTTACAGGTATCATAATTGCAAAGAAACTGAATATTCTGTCAAGAAAACGTATATTCCCTCCTCTCTATCTTGGGTGCTTCAATGTTTACCTTAGTTTTCCAATGAAACTCTCTCCGCCTCGAGACAGGTCAGTTGGGTCTATAGAGATGAGGTAATTAGAGGTTTTGCTCTTCTTTCGCTTCCTTCCAGCTAATAGAAATACCTAAGGAATGCAGAAAATGTCACATTGTAGAATGTCAAAGAATGTTTAATACCCCATCCTCCCAATAAATGGGCAATGTTCCCGAGGTTTATCATCATCAGCAGACACAGTCACCTGAGACTTAGCAAAAATGGGTAAAAGCCAGCAAGGCGCAGTGACTGCTTCTTCCTTCAATCCATTATTTATGGTTTAAATAATTAAACCTGATATGCTTTGTTAAATGTTTAATTCTAACTTGTACTGGCTCCTCCAAGGGAAGTGAAAATAGAAGACTTTCAGTCTCAAAGGGGAAGGAGCCTCAATTGCTAACGATTTTCAGCTGCCAGGCATGGACTCTTCTAAGACCAAATAATATGATAAAGAATGGGAAAGTAAATATAATGTGGTGATACACTGCATAGTACCAAACCCTTAGTCAAAGGAAATATATAATTCTACTGGCTACATAAAAATTCTGAAGACACTTTTAATGCGTTTAAGTTCAGGTGCAACTGGTATGTCATTCAGGTATATTTTATGACCTTTTTACCATCCTCCCTTTCCAAGTGGAGGTAATAGGTAGGGTACATTCCTCGGTCCATTCCCTTCTTGTCTCTTGTGATTCGGCATTTGACAGTGACGCCCTGTGGAGCAGGTCTCACAGCAAACTCCTCCAGGTCATCAACATCTATGACAGGCTCATTTGTGGAAGGGCTGGGAGCTGAGGCTGCCTCCTAGAAGAGTAAGAAAGGTTACCTCATGTTTACTTTATGATTACAAAGGAAAGACTGAAAACACAAGATTTTAAAGAAACATGTCAGCAGCTGCACTGCAGAAACAGCTTTTCTTTTTTTTAAAAAAAAATAACGGCAACAACATACACATTGCATTCCCCCTGTTCTGGCCCCTTTATGCCTCTCAGGGGTGGGATTTGGATGCAGCTGCTCAGATGAGAATCCCCCCTCAGCTGGTGTAAAGCCAGTGGAACAGTTTCCTATGCCAACTGCATCCCCGCACAGGGGACATACTGGAAAAAAGGAGTGGAGTTAGTTGCACCTTGAAAGTCAGACTCATAACCAATGCAAGGCAGAATCTGGCTCAATATTTATGGATGAGTCCTTCCCAAAACCCTAGATCTGAATACGCCCAATTCTGAGAAAGTTCACAGCTGGAAAACCTAGGCAATTGAGAGATCATGAAAGGGAAAAGTGGGTTGTTTGGGGATGGATTACAGTTGAAGTAGCAGGGTTAAGAATGCCTGTACTTGAGAGTTGAGAGCACTTTGGGTACCAGTGGCAGGAGCAGAGAGAGACTACAGATGGAGATAACAGTAAAGCCAAAACCTCTCTCCCCATCACCAACTCTGATCAAAGATTTTATTTTAACAATTTGATATTTAGTTTACCTATTTTTTTTTTCTCTTCATTCAAGTTCAGGTAATATTAGCTATGCGTTCACTTCTGGGAATGTTTGCTTTGACTTTTCAATGAAATTTCAGGTCATTTCACCCATCTCTAGTTTTTGGTTTTCAGAAGATGCTCTCCTGTTCAACCTTTCCATTACTTACTTCTCTGAATGCTGTGATGTACCACAGCAAACCTCCCTCAAGATGCTATATTAAAAAAGTCCCTGTTAAAAAATGCTGGCTTTCTGACCTGGAAATGACAAAGTTCATATTAATCTACAGACAACACTTCTGCCATCTAACCTTGTTTGATTTCTTGCTGGTTGCAGAGCCAGGTCGGGTGTTACTGTTTAACTGGGAGGAACTTGAGCTGTCTTCATCATCCTCATCCTCTTCATCAAAATTCATGCTGCTTGAAATGCCTGAGGAGCAAGCAAACCAGTTTATTTGAAATGTGAAAACACTAAAGCTGCACATGCATGCATACAGGATACAAACGATTAGTATTTCTCCTACTCTTGCACCTAGAAGCTCCAGCTGAGATTGGGGTCCCAGTGTGCTAGGTGCTGTACAAACACATAGCAAGAGAAAGCTCCTGCCTGGAAGAGCTTTACAATCTAAACAGACAAGACATACAAAGGGTGGGAGGAAAGGAAGTGTCATCATCCCCATTTTACAGAGATTGAGTGATTTACCCAAGAATACACAAGAAGTGTGTGGCAGAGCCAGGAACTAAATCCAGATCTCCTAGCTGAGTGCTTTAAATACAAGATCATAAAAGCCCCAATCCTGCAAGGCAGCCCTTTGCAGATGCATGGGGGCCTAAAAAATTGCAAGATGTACCTCACTATGGTAAGATATCATATTTAGCTATTCCTAAAGCCCTACTTAATTTGTGAGATTGCAGAAATTGCGGATTAGGCTTCCACCACAATTTTGATTTTAATTAGCTTACTTTGAACAGTCCACAATTTTGCATACATTTTGAAGTTTGCAACACATACTTTTTTCACCATTAGTACAGTAGAGCCCCATTTATCCAAGCTGATAGCGGCTGGGGCTTGGGCTGTCAGCACCTGCGCAAGGTGGTGCTCCCATTGTCAGCTTCACGCATTGATGAGTGTAATATAGTTGCAGCAAAATGTCAGTTATTAAAAAAAAAAATTAGCAGGCATAACATAACACTTGAGTGTTTGTATTGTTCCGGCAAATTTTTCTTAAACAAATAGGTCTTCTTTGGCTTTTCCAAATTACTGCAATTAATAAATGTCCATTATTACTTTTCTGTGATTTTTCCATATCTTGTCCACACTCTGCCACAATTATTTGACAATCATCCTGCAACTGAAGTAGGGCCTTTGGCTATTCCTATCTGATCTCATGGGGGGCAGATCTTAGTGTGAGGAAAAAAAATTATAAAATCAAACTCTGTTTTTACGTATGTTTTTGTATGTAAAAATTAGACCAGAACAGAGGGAATCCTTAGATCACTGATCCATTTCACTTTAATACTTATGTGTCAGTCCCGCAAGTGCCCCAACCACACAAACTTTGAGGAGTCTAAGGAAATGGAACTTTGAAGACCAGGTTGGACTTGGCAGCAGAAGGTCTAGGTGGGTGGGGTCTAGGAAGTCTAGCAGGCCTGGTTTTCCTAGGGAGTTTTACGTAAATGAAGCCACTTTTCACTTTTGGTCCAAATCTGAAATTACAGCTTGATTACATAATATGTTCCAAAAATAATATTGTTTTCCATAATTTTGGTCAAGAATTTCCATGATCATTAATTCAAATATAGAAGGGTAAATAGGACAAGTACTAAACAAAGATCTTTGGAGCTAAATAAACAGTAGGGGCGGGGTTAACTTCTTCCTTCTGTACTTACCTGGAACATGATCCAGGGCCACAAGACTGGATTGGGAGGTGGAAGTGGACCAGGATGTATTTGCGTGGGGATCTGGGAAAGGAAAAAATCCATGGGCTTGGTTTTGCAAACCCTTAATCACATGAACAATCCTTAATGAGAGGACCACACACATGACCAAGGGCTTGCTGGGTACAGCCACATTTCTGCTGCCATAACTCTCAGATATTCTCCTTTATAAAAGCCAACCCTTGTTGAAGACTGAAATTTACCTTAGGCCCATTGAAACCTGGTGTCACCTCCCTTTCAGTATTTTGAATTAAATGAGAATGAGCTGAATTTAGAACTGATGTTACAGAATGTATTATTCATGCTAAATGGTTGCACTGTTAATCTTCCAGCACATTGTGGGTGAGTTCTTCACTGAGAGTCTTTGGTCTACTTTTTGATCTTTGACATACCAATATAATTCAGGGGTACACACAGATTCTACAGGAAAATTTATTCAATAACAAAAAAAAATATTTATTTTGCAGCAAGCAAAGACTGAACCAAATAGTGCACAGACTCATATACTAGCTGAAATGCTTGTGGCAATATTCTTAGGTTAGAATATTGACACTGATCGAAATTGTGTTCTGTAGCTTTTATTTAATTTTTTCTTTATTTTATTGCTATTTCCAATCACTTCAAATGCTCATCCTCCCACAAATACATAGGGGTCAAGTACATGCATATACATTGTTAAGTATCCCTTAGAGACTCAACAGGCATGGTCCCATCATCCACTGCTTTAGGTCTCCCTATTATGGAAATAAACAATACAAAAATGGTGTCAAAAGAGTCTCCAACAACATCCTGTGTATAAGGGAAGTCAGAGCTCTTAGACTAACTAGTCATTTTGGCCATACTGTTAGAGTTCGAAGACTTGTGCTCACCCACCATCATCACACATGAATAGGAACTACCTGAAGAGAATGTGATTATGTGCCCCTCTCTTCATTCTTTGACTCCCGTTGAGAGCCTTAAAAGCTATTTAACAAGAGCCAATTTTTCAGACTGGGGCCATGGAATTACAGATGCTTTTCTACAACTGGATATTAAGAACATTAGACGATTTGGAGGGCATACCATTGAATGATCTGAAGTTAAGCTCCTAAGCTTATGTGGATGACAACAGGCAGACACATTTGAATGAATAATGACTTCCTGTGCTACCTTGGAAAATTGGTGTAGTCAACTTGGAGTTACAATAAATGCCAAAAGATGAAGTGGCTGAATCTTGGAAAGGGACAAAAGAGAATGTGCTGAAATGTAGACTCAGCAAAGTCATAGAACAAGTAGAATCTTATGTGTACCTAGGAAGCTTGATCAGTGCCAATTGCACCATCAAGGGTGAAGTTAAAAGGAGATGTGCCTTAGCCACATGTGCTGCACAGAAATTGATGGAATTATGGACTGTTAAAAACATTACAACTGGTATCGAAGGGAAAATTTATCAAATCAGTGTACTAACAGTATTATTCTATGGCCTGGAAGAAGCTGCATTAAATGAAACAGAGATCAGAAGGCTGGTGGCAGCAAAGATGAAAGACAGCAGGTATAAAGACGATTGAAGAAGTTAGGAAGAGAGTAAGATGTCAAATCAGGGTACAGGATTGGCTACAACTGAAAAGATTACAATGATGGGGATGCTGCAGGTGACAAACAAATGATAGGATGCTAATGAAAATAATGCAAACACAGCCAATTAGACAGAAGGACATACTCAGGGACATGATCAGGCTGGGTTTAATGAAGGAATAAGTGAAGAACAGGATGAAAGGCAATGCTGTACTGTGTTCTCAGTGTCTGCAAAGATGCTCTGGGATAGGGGGGAAAAAGAATTTTTCAGATACTGGCATGCAAATTATATCCAACATTTGTGAGGGCAACCTCAGCATTCCATGTCCCAAATGGGCACTGGTGCATAAAAAAGCAAGGAGTTGAGCACACTAATATGCAGTAGCTTTAACAGTTATTTTATTTAGGTATGCATTTACACCCATCGTGCATGAGTCAGATTTTGCTGGTGTAATCACCAGCAAATGTTTGCCAATGTTTAACAAACTGGTTCTAAGCATCTTTTGGAAACACCCTAAGAATGCTTTAAAGAAGCTCCTGTTTCAGCTTTGTTCCCAGAAAGCAATTTTGTTTGCTGCTTGAAGTATTACACAGATCTATTCCTTCTCTAAATCTCAAAGCAGCAGTAATTTTACCTCCAGCTGGCAATGAAAAATTACAACTATCTAGACTGCTATGGTCACAATGACATTAATGAAACTGATAAATGTGTAACTAAATGTTAGATTTTCATCTGATTTTTGCTAAAACCTGAGGAAGTGTGTGTCTGTCCTTGTGATTCATTCACTGACAGGGAAGGCTCAATGTTAAAAATACTGAAATCAAAAGGCCGGAATATTTCCCACAGGAAGAGAATTATTCTAGTTGTGGCAATTTCCAGCAGATGGGGAAATCAAATAAAACATTTGGCATTTCCTTGCAAGGAGAATATTGCTTGTGCACTAATGTATTCTATAACCTATCTTCTCCTAACTGAAACAGACATGTTGGATGCTCCCTGTGGAGACAGGCATCTGTTAATATTGGACACTCACCACAAAGTTCCTGTCAAACAGCAGAATGGATTCAAATCAGGACTAAACAATTCTAATGACAATCAGCATGACCTTTCCTACCATCAGCATTGCCCTTACGTGGCTTTCCCCTTCCTCACCCATAAATAAATTGAAGGTGGCTTATGGGCAGCTACTCTCAAGGTTCCCACAGGAGCATGGTTCTTTAGATTCATGGTGACATGGCAGTGAGATGGTCCAGGGACCAGGGCAGAAGCATTGGGCCTGCACCTGAAAGCCTCAGCTCCTAAACAAATGTCCCCATGGTTCTTGGGACATCCAGGGGTGAGAAAAGCTAGCTGACAAGCCCCCTTCTCACTCCATGGGATGGCAAACCCCATCATCCAACAGGAATATCCCATGGAACCTCTACTAGTTAAAACCAGCTTATTGGTGCTTTGTACCCACAAAGGGCATGGCGTGCTCCACTAACCTTAACAAGAGTCATGAAGCTAAATACCAGTGCTTTCATTTAAAACATCCCCTGCATAAACAGTTAGGCTACGTGTACTGTACACACCACTGGTGGCAGTGTGTAGGGTTTGTGTACCTACAAACAGCCTGCCAGAGGGGAGAGAGATGGGAAAGTCTCCAGCTGCAGGGAGAGGACAGCCTTTTCCTGCTGCCAGTCTTTCCCAGCAGTGGGGAAAGATTCCACAGTGGGGAAATGCTGAACTCTTTCCCTGCTGCTTCCCTTCTGCCAGAGCCTTCCCCCACTGGGGGGGTACTTCCTGAGGAGGAGAAAGGCTCCAGCAACACAGGACACTACACTGCTAAAAATAGATGGAGAGACATGACTTGGGTGAGGAGAAAACATGTAGGGTATGTACTTGCCTAATTGCCCACACCCTACTAGAATGCCTTTAAGCTACTCACCTAAGCCAGGCCTCATCAGCCACACTGCTATTTATACCCATGCTAGGGGGCGCTATGTGGGTATGTACGCTGCATGGCACCATAAGAAGCATGCAGGGTAGACATACCTTTACTGTCCATCAAGTATGCTTGTTTTAACAGTTTTTAATATAAAAAAAGAGACCACCCCAAAATAATAAACCCCAGTGGTTTGACCTAACTTAAAAATCGGTTTATAATTAGAGCTGGTCAGAAATTTCCTAAAACAACATTTTCCCTCAGGAAATGTTGATTTATCAAAAGCAAAAAGTTTTGCAGAAAAATTGCTATTTTGACGAAATCTCCTTTCAAGGAAAATATGAAAAAATTGAAACATTCTATTCTGACATTTTCAGAATGAACCATTTCTATTTTTCATTTCAAAATGATTTTTATTTGAAATTTATTTTATTTTATATTATAAATGTAAACAAAATAAATGTCAAAATCTGAAAAAAGTTTTGATTTTTTTCAAAATGAAATATTTTGTTTGGAATTTGGTTTCATAGCAAATTTCAAAATTTTCTGTTTTCCTTCCATTTTGGAACAGATTTTTTTTTCTAACTCTCAGAACTTTCCAGGAACCAGAAAATGTTGTCCTCACCCAGCTGTATTTATAATTTCTAAATCAACCAACTTTTGTGAGCAAGGTGACTGGCTTATAAACATTTTGAGCCATGCATTTAAGGGGCAACCAATACACAGGGAACTTGTTATTCAAATCAGTCTCTCTCATATTCAAATACCCAGGAAACTTCACACGTGGAGGAAATGTATTCATTTCAGGCTGAGTCGCTCACATCCACAGTGTGAAGCATCTGAGATAATGAATCTCAGTGAGAGCTGCTCTACAAAATGAAGCTGACATTTAGAAGAGAACAGTCTATTCTATACAAGTCAAGTTCTCACTTAAATTTTGCTCTTTGTGGACTATGTGTACATTTTTGAAGCACCAGTTTCTTTCTGTAGAGCAGCTTTGGTCAAAGCCATCTTAACTTCAAAGGTTGCACGCTGAAGAAGCAGAGCCATTAAGGCTTCAGAAAAGCATTGTGAAGATTTTAGGATTTATTTCCTCCTAAGCTGCTGTCTGATGGGAGATAACTCTGTTGCAGAAAGGGAGAGACAGATACACACAATCAATCAATCCATCCATCCCCAGTCAGGGCTGCCCTTGAAAAAAACCCAGAACATTTGAGAAATATGCTGCCAAGAAGTGCCGCAGAATACAGTTCTGTCATTTTCACCTTTAGGAGGATGAACGTAAGATGTGAATTTGTGAATTGATACTACAACCACACTTAATGTTCTGCCTTCTAATTAAAATGTGGCCATTACAAACCCTTTTTTTTTAAATGCTTAAGTACGTGATTTCTATCATCCTGCAATTCAGATTGTAAAATTTATGGATGAGAGCTTTAACACCTGCCACCTTGATAGCAACATTGCACTGAAGTATGGGAAAGCCATGTCCCAGAGTACACATAGGTCTCTTGCTGCTTGGGCCAATGCGGAACTCCATTACAATTATGGAGGTAAAACTACAGAGCAATAAGGGAAGGATGATGATGATTCACTGAAGGAAGGACCTCAAGTGAAATGGTGAAAAAATCATGTCTATGCCTTAGTTTAGGACCAGGCTACCATTGGGACTAGAAGGAGTTGCCAGCCTAAAAACAGAGCAAACAACAAGGAGCATAAGTAGGTAGCTTTGGCTACTTACCCTTTTTCTGCATTGTTACTCTAAGGTCCTGCCTGCTTTGTTGGCTACTAGCCATTGTCTCGCCATCATCTTCATTGTGGCTAGACTGCCCAACAGTAAGAATCTGAATTTGGCTTCCTACCTCCTGAATGTCATCTTGAAATGCAGCAGGGCCATCAATTCCTGTCAGACAACAGCAAAAGTCTAGTCAAAGAATGACTGAAAAGCTAACCAACATCAACTCAGAAATACTTAGATGACATCCTAAGAAAAAAAGCTCAGCAGTCTGTCTGCAATTACATTTTCATGACTAAAATAGTCTTCAAGCCAAACTCATTTGAACTCCCAAGCCTTTTGATTTGTTCCCAGAGATCAGACTAGCTCTGTGACCTAGAAGAGAGTGTTCTGAGTATTGGTATGCATGGGAGTTCATCGAGCAAAAACACTCGGCTTCAGACTGTCCATAGCTGACATTGCCTCAACAAATACTCTTTTTGAAGCTGGTGTAGAGTTTATTGGGGCCCTCCGTGTAAAAGCTAAAAGGTTTTCTGAACTGTTGAAACAAATGGAAAGTGTATGTCTCTCTGTGTGAGAGCACTGCAAGAGAGAATGGTTTGGTGATTTCTCCACTTCTAGCTTTCAGACCTTTGATTATAGCATATACATTTCCATGAGATCTAAGCACCTAATTTTCAAGTGTATTCTGGGGATAGAACATAGACATTGCTGAGACTTTTAGCACATAATGCTAAATATGAGTGACAAGTTGAATTTCACATACTAAAACAATTTCAAGCATGTGTGTTAAAAAACTTCCAACAGACATGTTTCAAAAAATGTTCACACTTGTGGATTTTTTACTTAAACTATTGTGAGCCTTGCTTCTTCAAGGCTGGACCTCACCAAACTGTTCGTGTCAGCAAGGACCCAAATGGGTACTATACTGAATCACTCCTCTGAAGAGAGACCCTGTCTATTTAAGGTATTGGGTGCCATATTTAGGCTCCTAAATCAGTCAGTAGGTGCCTAAAATGGTTATTTAGGCACATAAAGATTTTGTTGCTTGACTTTGTGTGTTGATGTTTATAAACAGAGCAGTACTATAATATTTAAAACCCTATTGTATTATTATTATATTATTAAAAAACCTAACTGGTTTCAAGACTAACCTTGGTTAGTTTATGGAGGGGATGGCATGATAAGATTGCCTACAATGGCATGTAGGAAACAGCCAGAGATGGGCCACTAGATGGGGAGGGCTCTGAGTTACTACAGTAAATTCTTTCCCAGGCATCTGGCTAACGGATCTTGCCCACATGCTCAGGGTCTAACTGATCCCCATATTTGGGGTCAGGAAGGAATTTTCCCCCAGGGTCAGATTGGCAGAGACCCTGGGGGTTTAATCACCTTCCTCTGCAGCGTAGAGTACGGGGCATTTGCTGGTTTGAACTAGAGTAAATGATGGATTCTCTGTAACTTGAAGACTTTAAATCATAATCTGAGGACCTCAGTAACTCAGCCAGAGGTTATGGGTCTAGTACAGGAGAGGGTGAATGAGGTTCTGTGGTCTGTCATGTGCAGGAGGTCCGACAGGAAGACCATGATGGTCCCTTCTGGCCTTAAGTTTATGCATTTACTGTTTGTATTACAGCAGCACCTAGAGACCCCAATTGAGATCATTATGCTAGGCACTGTACATACATATAATAAGAAAGTCCATTCCCAAAAGAGATTACAGTCAAAATGGACAAATGGTAGGAGGGGAAACAGAAACAGAGAGGTGAAATAACTCGCCCAAGCTCAAGTTTGGAAATAGAACTTAAGTCAGCAGACGCTTAGTCCAGTACTTCCTGTTCATTAGACCATGCTGTATCCTCTAACTCTTGGAGGTATTGTCATGGTCAAGCAATGTCTAGATTTGGCCAAAACCTGAAAAAATCCCACTTGAATAAAATACGGAGAGGAAAAGAACAATACATTCCCTGGCTCAGAAGAGTGTGTTCAGAGTGGGACTATTTACCTGGCTTTCTCCCCTCAACTATAAATAAATCACTGATTAGACCTAGTTCTCATCTATAGAAAGCCAATTTCATTTTTGCCAGGATAGCAAGTTATCAACATTAGATTGTAAACTAGATTGTAACTCCTAGCTAAGATTTAGTGCCGTTGTGTACCACAATGTCAGTCACATAAAAATGTACTTTTCATTAATAAAAGCGGTAATAATATCATTTATAGATATAGTAAATAATAAAAGCCTCTATAAGCTTGCCGCTCCACAAGGTTCTTTAATAAGCAACAGAGAGGAGAACTGGTAACCATTAATAATGGCTGGTGTTTGTGGGATGAACGTTGGCTCTTAATAACTTTGGCTGAAAAAAACTGGTCAAGCATGGTCAAATGGAGCTGAGTGAGTGCTAATAATTTTTCCTCTTCAACTGTTCTTTTGTCTTGGCTGGCAAACACATTTTAAGAACTATAATTTCAGTTTACGTCCATAACTTTGCATCAGTTGCTTGCATCTACATTATGTAATAATATTAATAAGTTTCAGAGTAACAGCCGTGTTAGTCTGTATTTGCAAAAAGAAAAGGAGTACTTGTGGCACCTTAGAGACAAACCAATTTATTGGAGCATAAGCTTTCGTGAGCTACAGCTCACTTCATCCGATGAAGTGAGCTGTAGCTCACGAAAGCTTATGCTCCAATAAATTGGTTAGTCTCTAAGGTGCCACAAGTACTCCTTTTCTTTTTATTAATAACTAGTGAGTCATGAGCTTTTCATTGACACCTTGTATGATACTTCTCAGATATATTTCATTACATTAAAGAATTGGAGTACATGTGAATTGGTTAAGCCAGCTGCAATTCATTACCAGATATCTGGGTACCTGTGGCCCTTGCGCGGTTCTTAATGTCACAACAGGATATCGGAATAGATTGACCACTGGTCTAATCCACTATGGCAATTCCTATGACCCTACACATATACACATGCACGCTGACCAACATTTTAAAAAATTGGTACCTAAAGTTAGGCTTCTAAACCAGACACCTGACTTTCAAAAAAGTGCTGAGTACCCACCAGTTCCATTTAAATTAATGGGGCAGTGGGATGCTCATCACTTTTGCATATCTAGCCATTTATTTACCCACCTATGTTTGTACCTAATTTTAGACATCCAATTTTTAAAAATATTGGTCACTTTCCTCCCAAACAGACTTTGATCTGTGGCAAATTAAATGCCTCCAATGACGTTATATAGTCCAGTCTAATCATGCTGGTTGCTGTTCCCATCCCATGCTGTCAGGGCCATCACATATTAGGCATTGGGACAAACGTTACACTGGCTAGTCATGCATTAAGAGAAGGAAAATCAATTTCAGCATTCAGAGGAATGTGTTACTAGTAGAGAGTGTTACTACACATAAAACCTGTCCCAGGAGCTGACTCCATACCATACTGGGGATGGAAGATGTAACCAGAAAAAAAGAAAAGACAAATATGAAACAACATCCTCAAGAATGTTAATAACGGGGAATACTGTACAAAAATAGTTGAAGATGCCTGATGCTGAAAGGCTAACGCAGCAAAGGAAGCGTTCAGGAAGAGCTCACCTTCACATTAGGATTATCCCTATTTAAGTGAGAAAGAGAGTGTGTATGTGTAATACACACACACGCACACACTCACACACAATGTAAATAGGCAGCTTTACCGTCACCCATCTGATTTCTTGAAGCATTTCAAAAGCCATGCAGCCCTGATTCATCTTTCATTACAGTTTTAGAATGGATCCCTCCCTCTACATTCCTCACTTTCTCGGCTTTGTGGGCTCCTGCTCCTTCTACCCACATACCAAAAAAGTGGCTTATTGTGCGGGGGATGGGAGGGGGGCAAATCATATTTATAGTTAACAGTCTCCTGTAACTTCAGTGGTTGGAGAACATGGATTTAAGATGGCAAAGGCAGACAGTGGGCTGTGAAAAAGAAGAAAGTAAAGTCTTCAGAGCCAGAGGTCAGAATTTTCCACTGTGTCTCCTAAGCACAGAATGCCGCATCCTTGATGCAGAAGTCTCTGCGTTCCTGTTAAAATGATGCTGAAACCAGGATTCTTCATATTATTCATCACGAGAGGGTAAACGAGGGCAGAAAATAATATGATCTGACCTAAATACTTTGAGAGAGCGAGCGAGAGAGCACACGCTTTGGTCAAAATTGACATATTCAGGTCTTTGCACTTCTTGGTTTCATCTGAAACCAGAAGCTGAAGCCCAGAGATCAGGAGAAAGGATGTTCTTCTGGCATTTCCAGCCTATGAGAAATTGTCATTACATATATTTTAGTAGCACATGCAACGTTCTAGGCACTGTTCAAACACACAAGAAACAGTTCCTTCTCTGAAGAGCTCATAAGCTATAAAGTCTATTATTATTTTAGAATGCCATTCACCACAGCATTTTTATAGACTGGTTACTACACTTTTATTTTATTTTATTTTTTGACAGAAGCTCAGACTTCTGAACAGAACATGACTACAACCAGAGACTGAAACAATTACAGCTTTGCCCCTGCAGTGGAAGGAAACAAACTATTACAATAGGAAACAGGAGACCTGTTACTGTAACCACTGGAAAGGGAGCTATAAGAAGAAATTTTCCTAAATGTTCATGATGCACAGGAGGCAAATCAGTTTTCCCAGTCTAAGCTTTCATGGACTTTGTGATGTTGCACTAGACTTGTCTAACTTTACTTACAAAAGGTCTGATCAACATATTTTTCCTAATTTTTAAATCTCTTCAGCCTCCCTTGATTTAGTAATGATAATTCATTTTTGGAAACTTGAAATTGAGATCTGTTTCTACAGTTGCAATCCTGAAGCTCGTGGAAGCTGTCATTGGGAAAGAACAGCAGGGTCGGCTGTATTTATTCCACATACATATTCCATGAGCTGACTGGTTTGTTATGGGAGAGTTTCCAACAATTTGGCTATAATTAAAATGAATATTAAATAATGTGTTAAATAATTATTATAATAAAAGCATTTGTTTGGGGAATACACAGAAAAAATTCAGTGAGCTTTGAGATCAGATGTGAGAAAACAAATGTACAGAAGGTCAAATTTGGGATCTACCAATTTTGACAGAACTTAGATATTATCCAGATGGTCTCTCTAGAAATACTTCTGATAGATTTCATCACTGAAAATTGAAATCATGTAATGGAAGAATGGAATTTAAAGACTTACAGGTTAAAACGATCACTTTAAAGCTTTAATTGTTCAAGAGATAATCAGGAAAAAGTATTTTAGAAAGAAAGAAAAAGGAATACATATTAAATGCACAACCACATGATGTTTATGTACAGTGGTTTCAGAAGAGCCAGTAAATAAAACCTAAGCACTAGACATAATATGGAGACAGATATTATCCTGTGTAGTTATCTAACAGTAGTAAACAGGAAAACTGTCTCTTATATTATTCTCCATTAAACCTGAATAAATTAGTCACAGGTTCTAAATGTGACAGTAGCAACCAGACATTTTAAAAGGTATTAAAGTACTACAGTCTGAAAATGACTGGAGGCAGAAACACATTATGGGCATAAGCACAGTGAGTCAGTTCTCCAAAACATTAGCTATGTATGATATGAATCCCTAATAACTGGATCTACCCAGAAGAAAATCAAATCATATTTATTCTCAATGTGCAAACCAGACTCAAATATTTTGCTGTGAAAAGATTTCAAGCAAACGTCCCATTTTCTTGTTTCTTTTACATGATCATGCATGTAGATCTAAAAATGCTACAGTACTATGGGAAAGAATGATGACCAAATTATTTTACTATAAGAGAAGTTTTATTGTATTCAATTAGCACGAAACCCCCCAAGCTCCCAAAACACTTTATTTTAGCTAATTTATTTTTAAAATCAATTTAAAAGAATTGTTTTTATTTACTAAAGTAATTCTTTCTTCACAGGACATTCATGAATTTACTTAGGAAACAAGTCTAAAAGGCACTTCTGATGGACCTAACAAAGCTAATTGATCGGGTAGCACAATGGCTGGTGAAATTCAGTGCAGACAAGGTCAAGCTGATGCACTTGGGGGAGAAATAAAATATGATTATCCCTACTTTACAGATGGGGTGCTGAGGCACAGACAAGCACTTAAGCATGTGCTTGAAGTTCAGCATGTTGAGTTGTTCCATTAAATGCAACAGGATTACTCACATACTGAACTTTAAGCACATGCTTAAGCACTTTGCTGAATCAGCTCCAGGGACTTGTCCAAGGTCAGACAGGACATCTGTGGCAGAGCAAAGAACTGAACTTTAAATTCACCAAGTTTCAGTCTAGTGCATATAACCACAAGACCATCCTTCCTCTATAAAGTTGCTGACAGCAATGGAATTGAACTGGTGTTTAGTAATGGTAGGAATTTCTTTAGACGAGGCTTCAGAGATGAGATACTAGGTTAAATGAGCCAATAGTCTGATCTGGTATTCTCACTGATATCTATTACATTCAAGACATTGCTGTGTACTGTGGGGACACATTTGCAAATTACTATTCTGAAGCATTGCAAAGCCGCTCCCTGTTTGACTTGAGGGTGGCAGTAGAATACTTCAGAGGAATGCTGGCCTGCTTTGAAATCAAAGACTGAGAGATTCTGAGTTTATCAACAAAGTGAATCCTCAGAAAGGCTGTTTTTATTAAGCTCCCATCAGAACAAAAAGAATTTTCAACCTTTAAAGGATTTCATTCAGTACAAACCTTGAGTTTACATTTTTCTCAACTGATTCACAGTTTTAAACTAAACAGGCCAAACAACAGTTGAATATAAGGCTTACTTTTGGAACTATGATGAGATAAAGTACTACTGACGATTCCACCGCCAATGCTAGTCGTGCACCTATCAGTACGTAATTCAGTGTTATTTTTAGAAGTACTGTCTCAGCCATTGTTCAATAAGTTACAGTAATACAGGTATGGCTCAAGGTCTTTCTTTTGAAAATATCCTTTAAGAATTTGCAACTGAGCCGTATTAAAAAAAAATCACTGTGGGTTGAAACTTTGCTTTTGAAGAATTCTGCCAAGAAGTGAAACATTTTTAAAATAATAAAAGTGTAAAACAATACCTCTATTGGTCCATTTTGAGGACCAGCACAATTCTTAACATACATTCTAGTTGCCAGAATTTTGAGAGCCATTTGTTCAACAAGTGTGCATTTTCCTAGGTGTTTTTTGGAACTAAGACATTTGATTTAGAAAAAAAAAACCACACTACACTTAAGTTTGGGAATGTTCCATTCTATTGTTTACAATATTTGTTAACCATTCTTCTAAGTAGGTCTTGCCATGATGAAGACGACTCCAGGAATGATACTCTTCCATTGTCTATATGCTAAGGCAGAGGTGGGCAAACTACAGCCCATGGGCCACATCCGGCCCATGGGACCCTCCTGCCAGCCCCTGAGCTCAGGCCTGGGAGGTTAGTCCCTGGCCCCTCCCCTGTTATTCCCCCTCCCGCACAGTCTCAGTGCGCCGCGCCGCCTGCACAAGGCTCTGGGCGGCTGAGCAGCGCAGTTGCAGAGCTGCAGCCTGACCCCATGCTCTGGGCGGCGCGGCTCTAGCACTGCCAGCCACCGGTGCTCTAAGCAGCGTGGTAAGGAGGCAGAGGGGTTGGATAGCGGCAGGGGAGTTCAGGGGCATGGGGGGAAGGGATAACTCAGTGGTTTGAGCATTGGCTTGCTAAACCCAGGGTTGTGAGTTCAATCCTTGAGGGGGCTATTTAGGAATCTGGGGCAAAAATTGGGGATTGGTCCTGCTTTGAGCAGGGGGTTGGACTAGATGACGACCTGAGGTCCCTTCCAACCCTGATATTCTATGATAGGGGTTGGGATGGTCAGAGGGCGGGGAACGGGGGGGTTGGATGGGGCAGGAGTCCTGGGGGGGCAGTCAGGAATGAGAGGGTGGGGGGTTGGATGAGGGGACAGGGAGTGGCGGATGGGGCAGGAATCCCGAGGGAGCCATCGGGGGGGAGAAGCAGGGGGGTCGGATAGGGGGTGGGGACCAGATCACGCCTGGCTGTTTGGGGAGGCACAGCCTCCCCTAACCAGCCCTTCATACAATTTTGGAAACCCGATGTGGCCCTCAGACCAAAATGTTTGCCTGCCCCTGTGCTAAAGAGTGCCTGGCTTGGCACCAGAGACCATAATGATTTCCTTACAGTCAAGTTCAGGCCAAAGGACAGCCTGGAGAGTGTTCTCATGCCCAGAGATAACAGGATTTTCCCAGTTGAAGCCCATTTGTTCTTCCTGCTGTGTGCTGTCCCGTTGCTTTTATGCCCAGTGGAGCCATGCTTAAACAGGTCTAAATGAGCTAAGCTCCTCCCATTAAATGAGGAAATATGGAGTAATGGAGCCTCTTCCACTACAAGTGACAATGCCTTCCTATCTGGCCAGCTTTAACGCAGCTCCCTATATTACACAGAGATGGGACAGAAGGGGCTATTCATAGCAAACAAATGGAAGAAAAATAAAGGGAAGAAACAAGGATGAAATAAACCATGGGGGGGAAAAAACCCAGAATAGCCATCCTGACAAAGAGAACGTTGTGTGGCAGACACACAGACAGACAGGACGACATCCAGAAAAACTGATCTGAATAAATTAAATAAACTGAACATAAAAGACAAAAAGAAAAAGTGTATGAGAGAGATGGAAGGATGTTCTTTATTTGGGCAATGAAATACCTCCAGATTGCAGATTTAGGTTTCAAAATCCCTATAAAGTGAACAGTGTTTCCCACGGCACTTAGTGCACCAATGCAGCTACCCCTAAATTATTTATATGCCATGTATGTGAGATTTACTTACTCCTGAATATCCTTACTATATTTTTGCTTTAGAGTTAAATCATAGGTTTGAGTATTTTTAAAAAAGTTATTTATCTGTCTCCTGTTTGTTTCCGTTTAGTCCACTGGACATATGAAAAACATTTTTACCAAACAGTTATTAATCCCTACTCTTGGTAATCTTTAGTGGAAAACAGACACACTGATGTGTGTATAATACTTCCAGAAATTTCAGATAAAAAAAAAAGTGTGTGTGTTTGATGTATAAGTGTTCCATATGCTATGGGTCTGCTTTAGTCCTGTGGTTAATAACTGTGTTTACAAGTGTGATAATACTGTACAATATGCATTTTTCATAACTTTCTACTTGTTGATTTCAATTATTTTTCTAATTTATTTGTGCCTCTCCAGGCAACACTGCAAATCAGATACATATAGCGAGACAAATTCTTCCCAATTTGCACCCCATTGCCATAATTGCATGGGGCGATAAGTCAAGACAGAATTTGTCCTACTGTGTTTAATTGGAAACATACTTTATGGTTAGTTTTAAAGTGACCGTAATTTGGCCTCTTTTCTCGCCTCCTCATCTCTCTGCCGCCGCCCAAATCAGTTTGCACCCAACAATTAATTGTCCAAATGTTTGTATTCAGATGACTAACTACCAGATTCGTCATTTTAATCAAGTAGCTAAGATACTATTAAGTGCTAGTGTTTGTGCTTACAATTAATTGCACTTGCAGTTCTGCTCCCTAAGTAGAGGCTTGTTTAAAAAAAAAAACAAACAAAAAAACAGGCTCAATACCTATTAACTATCATAGTGAGATATGAAAGACCCTAACAGTTACAGTTCTTGGCTAAGCTGCTAAGCATTGTACTACATAGAGCAAAACCACAGAATTTATTAACCCAGATCTCTGGAGCAACCATCTGCTCTACATAAGCAATTGGTCTCAGCCTATGGCTGCTTCTCCTGCTGTCTCTCAGTGCAGCCTCATTAAGCCTAATATTTCCCTCATACTCATCTTTACCACTTTGTTCTGATAACAGTTTCATCATTCTTGGAGCCACTCAGAAAAGCATTACACATCTAAGACCCAGAGTACAATCATTACAACAGAGATTCAAATGCTGCTCATATATAATTCAAATGTATTGGGTTTAAATTAGCTGATTATTCATAAAATCTGGTCTCTTTAGCACAAAGGGACGAGCCATGCTCAGAAATGTAATCTGCATGACTGTTAAACATCAGAGAAATCTTTAAAACATGTCATTTTATAATACAATGTGAATTCACACCTTTTCCAGCGTACATCCTGCTGCTTAAAGGGACATAGTGAGGATACAAATCCTGGGGTAAATTAATTCACATTAAATGAACAAGATAGGTGATGGTACCTGATTGTAAAAGAAATTTTAAAGATTTAATTAACCATTTATGGTCGTTTGGTGAAATCACTTCTCCTTGCATAAAGCAAGAGTAAGAAGGCTTCACACAGGAAAATCACTGCAGGGATAAAATCCATTATTCACCTCCCTCTACTGCAGGCAGGGCTTCTCTGAAACCAGAGCGTCTACATCCCTTACTTAGCTGTTCCTGGCCACTAGGATCCATGCAGTTGAAGATCCAGTGGTCCCTTATAGAAGCCCGACTCTCGCTTGCCTTCAAGATTGGCCTAGTCAGCGCCAGCAGGGAGACTCCTTCTCCAAGGCATCCAGGAGGTACAGAGGTCCCCCAGTACAATTGCTCTGCCTGTGCCCCATCTGTTCTTTCATGTGCACACTGCATGCATACAACCCCATTCAGGGGGGCTTTAGTAGCGTGGAGGGGATTTCATGCAACTATGTGAATTTCACCTTGTTTATTATGGGCCTGATCCTGCAAGAAGATGAACAACTCTGGGAACAGCTGTGTTCTTCCAGCTCCCACAGACTTCAATAGAATTTGAACAATTCCAGAAGCTGTTCATCTGCTTACATGATGAAGCCCTATTCACCTTTCACTTAGCTTGGATAGTCACATTAGACTAGCCAGTTTCACGCTCATTACATTAGTACAGTGTTACAACGTTTGGGTTAAAAGTTATATTAGGGATTATCTTTTAATTCAGATAAATATTTTCTGCTGCTATTAGTTCATATAATTTAAAAAACAAACAAATTTTAGTTCTCAACTATCTGACAGTGTCCTTTTAAAATGAATCCCTCAGGTAAGTGAAAACTACCAAAAGCTCCAAGGAAAATGGTGAATACGCTTTGCAAAAATTACCAAATTCATTCATGTTGTATGTGCTAAACTATATGCAATTACTACAATTGCAATGACCTATGTCTGCTAAAATATGTCAACATTTTTCTGCTTGGGAATTTTCTTTTTAAAAAGTCTTTCCTGAAAACAAAGCAGCAATGTTTTGGGGGTCAAAAATTTTAGTGTTAATTTATTGGCAGTGCTGAGATAATAAACTTGGTCAGCACATACCGATCATGATATAACTAAACTTCACACAGCAAATCTTTTCTCACTGAGTCAACTATCCAGCAAAAACAATCCCAATGGTTATACAACATTCTCCATCAGACATTGTCCCATAGGACATATCAGGCATTTTTAAACAACACGCTCCTGTAATTATTATTGTTTTTATTGCAATAGTGCTCAAAGGTCCCAACCAGGATTAGACTCCCATAGCACCCAAACAAGCACCTAGGAAAACATGGGGTGAAATCCTGGCCCCACTAAGTCAATTGCAAAGTTCCTGTTAACTTCAATGGCAAAGTTCCTGTCAGTTTCACCATGTGAGCTTAGACCAAGAGATTAGAAAATGGTCTGAAAATCAGCACAGAAAAAGGTATAATGCAGTCAGTTATATGCAATTTAGTATTATGCAAATCTTAATTATATAAATTTGTCAAAATCTCATCTATTTTAACTGACTGAAGTAATATTTTATCTTCTGTACATTATACAGTACGTGTATAGAAATCCCATATAAGGAAAATGGACTATTACCAGAGTCAAAATATGGCAGTCAAAATCTGGGTATTACTAGAGCCCAGAGTTTGTGTGATTATACAGTAAAAATAATTTATGTACTACTATGCACAATGCTCAGCTACAGGCTGAGTCAGCACTTCCATTAGAAAGTTTCCAGGTTTTAAAGTTTTAAGAGGATTTAACTCACGAGCAAAACTTGGCGTTCAAATTTCTGCCTTGGAGTAAATTATTTTTATCTGAAGTCCAGAAATATTGGCTTTCCCATTTTTTAAATTCCAACAGCAATTTTTAATTCACTTCAGAAGCCAATTTTTAAAAAAACAAATACATATAAAACTGTGATTTTAAGAGTAATACACAGTGTTGTTGGAGCCATGCTGGTCCCAGGGTATCAAAGAGACAAGGAGGTTTGTACAATATAATTGTACCTGAGGACCATGATGGTACTTAAGTGCCTAAATCTCAGTTTTAGACACATCACTGAGATCCACAGAACTCCTGTCCAGCTGCTACCTAACACTACAGTAGCCTCAGCTCACTTGGCACCTAAGTTTTCAGGGTAAAAGTTTCCTAAGTGCCTAGCATTCTGCACACTGCTACCTCACTATGTGTCGGGATGGCTATCTCCTGCCTAAGCCCAAGTGTGATCCATGAACCAGAGGAAAATAGCCAGAAGAGTGCCATCTCACCTTTCTGGCCTGATCTAGAAAGTGGCTTCTGAGCATACCTACTGGATTGAGTCCCATTCAAAATCTGGCCAGAGGAGGAGGTGGTGGTGGTGCTGCCCACCTCATAACTATTAGCCCAGTGATTAGAGCAGCCACCTGGGATGTAGGAGACAAAGGTTTAATTCCCCCCCTCGGTCCTCCATGTATCAGGAGGGTGCTCTAACCACTGAGCTATGGAATAATCTGATGCAGAAGGAGGAGGGGCACCTTCTCTCTCTCCTGCTGAAGTTGTTCCACTTTGGATAAATACTTAGGAGTCACTGAGAGACAGAAAGAGACAGAGAGAGAGAATATAATTCTATCACCTGGTCGTTAAAGCATCCGCCTGGGAGGTGGGAGACCTAGGATCCAATCCTCCTGGTTCTAATGACTAAGTATTTATCCACAGTGGAACAGCTTCAACAGAAGAGACTGAGGAATCGACCACACCCCTAGCTCTGTGGTTAGAGCATTCTCCTCAGAGGTGGGACACCCCTATTCAAATTCTTTCTCCCCTCTGGTGGGGGAGAGGGGAAACGAACCTCGGTCTTCCACATATCAGATGACTTCCCTAACCACTGGGTTATAAGGTGAGTGCTGCCTCCTCCTCTGGCCATTTTGTATGGCGCAAGGCAGGCCCCTACCTCCTTCTCACCAGAAACATCTTAGGCACCAAAGCTGCTCAACTCCGGGAAAGGGGTTCCCAGTTATGGTTCACAAGCAGAAATAGGGGCCTTCCTGCAGCCCTGATTTAGGTGCTTATCGCTGTGATTGAGGTGGGCTTTAGGACATACACCCCTCGCTATCTCAGGCAGCTACTCACTTAGCATACTGACTTTTGAGGATCGCATTCTTAGGGGCCCATCTCTCCCCAGACATCTTATATAGAGCCTCAGTGCCAAACTCACGCTTTGTGGCTCACCTTGTTGTTCCAGTAATTTTCTAGGCATCTAATAGTCAGGCATTGTGATGCTCAGTGTTGCAATGCCTCGTCCCATTGTAGATCTGGGCATTAGCAACTAGCTTTCTTTAATTATTAACAGGATTGTTAACCATACAAATTATTTTCTTACCTATGAAGTTAAGGCGAGAATGTCAGATATATATGAAAAGGGAAAACAGCTGAGTGCAGACAATATAGGTTATAATGGCCTGATGTGAAACCTACTGAAGTCAGTGGAAAGGTTACTGATTTTTAATGGGCTTTGGATCTAGTCTCCAGTTAAAAGTGTGTGTGTATGTTTATATATATATATATATATATATATATAATCATTGATACAGCTTTTAATCAGTTCATCCCACTTGCTCCATTTATTTTCAAATGATTCGGCTGCTAAAACTTATACTGCCAGTAATTCCATTTCTGTTCACTCTTTTGGCATTGTCTATGGTGGGTATTTGTTTTTGCTAAACAGCCTTAGATATTACATTTTTAGGATAGGTACTGTGTGTGTCTATGAGCTAGCGTCCAGAACTATTTCATAAAGATGTTTATTTATACCCTTAAATGTATGTTGACCTGACACAGGGTAATAGCTCTGAAATAACTTCAAATCCATAATAAGGGTGAATCCCTGACCCCATTGAAATCAATGACAAAACTCCCAATGACTCCAAAGGGGCAACGACCCTAAATTTGTACAGCTTTTAAAACTCAGTTTTGGACAGAATTTTCTGCAATTTATGTCTGATTCCTGCAAGTGCAGATTGATCTGAAAAATGAATTAGTGTAATATGGCTCTAAGCAGACAATTTCCTAAAACCTCTATAGAATTTAAGTGCCCATTATATTAATATTTTGTTCCTTTGTTCTTTTAGTACAGGCTACATTAATACATGGCTTTGCAAAACGATTAGGACAACAAATCTTGACCATCCCTCACTTCAATATGTATGTGCTAAATTAGGACCAAGCAATGCAAATTTTCCCATCTGGTGTATGCATTTGTATAATATTTGTTTTAAACAGTTGTCAGCTATCACAACCATCACACGCATTCAAAGAATCTTAAAAAATACAGAAGCATCTTGCCACTCAACCCAATGTTTGATATTCAGCAGCATGCAGCTAACCTTTGTGTTTCCCCTTTTTCTCCTTTCTCGTGCTGCCAGTTTGACAGCTTGCAGCTGCTGCCTTGGTTTTTTTAGTCGATTTTGGAGCTTGAGCATCTGCTACCACCTTTATATCTTCCTGCTCGGCCTCCTGAACTGCTTGAGAGATTCAGGGCACCCACCAAAAAGAAAAAGAGAGAGGAAAACAAGAGAGAGAGAATGAAATGAGAACTCTCTGAAGCCACAGAAAAGAATGCAAGTGCAGCAGAGTTTAAGGTTTGGCTGACATCTCAGTTTGTGCGGAGAGGAAATTAAACCAAACAAGCAATTGCAGAGCTACAATGGAATTTAAATTGGCAGATTTGTTAAGGCTAGGGTTTTTTTTACCGTATTTCATCTTCTCCCATTCTTCCCCCTCCTACAATATATTGGTTGCTATGCATTAGGCCCAAAATACCACCATAAATGTTACTATGCTGCTGAGCTGCTGTAAGTTTCCCTGTAGTAAAGCTCTGTCAGTGTTGATCACTGATCAAGCCCCATGAGCCAGCTCAATAATATAGGATAATGCTAGCTGGGTTTTTTTTCCCCCCATAGTTCTCAGTGCCTTAAGTATACAGCTAACTCCTGCAAAAGCATCATCTGGAGTTTAACTTCAAAAAACTCACTTCTTATGGTAAAATTCACAGCACAATCAGCTTTGGCAAGAAAGGACCTTTAATTTATAGAGACTTAATATATCCATTTAAAGTAAAAAAAAAAAGTTGCTCTGACTTTATAAGGGCTGCATATTAGTTCATTCTGTAGAAATCTCAATGGAACGCAGCATTCATTGTGAAAGCCAGAATAATCATATGATCGCAGTGACTTCCAAAGTAATAAAGATTTACAATTTATTATACAGTGCTGCCAGAGGACTGTATTTACATTTGTTAAAACATATACATACACATACACACACACACACCAGTTTATTCTTCTAGTTAAGAGCCCTTAAGTGAAATAAAGTGACTTTTTTTGTCAAAGTGGCTTTGTGATACTTTTCAGGTTTTGCACACTCATTTAAAGCAATTATCTTCATGAACTACATACAAAGAAATGGTCAAGCCCTTCAGCCCCCAAATATACCAACACTGAGCGGTACAATAAGAACTTTAGGGGCTAGATCTTCAACTTTTGTAAACTGTCATCAACGGAGTTACGACATAAGAACATAAAATGGCCATAGGTTAGGCCAATGGTCCATCTAGCCCAGTATCATGTCTTGCAACAGTGGCCAATGCCAGGTGCTTCAGAGGGAACGAACAGAACAGGTAGGGTTGGCGGGCATCCTGTTTTCGACTGGAACACCCAGTCGCCAAGGGACCCTGGCGGCTCCAGTCAACACCGCTGACCGAGCTGCTAAAAGTCCGGTCGCGGTGCTGCGGGACTAAGGCAGGCTCCCTGCCTGCCCTGGCTCCATGCGTCTCCCAGAAGTGGCCGATATGTGCTTGCGGCCTCTAGGCACAGGGGCGGCCTGTAGGCACAGGGGCGGCCAGGGAGGTTCCATGCACTGCCCCCATCCTGAGTGCCGTCTCCGCAGGTCCCCTTCGCCCAGAAACATGGCCAAAAGGAGCTGTGAGGCTGGGTGCCTGGAGCCCACACTCCTTACCCCCTCCTGCACCTCCTAACCCCCTGACCCAGCACTCAGATACCTCCTGCACCCCAAACCCCTCATTCCCTGGCCCCACCCCAGATCCCACACCCCCAGCCGTGTACACACCCCCTCGTGCACCTCAACCTTCTGCCCCAGCCCTGAGCCCCCTCCCACACTCCGAACCCCTCAGCCCAGCCTAGAGACCCTTCCTGAACCCCAAGCCACTCATTTCTGGTCTCACCCCGGAACCTGCACCCCCAGCTGGAGCCCGCACCCCAACCCCCTGCCCCAACCCAGTGAGAGTGAGTGAGGGTAGGGGAGAGGGAGCAATGGAGGGGGGATGGAGGGAGTGGGGGGCGGTGTCTTGGAGAAGGGGCGGGACCTCAGAGAGTGGGCGGGGCAAGGGTGTTCGATTTTGTGTGATCAGAAAGTTGGCAACGCCAAGAACAGCTATTCATCAAGTGACCCATTCCCTATTGCCCATTCTCAACTTCTGTCAAACAGAGGCTAGGAACACTTCAGAGGCACTTTACATCTGCAGAGGATCTAGCCCTAGAGCTGCACAGAATCCACCCTGCAGGACGTGGATCCCATACCATGCCACTATTTTTTTTAAGGCTTAGATTTACCATTATTATGCACTCACCTGCACCAGAAAACAAAAATAAAAAAATTCTTTCAGGAAAAAAAAAAAGCTATATATGGCAAGGAATCTAGAGGAAAGAATTGGCTTGCTCACAAGATCATTTAAATATCACTGGCAAACCCCAGAAGCTCAGTAAACAGATAAGGCCCAATGACACTTGTGGCCCAGTAGTCTCTATCATAGAAGATATAAGCCAGTGGTTCTCAACCTGCGGGCTGCTTGCAGTCAATCAGCACATAGCTGCGGCCCATGTGGCATCCTCAGAGCCATACAGCTAGTATATATATTGTGTGGCTGCAGCCCACATAACACACAAAGAGCTGCATATGTAGTCCACAATGGTAAATAGGCTGAGAACCACTGAAACACTCCCCAAATTCACGAGTTATGGGACAAGTCCACTATGGACCAAATCCTGGATTCCTAATACATATGAGTAATTCTACTTACTTAAGTGAGAATCCTCACATGAGTAAGGCAAGAAGAGCACCCAACCTGTATAAAAATAATTTTCAAACTCACAGCTCCTCTCCTGCAACACACGAGTCTAAAAATCATCTTAAATTTACAACACACTGTGAGTTAATCGTTTTCGTTCTTTTACGAGAGAGACCTTTGTTAGCGCACTTGTACATAATAGACCCATGAAATCTGCAGAAGTCTGATGATGATCAGATGGGCCAATGGGGCTGTTTCACCCTAACTCCTCATTCCACTTACAGTCTTTAGCAAATGACTAATACTAGTCACTAGCTCATTGGCTGCAAACCCTTTGCAAAGCATTACCAAACACTGTGGATAATGCATGAGACAAAACAGAGGCAGTGACCACTCCATCCCTCAGGGAGGATGGCAAGATTAATATGAAAGGCAGCACGTTAGGCTCCGTTTCACCAGTCATGAAGGCCTCTGACTAACCAGGGCAGCAAAGAGCCTCTGCTGTGAATAAACTTTAAAACAGTTGAATTTACATGCCCAGTAATTCTGTTCTATATTTGCAGCTGTCTCTCCTTTTTTAAATTAGGGAGGTTTTTCTCTGGTTTTGTGTCTTTCATGATGATGATGATCTAGTTTGTAGAATTCAGTATTTTCCTGACAAGTTATTAAATGACCTACATTCAATGACTAGCCCGGTATTTAAAGCCATTCTAATATTTTGTTTAATATGCCCATCCATCCAGGTCAAACACTATTGAAGGAGTCTAAAATGTGGCTTAATCAAAATGGGATGGAATGTTCTGATATTACTAACTGAAAAACTAAAAACACAGGAAATTTTTAGGACCAACTACTTTCCATCATGTCAGCTATCCTTTGACCTAACTAACCTGAAGTTAAATAATTATTAGTGTGGGTTCCAGCTGCATTAATTAGTTTTGAAAAGCTGTCACAAATTTCATCAGTAGATGCCTAAATATTAACACGGAGGTGTGACCTCCTCAAGGAAGGATTTGAAAGATTTCCACCATTTTATGCTCAAGGCCATGGAGACACTCAGTTTAGTTGCCATCTTGAATACACATCATCAGACTGGACCTGATAAAGATGGGACAATCAAGTGCAAGTGGTGGAGATAATAAAATGAGATTTAAAGGCACACCAATACCCAGGAACAACAACTGGATAATTGAAACAATACCACGTACGTTTACTATCTCAATTGCAACTAACCAACGCATGCACAATATAGTGAATATTAAATACCCACTGAGAACTCTTCTGGATCAAAGATTATTTGAATAATGAATATATTTGAAGAATTTGCAATCTGCTTAAAAAAACACAGCACAAGTGGAAAAAGAGGCTAAACAGCTGGATAAATTATTCATTGCAAATTATTCACTCAGCTTTACTAGGCAACGATTCAGTCCATTTATCAAAGTTCTCACACTTCTCATTTCATGACAAGTGAAAATAGAAGGAGTATCGAGGAAAGAAAATTAAGCAACAGTTTAATAAATGCACTGGCTTTTGCCTACTCTTTGGATGTGCTCTCACGTATCTCCATAAAAATGGCTTGGCACCTTTCTTTGTAATTTCTTGGCTCTTGAGAATGTTACTGTTTATTCGGACAGTGATCCACTATAATTTTATCTGATCTATTTTAAAACTGTTCCAACATAGCTTAAACTATAACTTTTTAAGTAGTTTACAAGGCATGAGATGTTCCTAGAGTTACATGAACTCTCTAGTGAAGTAAAGATGGGTAAAAATGTTAAATTTCATTGAAAAAAATCAGCAATTTTCATCAGTTTTGTAGAAGGCCTGTAAAACTGAATGTGTGAAGTGATGCCCAAAGGTCCCAGTTAGGATCAGGTTCCCAGTGTCTAGGTGCTGTTCAAACACTTGGCAAGACAGTCTCTTCCCCCAAAAGATTACAGTCTAAGTCGCCTGCAACTGGCAGCGAGCAGGCAGATTGCTATGCCTGCACAGAACGCCACCGAATTCAATAGGGCTTCATGTGGGGAAAAAACTAGTATTTAAGTTGCTGTAGGAGTCTCTCTATAGTGATTCAAAATAGCATGGCTCCTCATAAACTGTATAACTTCTTGTACAAATGCCCCTATATAATACAAGGATCAATGTACTAACTAGTAAATCACAAGATGAGGCACCGGGCGGGGGGCGGGGGGAGGCGTTTCTGTTACCTATCAAGTCAGACAAGAGAACAGAATGAGCAACTCTTCAAACATCTATCTTTTTAAAACTACATTAACATGGGGGATTTCAATCTTGGGGACATATGCTAGAGGTCTCATGCTGCCATTTATAAGACACCCATGGAGTTTCTAAAAATTATTATAATCTTCTAACACAAAATTCTCCCACACCTCATTAAGAAGTAAGGCAGCACTCCAAGTATCAAGAGTATGATCTAATGCAGATAACATATTCCCTGCTTTCTCCCAAAAAAGAACAAACACCTTCTCGGACTGAAGTCAACAGAAAACACAATCCAAACCACTAGATTTTGCTGAACATGCACAAATGTTTTTAAAATGAATGATTAAATGATGTCACCTTAAAATCTGACAGTTTGCCATTCAATGGCAATCTCTCTCTCTCATATCATTTATGGTGTCAGAACAGAATGACACGTCAGATTTAACAATCCAGCGTTATGACTTGTGATCAGAAATCTGTTTGGCACAAAATACAGACATCTCATTTAGCCTGGTGCCAAATGTCAAAGAGAAAGTACGCAGTGTTGCTGTAGCCGTGATGGTCCCAGGATATTAGTGAGATAAGGTTGGTGAGATAATATCTTTTAGTGGAAAGCCCCATCCCACCCATCTTTTCCCCCACCCCTTCCTTTCCCCCCATTACTGGAGGGATATGTGCTAACTACTTATGCTAAACAATCTGTTCGACCTTGCATTTAACTGTGACACTCTCAGTACCTTTCCTAGACCTGAAGAGCAGCGTGTAAGCTCGAAAGCTTGTTTCTCTCACCAACAGAAATTGGTCCAATACAAAAATATTACTTCACCCACATTGTCTTTCTAATATCCTGGGACTGACACAGATGCAACTAAAGAGAAAGTAATGTTGCTATCTTGTACATGGTTAATCTAAACTTCTAAATCAAAAGTTGTTGCGAAGTTACTTGAAGGAGGGGTTTTTTTTCTGTTTTTAATTTAAAACATTTTAATTCCAAACATAAAAAAGCCATGTCTGTAGAAAAAGTAACATTAATAAAAGCAGACTTTGCCTTGTTCAGATTCTAGCCTCTCTCAAAATTGCAAAAAAGGGAATTTGTCCCAAGTGGAAACTCACCATTTTCACAGGAAAAAAAATGATACCTTCTTGCCTATGAAAATTGCCTTTCATTTTTGCACAAAATTTAAGGGAACAGTGGAAAAGGTCAGTTCTTTATAAATCTGTGAAAGCATTATTCTACATCAGCATAGGTCTGGTTACTAGGTTAACACAAATCTGGGATCAAATAAAGATGTTTTAAAACACAACTGTTGCTCTACAGGTAATTTTGTAATTTCTTCCAAACAGCAGTACAAAACAAAACTCCTCTTTTATACAAGGGCCCCATTTGTAGATCATCTGTCTACAAGTACTGCTGTTAAATATAAGCTTTATATTTCAGTAATAGTTTTAAGTATTTTCAGTAGGGCCAGATGGATCTGAAATGGTCCATCCACAATGGCTATCTAATATGGAAATAATACAGTTGCTAGACTGTTAGAAGTAGACGCTCAACTAATACTCACGGGGAAAAGATTCTATCAGTGTTGTCATTGTTCCTTACTAATTGTTTAGCTCAATTCAGTCACTTTATGGACTGGCACATTGATGCTAGAAGCCCTCACTTTACCTGAAGCTTGCCTTTTCCTGACAAATATTGTTGTTTTCTGAAGTTATCCTATAGCATTAATTGCTACCAATGCTAATATGGTAATTGAAAGAAAGATGAAAAACATGTAATTCTATATGGGACTACAGATGGGCTCAGGGACACAACACCTTTCAGTCCTAGGCCAAAGGTCATTGGAGACTGAAAAATAATTACCAACTACTGAGTGATTGGTGACATATGCAAAATGAGTTATGGTTTCAGTCCATTTCCTGAATGGAGAGGTGTCATCACTCATGTCACTAAGGGTGCTAATGGGGACTCTAACTGGCAATTTTAACACACACCAAGAAATGAATGGGCATAACAAACTGGCCTCTCACCTCCATGTTAAGAGTTTAACCATATCATTTTGTTAATATCTAGGGAAGTCTACTTGGCTGCTAACTATAATTGGTTGTGCACCCATCTTATAGTAGGTTTGTCTAGGCTATATTTCCCAACTTTGCTTATGAGAAGATCATGTGGGACTGAATCAAAAACCTTACTAATGTCGAGACAGATCACATCTACTGCTTCTGCTTGTTACCCTGTCATAGAAAGACATTAGGCTGGTTTGACATGATTTGTTCTTGACAAATCCATGTTGACAGTTCCTGATCACCTTATTATCATCTAGGTGTTTACAAATTGACTCTTTGATTATTTGGTTCATTATCTTTCTGTTAAGATGACTGGTCTATAATTCCCTGGGTTGTCCCTATTCCCCTTTTTATAGATGTGTACTATATTTGCCCTTTTCTAGTCCTCTGGGATCTCCCGTCCTCCACAAGCTCTCAAAGACAATCACTAATGGCTCAGAGATCTCTTCAACCAGATCCGTAAGTATACCAGGAAGTATTTTGACAGGCCCTGCCAAATTGAAGACATCTAACTTGTCTAAGTAATTCTTAATGTATTCTTTCCCTATTTTAGTTTAAGATTATAGATTAAGCTTGGATTAACAGTAGTTCTGCAACTCCCTGCAGAATTCCAACACCAGCTAAGGATTGTCTATAAAAGGAAACTGATGATAGCACAGCTAGAGCAGGAGAAGATAGTCTACTATTGCTATTCCTGAATAGCTCCTTGTATGAACGCTATTCTGGAATAAAAGTAACTTTATTGTGGAATAAAGATTTGTTTATTCCTGAATAAAGTGTTGACATGGGGAGCTATTCTGGAATATCCATAGCTGACTAGATTATTCCACTATAGCTATGCTGTCAATTTCCCAGTGTAGACAAGCTCCAATATGATGGGAACAAGGAATCATGTTACCCTGTTCCTGACCTCTCATTATACATACACCCCATAATTTAATCATCCAACCTCCCACCAGAGGGAGGCTTAATTTTACTCATCAAATTAAACAAGCATTCCTGTGTTACACCTTCCTATTGAAGTTTACAGACAGGAATTTTACAAGGAAAAAAAATATGGGGGGTGGTACATGTGCAGTGCCTGCTACATAGGAATGAATCTCACGGACTCGCTCATACATGCAGTACAGTTTATGCACTAGGACACCAGTTCCCACGAAGAGTCATTTTAAAGCACACCCATAACAGAAACAAGTGAATGGGAAAGAGCAGAACAGTTCTTTAGATACAGCCCAGCTGTCTCATGCATCCAACACTCCCACATACCAACGTTTTCATTGGAGATGAATACTGTCGTTGAAAATGGCCACTGAAACCCAAATATGCCCCACACAGCAGATGAATCTTGACACTACCAACCATACTCCTGAAGAAAAATACAACAAAAAAAGGACACTTCTGTAGTTCTCACAATGTTTTCAAGAATAATGCTCCTGAGAGAGGATCTTACAATGCAACAAACCACTTTATTGGGTAATGAAATGCTGTTAAGTTGAGGCTTCTGATAAATGTGCCAACAGTTGATTACCTGGAGAGCTATCCCCAGAAGTTTACAAACCAAAGGCTGAATGTGAGAAAATATAGCTATATATTATTAATGCATTTTCAGTACTAGGCTATTCTGCCCATCTTATTTACTTGTACTACGTCAGATGTAAAAAGAACCTAATTTAATGGTTTACATGACATTGTAAAATAGAGTGTCTTGTTTCTTTATCAGGGTTTGAAAGTCTGTGCTGTCCACTGACATCCTTTGGTGGCAGGGTTGGAGAGAGAATTTAAAATAAAGTAATCTGAGGCCTAGACGTAACTGTTCCAGGGAACGACCTGAGTGGAAAAAGATTGATGTGATGTGATATGAAGGGCCAAATTCTGCCTTAACACACACCCCAGGCAACCTCTACTGATGTCAGAATGGTTGCCCAGGGTGCAAGCACTTGCAGGATTCAGCGTAGTATAAATAAGGATTTCACTACTGTTTGTGAGATGTCTGGTTTCTCCGGTCTGTAGCTGACTTGAAATCCTTGTTATTTAAGTTTACATTAAAGGTGGCTTAGAAGGCAATTGCTGCTGTGTATCATAAAATAACATTTCGTAGGACAGGGTTTTGCACCTCTGTTTAGCTGTTACGATGAGAAAGAAGTAAAAGGAAATTTTCTATCTCCTGTAGCTAGCTACCAAAGAAAACATTTTCATAAAATGCTGTACAAAGTCAACTTCCTAGACAGCATGGGAAAAAAAATTAGTCTTTTTATATGTTTTTCTCTGATTATGAGAGAAAATAATGTGTTTTTTTCCCCTTCATCTGAAATCAGTTCTGTTGCTTAAACAGCTTTCAGAAGCATGGTTAAAAGAGGTTTATTATTCAAAAACCCTTATTCATAGTTGATGCATTCTGGAACTTCTATGAATAAATTCCACAGAAAAGAAAAAAAAATTCACTCACAATTTGAGAGTAGTGTGGAGACTCAAACCCGCATTTCACGTAGCCCCTCCCAGTTTTATGGTACATTACCATATTTTATCTTTGTACAAAACATTCAACAACATCCTTTCACATATTGAAATCAGATTTAAAGGGAGAGTGTAAAGTATGGAGAGCAGGAACCCAAGCCAGGATGACATCATACTGAAAGTTTCCACTGTCGAAAAAGTTCATTTTAAAGTTATGTTGGTGGTTACTCTGGAATTCTGCATAGTTATTATCATTCTCATCCCCAAACACAGCTGAGCTAAGCTTTCAGGGCATTCATTTAAAAGATTACATTCTTGTTCCCATGCGGACTTCATTTTTCAACAAAATAACAGGACTTCTAGCAGTAAACATGCATGCTATAGATCACGGCAATATACCATGAAAAATGGTGCTGCTGTTGCTGTTAAGATACGATTCAACCAATGGCGCTTGTTCCTCTGAATGTTTCATTCTGCGCGTTCTTGTGCGGCTGTCTACATTGGACTGAACCATCAGTGGCTCCTGGCGTTTTTTTTTCTGCTTCTGTTCTAGCAATGCTCGCTGGGGGAAATACAAAGAAAAGTACTTTACTGTTAGAATAAATGTCACTTTTCTAGGGGGGTCTGTGTGCACATAGCTTCTGTTCCACAAACGCTGCTTAACTGAATGTTATTTGACTTCATACTGTAGAATTCCCAGTAAATCACAACAGATATCCTTACAACTCCTGCAATGGCAGGCCACCTTGTATGCTATTTTCAAGTGGCAAGAGTGGAGTCTAATAGGACATTGGGATGCCAAGCCATAGAAAATCCTTCTAAAACTCTATTAAAAGTACCAAACAGGTCAAATAGATGTTTCTGAGCAGTCTACTGGCTGTCAGAGCTGGATAAAAAACATCTTTTGGGAAGCCAACAACGTGGGAGCACTGTGAATTAATATGATAACCAAGAGCATGAGGCATGAAAACACTGATTTATGTTTATGTAAATCAAGAAAAGATAATCTGTAAACTTGAATCAAGTGACAAGACTGGGCACAAGCCCAGTGTAACAATGATACATGCTGAATTTTAATTACACACCCTATTTTCAATTTCAATTCTCATTTACACCAGGTGAAAAGCAAGTATTAACTGCTAGAAGGCAGAGGATTGTCTTTACGATTGCATAAGTTTCTCCCTCCAGATGTTTCTAAGTTTAGAATGTGATGGAAGCTATGATAAATCGGGGGGGGGGGGGGGGAAAGAGGAAGTTCCCTTTTGCGGACACCCAGTCAGTAGCTATAGCAGCTGTACCCTAATTGCCTTAACTGTAAAGGGTTAAGAGAAGCTTAACCTGAGTTGGCACCTGACCAGGGAACCAATAGGGAGGCTGTACCTTTTCAAATGGGAAAAATTGCTGGGTGTGGGGTTTTTTTCTTTGTCTCTTGGGCTGGAGAGAGGAGAAGGCAGCAACAAGCTGTAAGCTTTGAGCCAGGTATGGGAAATCATCAGCATCATACCTAGAAACTCCTCATTTGGAACCCAAGATATGTAAGTAGCACAGGAAAAGTTAAGACTGATGCGATTAGGAACCTTTTTGGTTTGTGGAGTCCTCTGTGCTAACCCCAGGTGCTTTTGTTTTGCTTGTAACCTTTAAGCAGAACCCCAAGAAAGTTATTTTTGGTGTTTAATCCCTAAAGCCTGAGTTTTCAGATGTGTGTGTTTCTTTTTTAATAAAAATTTACCCTTTCTTAAAGAATCCTTTGATTCCAAAGTCCTTAGACAAGGGGTTGGTCTGTGCTCACATTGCTAAGGCAACTGGTTGGTATTTTATTCTCAAGCCTCCCCAGGAAAGGGGGTGAAGAGGCTTGAAGAGATATTTTGGGGGGGACAGGGATTCCAAGTGATCCTTCCCTGAATATTTGTGAAAATCACTTGTTGGTGGCAGCAATATCTGCCCAAGACAGAAGACTGTGCCTTGGAAGAGTTTTAACCTAAGCTGGCAGAAGATAAGCTTAGGGGGTCTTTCATGTGGGTCCCCACATCTGTACCCAGAGTTCAGATTTTGCGGGATATACCCTGACAGAAGCCAATGTATATTTATGAGATGTCATTCTATCACAGCCACTTTGAACATCCACAAGAAACTAGAGGGGTTAAGGTGGTTTAATTTTAATAACCCAGTGTCTTATTTGTCCCCTTTCTCTGTACTATGCTGTTTTTACATGGGTTGTCTTTTGACTTCTCTCCATGTAGAGAGAAAAAGAAAATACAATGCTGTTATAAATAGCAAAAGGGCTGGATTAAAGTAGAGGAATATCCAGAGAGGGTCAGTTTCTGCCAGCCTTCCCTCATGTTGAGTACTACTTTACTCCACTAATGATGTGCTGCTACTCAACATGAATTAGAAGTCAGAATCTGACTCAGACGCAACATGAGAGACAAGGTGGGTGAGGTAATATCTTTTATTGGACCAACTTCTGTTGGAGAAAGAGACAAGCTTTCAAGCTACACAGAGCTCTTCTTCCAGTCTGGGAAACGTACTCAGAGTGTCACAGCTAAATACAAAGGTAGAACGGATTGTTTAGCATAAGCAGTTAACACATATTCTAAGTTTCAGAGTAACAGCCGTGTTAGTCTGTATTCGCAAAAAGAAAAGGAGTACTTGTGGCACCTTAGAGACTAACCAATTTATTTGAGCATGAGCTTTCGTGAGCTACAGCATCCGATGAAGTGAGCTGTAGCTCACGAAAGCTCATGCTCAAATAAATTGGTTAGTCTCTAAGGTGCCACAAGTACTCCTTTTCTTTTCACATATTCTAAGGAACTATTTGAGGTGAAGTGGCCTATTAATACCTCTGGAGTTATAGGAAAAAGAGTGGGGTTAGTGGGTTACTGATTGTTGTAATAAACCATAAATCCAGTGTCTTTATTAAGACCAGGATTTTTAGTGCCTAGCAAAGATATGAATTTAAGTTCCCAGAGGTGTTAACAGGCCACTTCACCTTCAATCGTCCCTTAGAATATGTGTTAACTACTTATGCTAAACAATCTGATCCACCTTATATTTAGCTGTGACACTGAGTACCTTTCCCAAGCCTGAAGAAAAGCTCTGTGTAGCTCGAAAGCTTGTCTCTTTCTCCAACAGAAGTTGGTCCAATAAAAGATATTACCTCACCCGTCTTGTCTCTCTAATATCCCGGGAACAGCATGGCTATAACACTGCAATCAGCGGCAAGATGGCATAGATATGAAGTATTTGATATTGAAAATGGGGCACAGACTGAAAGACCCTGACCCTAACCCTAACCTGATGGGTGTGGAGTGGACATTACAATGGAAGCAAAGGTAACAGAAGATCAAGTTTGATACATAAAAGCATGTTGAAAGAGAGCCAGAGGTTCTTTGAAAGGAGGCCAAGCAGAAATTAAAGACAAGGGGTGAAAACCTAACTCCACTAAAGTCAATGGTAAAATTCCCTTTGACCTTAATGGTTATGGCTACACTGCAATTAAAACCTCACAGCTGGCCTGAGCCTCGGGCTCCCAGGGCTCAGGCGCTGTTTAATTGTAGTGTAGATATTTGGGTTTGGGCTGGAACCCGGGCTCTAGGACCCTGCAAGGTGGGAGGGTCCAAGAGCTCGGGTTGCAGCCTGAGCCTGAATGTCTACACTGCAAATAAATATCCCTGCAGCCTGAGCCCCATGAGTCTGAGTCAACTGGTACAGGCCAGTTGCAGGTATCTAATTGCAGTGTAAACATACCCAGTGGGGACAAGATTTCACTCAAGGTCTTCAGAATGAATGTTTATGTAGGCCATTTAAGAATGTGGTAGAAAGACAGACAACACAGCACATGACTTAGTGACTGAGAGTATTAAATTCTATCTGGTTGGGAATAAGGAAGAAAAATTCTAAGAACTGTGTGTTAATTCTCAGCTGGTTGACACTCTTACTAGTATCCTTGTGCTTTTCTTTTTTGTTTTTTCATGGTCTGTGAAAGGAATAATGCATTCTAGGTCATCATAATGCAACTCTAAGTCAACAAAAATGAAAACCACTCAAATCACAACAATAAGAAAAAGTCAACACTAATAGTAATCTTCACAGTCCTTTCCATCACTTAAGCATGTATAGCACACTCCAAAGGCCGGGGAACTAATATTTCAAGATGTAATTTTCTGGTAGGATACCTCGATCAGCTATGTGTATCAATGCAAGGAGGTCTCCATATTCCACAGTAATCCAGTTAAGCAAGCCCTAACCTGTCAAAAGGAAATAGGCCGAAAGCAGACTCCAAGATCTCACCTGTCTGTCAAGCTTCTGTTGACGCAGATTGCTGCCTTCATCATCTAAAACACTGCAAAGACAAAGAGAATTCATTAGAAAGTATTTGTCAGTCAAACAGAACTCCAAGTTGCAATTACTGGAGCCATATTTTGCAGGACTTCTTCAGGCAAAACTCCCAGATCAGTCCATGGAAGTTTTGCCTAACTAAACCTGCACAAGCTGTCTCAAGAGAATTAAAAGCAACCCGGAAAATATAAATAAAGTTCTGTGTATAATGTCTACATGCTACAAAGTTTAGATTCAGCCGGATCATAAAGGAACACAAATCCAGAGTGTTTCACAGAAGCCTTATGCCTGCAGTACAAACAAAAATTGGAAAGAGTCCAGCAGAGGGCAACAGAAATGATTAGGGGGCTGGAGCACATGACTTATGAGGAGAGGCTGAGGGAACTAGGATTATTTAGTCTGCGGAATAGAAGAATGAGGGGGGATTTGATAGCTGCTTTCAAGTACCTGAAAGGGGGTTCCAAACCGGATGAATCTAAACTGTTCTCAGTGGTACCAGATGACAGAACGAGGAGTAATGGTCTCAAGTTGCAGTGGGGGAGGTTTAGACTGGATATTAGGAAAAACCTTTTCACTAGGAGGGTGGTGAAGCACTGGAATGGGTTACCTAGGGAGGTGGTGGAGAGGTTTTTAAGGTCAGGCTTGACAAAGCCCTAGCTGGGATGATTTAGTTGGGGATTGGTCCTGCTTTGAGCAGGGGGTTGGACTAGATGACCTGAGGTCCCTTCCAACCCTGATATTCTATGAAACTCTTTGTTCTCCATTACCTTATAATAAAGATACTAGCATGTACAGCAGTGGGATAATAGTGTAAATTTCTATATAAAGCACATAAAATGGTAACGAGTTTTAGGAGCAGTTTAGCAAATCATCAGTATTTTAAATCGGCTTGAGAAAATGAATGGTTCTTCAGGTTGAGAACCAGAACGGTTTCTTTCCTGAAAATCTGAAGAATTATACTTACAAGGGATTCTGATCTACTGTCTGCACTCAAAAAGTCAGAGATCTGCAATCCAAACAGTATTGTGTACTACCAATTACCATAATTTTCTCTTTGCTTCTAGGTGATTGTTCATTGTTGCTGGTTGGGGGATTGGTCATGCCAGATTCAGTCATTTTCATTAATTAGATGTTGGATGGAAATAAAGGACAAACCTTCTTTGCATTACATTTGATAAAACTATTAAATCTACCTTATTTTGGGGGGAACAAGTTCTACATGCTATAACAATATTATGACTAAAAATTTAAAGTAGATAAATAAATTTATAGATTTAATTAAACAGAGGAATCTATACACCAAAAGATACAAATATAACATGCTTTAAAATTGACTATATTAATTTGATTTCCACTTATAACACCACAAAAGTGTGCATCCCATACTGTAGGCACCCTTGACAATTAATTACAAGTGAGTCAAAACTGCCCTTTGCGTATTTTAAAATAATTGGAAAGTGACATAATATTAGTTCAGCGCACTCTGCATTTCTTAACTAGGTTGCAGGCAGCATGGTATAGAGTTAAGTGGCAGACTTGAATATAGGAACAACCTCTGGGCTCTCATCCTCCAGAGAACAAAGAAATAAAAGACGTGCGATGAAGCATGTAGCGTAACATCAGCCTTTTATAAGATCTGCAGCAGGCATTGTTACATATATCTTATAAAAAGCTGATGTTACAAGATGCACAGTGAGGCGAGTTTCATATTGAGTACTGGAATTGTGCCTTAGAAGAATTACAGATATAAAAGTTTGTGGTCTTTTAGGGAGATAATGCTAGCTGTGTTATATTTAGGATACCACCTGCCAACAATCCATGCAGCATTCCAGGCAATGAAGAGACAAATAGTTAGAATTTCAAAGCTCGTACCCACATTAGAGGCATAAAAAATGGCCTCTGAAAAGTCTCTACTCATCTATGCGTCCAGCTGCGCTACCGGTAAGATTTCCTCAGAGTATCTACATCTAAAAAGTCAAAGGCAAGACAGGGGCACTGGTCTGGCCCTGAGATATCTAAGTGAACTTTACACTTGCAAATTTTGAGTGGGCGTCAGCTGGGGCCAGCTGATCTGAGATATATCTGGGCAGATTCAGTCACGACTGCTGTTAAAACAATCCTGTTTGAAACTTTTACTCATAGGCACTGACTCCGAGGGTACTCCAGGGCTAGAGCACCCATGGAAAAAAATTAGTGGGTGCTTAGCACCCACTGGCAGCCAAGCTTCCCTCTCTCCTCTGCAGTGCCTCCCATACGTCAGTGGCCCCGCTCATCAACTCCTCCCTCTCCCTCCCAGTGCCTCCCACCCGCTGTGACCAGTTGTTCTGTGGCATGCAGGAGGTGCTGGAGGGAGGAGGCAGAACTGGGTGGGAAGGGGGGGCAGGGATGGGATGAGGCGGGGGGGTTAGAAGAAGGGGCGGAGTTTGGCAGGGGGTTGGGCGAAGGGGTTGGGTGGGGGCAGGGCCGGGGCAGAGTGGGGGGCTTGAGCAACCTGGGGCCCAGGGGCAGCTGGCACCTGTGCTTTTACTGCCTCATTCCACAAAAGACAACATCCTGAGGGACAGTGAGAGTTGTGGGTGCAAGTAAAAAGAAATTTGTTTTTGTCACTTTAGTGAAAATTGTACTAGACCCATAAGGAAATGTGTCTAACTCCGAGAAAACATGGCAGTATACAGATAATTCATTTTGTGAATCTGTGAGACTGAACAAGTGTTTCAGACATACCAGTTTGATAAATTACACCGCTGGCATGAGAGAGGCTAAAAGAGGTGGGCATGTCAAACACGTCATAGTTATGTGCCATCTGTTTGTCAAATTCTAAAATAGCCTTAGGATCCCTGGCAAGAGGACCCTTCCTAATCACCATACACCCTACAGTTATTAGTTACTGAGCTATGCCAACTATTTATATCAGTTTCTAATTCTTCTTTATTAAACACTGACAGCACAACCAGCGTGGGACAAGATACAGAAGACAACTTTGAGTGAGATACTGTGCAGAGCCCTGGGGGTGAAAGGGGAAAGGTGGCATTAAGCCACATATGACCTCCCAATTCATGGTAACTGCCCAGAATCCCAACACCACAAAGTACTATAGCACAACACCCTCCTAGTCTTCTGGTATGACCCTACCATGCACCCTCAGCCCCTTTCAGGACTTGCACTTGAGAGCCTACAGCTGTCCCATACAACTCATTTGTTGGGTAGAATTCGCCCCGGCTGGCCACAGGGCTTTTACAGCCCCTGTACATTGCACAGGAGTGTACAGTGGCCATAGCAGGGGTGAAAATCTCACCCATATCCCTGTCCCAGGGAGCTTATGGTCTTGATGCTGTTCTCAAAAGAACGAAGCAATGTATTTATTTTCCAAAAGACACAGTGCACCAACAGCAAAGTTTGCTAGAGTTTTTCAACAAAGTACCTACAACAAATAATAATTTGTACTAAGCATCTTTCTTTTGAGAAACTCAAAGCACATTATGAAAGGGATATAAATAGTATCCTCATGTTATATAAATTGTCTGCATTCTCCTGAATATTTATTTTTCCTATAATACATGCAACGTGTCCCCAAAATATATTTTTGGCCAAATGATTTTAGTGAAACGTGAGTATCAATCAATCCTAGTGCATTAACTAAAAATCCCCTCTTGAGATTTAAACTGAGTGCTTAAAAACTTAGATAACAATCCAGAGTTTTAGAACTGCACAGGCAAAAATGCACCTGGAGAGGCCCAGAGAGGGTAAGTGGCTTTCAAAGTCAAGTCATTTGCAGATTTGGAAACAGAACTCTGTTTTCATGTCATCGCCTGCATTATACGTTAGACCATTCTGCCTCTCTCAGATGATACAGCAAATGAGCTACAGACTTCATCATATACATTCCCATATAAACAGATGAATTATTGCAAGCCATTATATTCCAGTAATATCCTGGTTTGTCTGTGATGCTAAGTATTGCACCATAGATACGGTCGCTGAACACCCAGGATCTAACTTCAGATTTTCTATAGTGCACTTCATCATAATATCCAAGCAGGGCCTAGTGGTCAAAACAGAGGAGTAGATGGCTGACCTCCTCAATTCCATTTTCAACCTTAGCTATGATTCATTGGACTAAACAGGCTAACTCCACGCTTTGTGTAAACAAGAGCAACTCCTACAGAAGTCTGGGCCAAAACCTACAGTGTTATAAATGGTGGTTTAAATTACACAGTATGTAGGGACTGGTCAGAAAATGGATGTAATTTTCACTGATTTAGTGTGCAGTGTATTCAAAGTGACTGCCTTACATGCTAAATGGGGCCCAAAGTAATGAATCTCCAGCCAGGTATTGAGACTATTGTGCTTTTTAAGACACCTCTCCATACCTTCTTCCTGTTGAATGACATTATTTTTAGAATCTCTAAGTATATGCAGCCACAACTGGGACTGAGAGCTGCTTGCCAACAACTTACGAAGCTCTTTTGCTTCTTCCATAGACCCTTCTCTGTGGCCTGATGGCTATTTTATAAATCTCTGGGCTGTTTTCCACATTTCTTGTATAAATAAGTGTAAACTACAAGCCTTGTCCCTCAGGTTGTTTAAGCTTCAAACTGTCTGATTTAAACTAGTTGTCTCCTGTGAAATCGAGTCCTGTTGGAATGTGAACATGCCAGCCTCCTCTTGGCCCCTTAGTTCACTCTCTGTGGACTGGAATACGTCCTTCCCATCCTCCTTCAAAGGGGCAATGTGAGGCTTAATGTTTACAAAGCATTTTGGAGCTCCAAATATGCAGGCATTAGAAAATTATTATCATTAGCGTCCCAAGAATTCCTACAGCTCATTTTCAAACAATCCTCTATACTACAGGACATCACTTAGGCCAGGGGTGGGCAAACTTTTTTGCCTGAGGGCCACATCTGGGTATGGAAATTGTATGGCGGGCCATGAATGATCATGAAAATGGGGGTTGGGGTGCGAGAGGGGGTGAGGGCTCTGGGGTGGGGCTGGGGATGAGGGTTTGAGATGCAGAAAAGTGCTCTGGGCTGGGACCAAGGGGTTCAGAGGGCATGGGAGGGGGTCAGGGGTGCAGTATCTCGGTGGTGCTTACCTCAAGCAGCTCCCAGAAGCAGCGGCATGTCCCCCTTCCGGCTCCTACGCAGAGGCGTAGCCAGGAAGCTCTGCATGCTGCCCCCTCCAGAGGCGCCGCCCCCTGCAGCTCCCATTGGCCATGGTTCCCAGCCAATGGGAGCTGCTGGAGCAGCACTTGGGGGCGGGGGCAGCACGTGGCGCCCCTTGGCTGTCCCTACGCGTCGGAGATGGAGGGAGGAACATGCCGCTGCTGCCGGGAGCTGTGTGGAGCCATGGTACACACAGAGCGGGGCAAGGCCCTGACCCCACTCCCTGGCTGGAGCACAGGAGCAGGGCAAGCCCCGGACCCTGCTTCCCGAAGGGAGCTCAAGGGCCAAATTAAAATGTCTGAAGGGCCAGATGCGGCCCCCGGGCCGTAATTTGCTCACCCCTGACTTAGGCCTTGCCTGGGCTAGGATTTAAAAGTGTGATGTTAGAATGCATTAGCCAACAAGTTCTAATTAACAAGGGGACACTAGACTTTTCAAACAAGGCAGTGAAAATGTTAAAATGTGCTAAGATGGTCAAATTAATGCCTATATTTTATCTCAACCAGTTTAGCATGTATGAAAGGCAGCGTACCTTATCTGCACACTGTTCAGATGTGTTAGAACATGTTAGCCAACACATTCTATATCACACCTTCAAATCCTTCCTAGTCTAGACACAGGGGTTTTATTCTTGAGTAAGTACAGAATACCAACAACAGTGCCTGTGGGTGCATTCTGCCCTCACTTAATGTCTGTGTATCTCCCAATGAAGTCAATGATGAAAATGAGGGTAGAATTTAGCCTTCAGTGTTTTACTGTTATATTAGTAGGTCACCCTCAGCTGGAAATATAGTGTCCCATTATTATTTTCTAAGGGACAGCATTTACCCCTGGAGCAAATGGCTAATGACCGCTATTTCACATTCCCAAACTCCCCACAGGAAAAATTATAATGAGGCTCAATGACCCACCAGATATGTCATTGAAAGGACATTTGGCATCTTAAAAATAGTTTTCTGGTGCCTGGATAACTCAGGTGGCACTTCCTTGTGCTGCCCTAAAATGCCTGCATGAAAATCCTGGGATGTGGCCTGTTACCAGCACTGAAGTGACGCTTTGGCAGACGTAGATGAAAACCCAGTATAAAGAGTTAGCAGACAACACTTAGCATCCCTGGCAAACAGATGTCCCAGTCCTTAGTATCAAACTACAGAGGATTCTTTTCAACACCATTTTATGGGGGACAAGAAAGTTCAGAAGCAGCAGTGGCATTTTCTTCCTTCCCAACCTATGGGAGAACCATAGTCCAGTAGCAGCATCCTCTGTGTTTCCCAGTTCCCTCTGCAGACGGAAGAAATACAACTGGTTCATAGTCTCCCTCCCTGCTTTGCATGCAGAGGACCCAGTGACTTAGGGCAAGTCTATGCTACAAAATAAAGTTAGGTCAACGTAAACTGCCTTACATTGACCTAACTTTGTAGTGTAGACCAGGCCTAAGACTGTTGCTAAACGTAGTTGTGAATGAACAAGTGGACACAGTTTCACTGATCAGTGGTCACAGTGATGGAGAGGGTCTGTGACTAAAGCACAGTACAATGGCAAAACTGATGGGCGTATTGTGGTGGGGCTGCTTTCAACTACGTACAGAGTGAGGTTGCTAGATTAAATCTGGCTGTACCTTTGACATGCAAATCAGAAAATCCTCATCAACACAAAGGTAGTCAGATTTAGTAAGTCTTAATTAGGTACAAATTATTACAATAATTACATATATTAAACAGCTGAGAATTTTAAGACAAATTAGAATGAAGATATGACAATCAACTCTTTTAGTGTTGATTAAACACCATATATTGGTAGCTGTTTTTGCCAAACCCTAAAGGCAATGATATGTTGTGTGAAGTATTGAAAGATGTATTGCAGTTTTGCTGCAATACACTTCTAATTTAAATAAAGTTAAAGATTTAGAATTTATGTAGGTCAACTATTAGATAATTTTCCATAAAGGAGCCATCCTGTACTCCTAGCTCAGGTAAACTCCCCTTTCAGATCAGCAGGTATATGCCTTGTATAGGAGTCAAGATCAGGCCAATAAGTCTATACTTTAGAGATTTACACTAAAGACCTGATCCAAAGCCCACTGAAGCCAATGAGAGTCTATTAATTGATTTAATTGGGCACTGTATCAAGTCCTAAATTTAAAATGGATGACCTCCTCTTCTAAATGAGTAATTTCATTTTAATATTGTCCTCCTCATTCACCGTGGTTGATTTAATACGTTTCACTACAATCTTTTGGCCAGACTACTATGTCTGGTATCACTTCTTCTGCAATGCATGAAACATGCATGATAGAAATGCCTCAATGCAACATAGATAAAATTTATCACATTTTTTAAGTTCCGTATGATAACGAAGGTAAACAAAAAAAAAAATCAGTGATAATAATTTTAATATTTTAGAGTCTTATTTATAGGCAATATTTCAACATCTGAAAAATGCCCCAAATGAGATATGTGAGAAGCCAGTGAGAGCCAGATTTTAGCTAATACACAATGGAAACTTTAAGATAGACTACAAAAAAGCCCCCCAACTTGGGAGCATACAGGCAGGAGGTTCATTAAAGAAACCTCATTACATTTATTTAATTTTACACAGATGGATTTAAATTTAATATAAAATTGGAATGTCTTGATTCAAGTAACGCATTTCACAGTAGTTAATTCTCAACTTCTGCTCACAAAATGTATCTTTAAAAGTGCAAATTGTTCACATTCCAGTAAGTCCCTGCAAGAAAAAAACAAAAAATGAAATATTTATTCTATTAGAAAGTGCAAAATTAACATATTCACTAATTATTTTTCAAATGAAGATATCTTTGAAAAAAGGAAGCAAGTATTGGAAATGTGTTGGCGCTTTTTTCTCCTTGCTGGCTTTGCTTCTGTACCACTCACTAAAGGGAATATTTTCAATGAAACAGGTTAACAAGCACTAGACATATAACTTGTCTGTGCAGCCCAGCTGTCAAGAAACATACAAATTGCAATGACAAATACTCCAGACAAGCAAATACACTAAACATTTGATCCTTCACACACTAATTCAAAGTGTCCACCTTGGATTTTCCTTTTTCCATTATTACGATTAATTATTTGCATTGCAGTACCACCTAGATGTGCCGACAAAATCAAAGCCCCGTTGTTCTAGGCTCAGTACATGCACATCATAAGAGGCAGTCTCTGCCCTAATCAGCTCTTAACAGACAAGGGTGTGAAAAAGTCCATATTACCACCATCTTCCAGATGGGAGCAGAAGCAAAAAATAAATTAAGTGATGCACATTTTCACCTTTTTTCAGAGTAAAATAAAGAAGGATTTAGTATTACAAATACCACTTGAAATAACATTCAGGATCAAACTGGAGAGAAAAAGAGCCAGCATGAAGAGTTCTCACATCTTTTCATTTGGACTTTATTTTTATTTTGGAAAAAAGCATACACAAATACACACAACAGAAGTAGAAGTTCTTTTAATCTTTTACATCAAGGCTGACTTTAAGGACATGAGTTGTTGGGAATTTAAACAACTATTTAAAACTTTCAGAATCTTATCTGACATATCAATGACTTATGTTTCTTCTCATAAATTAAATAAATACAACCTATAAAATGGTAGCATTTGGCTTGCTGGACACTTGTTTCCATGACATTTGCCATTTACATTTTAACAGTTTGCTGACAATCACTTCACTAAATAGATAGTGATAAAATCTAGACAAACATTACCACGAAGCAGCGGATTTCAAACCAGATGACAGAACAAGGAGCAATGGTCTCAAGTTGCAGTGGGGGAGGTTTAGGCTGGACGTTAGGAAAAACTTTTTCACTAGGAGGGTGGTGAAGCACTGGAATGGGTTACCTAGGGCGGTGGTGGAATCTCCTTCTTTAGAGGTTTTTAAGGTCAGGCTTGACAAAGCCCTGGCTGGGATGATTTCGTTGGGGATTCGTCCTGCTTTGAGCAGGGGTTTGGACTAGATGACCTCCTGAGGTCCCTTCCAAGCCTGATATTCTATGATTCTATTAAACTATTTTTCTGAAGAAAATTGTTGATGCCCGCGACGCAACGGAGCTGGGAATGAAGGGTTTGGGGTATAGGAGGGACTCAGGGCTGGGGCAGAGGGTTGGGATGTGGGGGTGAGGGCTGCAGGGTGGGGCTGGAGATGAGGGGTTTGGGATGCAGGAGGGGGCTCTGGGCTGGGGCGGCTCTGGGCTGTGGGTGCAGGCTCTTGGGTGGGTGGGGCTTGGGATGAGGGGTTTGGGGTGAAGGAAGGGGCTCCAGGTTTGGGGGGCGGCTGAGGGCTGGGGCAGGGGATTGGGGCACAGGCTTACCTCAGGCAGCTCTCAGTCAGCAGCGCAGTGGCAGGTGCTAAGGCAGGCTTCCTGCCTGTCCTGGCACCATGGACTGCACTGCGCCCCAGAAGCAGCCAGCAGCAGGTCTGGTTCCTAGGCGGAGGCGCACAAGCAGTTCCGCGCAGCTCTTGCCCACAGGCACCTCCCCCCCCAGCCCTGTGCAGAGTGCGGAGCCGGTGCTCAGGTTGGGGCAGCGTGCAGAGCCCCATGGTCCCCCCGCCACCAAGGAGCTGGACCTGCTGCTAGCTGCTTCCGGGGCGCAGCACAATGTCAAAACAGGAAGAGACTAGCCCGCCTTAGCCAGGAAGCACCACCAACGGGACTTTTAACGGACCAGTCGGTGGTGCTGATCAGAGCCGCCGCGACCCAGTGCCGTACATTCCATGACCCAGTACTGGGTCATGACCCACAGTTTTAAACCCACTGTTGTAAAGTGCTTAGCAGAAAGCTTTCTAGCAGTACCACTGACCTGCTTTTACTTCCTCTGCAAAAGTCCGGCAATAGGCTCAAGGAACTCCCACCTGTACGTGAGCTCCACAGGGAATGCCACATAATTAGCTCCTTGAAAGCAAGTTTAATTAAATAAGTTCCCAAGCCAGCTAATAAACTGCCTCTAAAAGTGCCCACATATGTACCTACTGTGCTCCCATGCAGCCCATATGCTGTAGCTCCCTAGAAGTCACTTGGCAGAACATTAGCAGTTCTCATTAATATATTGCACAAATTCTGTAATTAGAGAATCCTTTTAGTTGGATAAATTTCTTTAAATATATGTAAGGGTCAACTCATGCTGGGCTATTCACCAGGACCCTCAAACCCAAAAGTACTTGATCTAAGGAAGAATCGCCGATAACCATCTTGTCACGGAGTCCCCGGGCGATGCTCTGGAACTGCTCCGTACGAAATCCGTCAGGACTCTGGGGAAGTCTCCTTTCTGTGAGCAGACTGTCTTCAGGACACAGCTCACACAAATTCCACCTTCCTGGGTCTGACCTCGGAGCATTCAGCATCCTCTGCCCCTCCGTGTGCTTCCTATAGCGAGTCCGCCCAGGCGGGGCTCCTGGGCAAGCCAGAGGGTCCTGCACCCCAACTTCGCAGTCAGACGTGACTCTCAGCCAGCCAGTAAAACAGAAGGTTTATTAGAGGACAGGAACATGGTCTAAAACAGAGCTTGTAGGTGCAAAGAACAGGACCCCTCAGCTAGGTCCATTTTGGGGGGCAGTGAGCCAGACAGCCCTGTCTGCACTTCACTCCTTGTCCCCAGCCAGACCCAAACTGAAAACTCTCTCCAGCCCCTCCTCCTCTGGTCTTTGTCCCTTTCCCAGGCCAGGTGGTCACCTGATTCCTTTGTTCTCCAACCCTTTAGCTCTCACCTTGCAGGGGGGGAAGGGCCAGGCCATCAGCTGCCAGGAAACAGGGCGTTGGCCATTCTCTGTGTCCAGACCCCTGCACATACCTGCCCTCTAGGGCTCTGCAATGATCATACACCCTTATCCCACCACTGAGATACTTAAGAACTGCATAGTGGAAACTGAGGCACCCCCACAATATTCAGAGGAACCATTAAGAACAGTCCCGCTTCGTCACACATCTTTGACAGTAGGATGGGCAGTTTCTCTCCTGAGACCTACAAGTACCAAAGAGAAAGCAGAAATCCAGTCTCTGAAACTCACCTTAACCATTCAGTAGACTACTGGTACCAGGAACTGTAATGAAATGAAGGGCTGCACTCCTGTATGGGAATGGTTTTTAACCCACAGGAACAAATGCAGGGTAGACTAACTAGGCTTTCATTGTCCTTTCCACTCTGTAGGTTCATACCACAGGTAAAAGCACTCCTGTGAAGGAGTGCAGCATTATTTATTTCTAGTGCCACTGTTTGATGAACCTCTAAAAAGACCCCAGGAGATGAAGCAGGAGGAGGACAAAAGAGAAGGGCAGAAATATACTGATATCTATTTTGCATACATAATATTTGTGTTAGAATTATCAGCAGTGATTCAGCGGGTAAATACAAGTAAATGAAGAAAAGTGAACAATGCATTAATGTTCTAAGTAACCATAAAAGTAATTCCTGCAGGGCAGATGGCTAGTACCAGAGACTGGATTTGCAGTTGTACTGATAATTACAGAACCAAGTTCTCTTCTTAAAAAAAAAATCCTGGTGGGCACAATAATTTAAAAAACACTGCCATTCCTAGGTCTCATTAATTTACTGTTTGAAATGCTGGCCCCAACATGGTTTATCTGAATATTCATGGTCCATTCTATAAATATCAGAGTCATAATTTAACTCCAACATTCCAGTTCTTGTGGATTAGGATTACTTTTGGAATTTTATACTTTAAATCAGTCAATACACAGTAGGGGTGGTTGTTTTTTGGGGGGGGGGGGGGGTTGGGGGGAAGGGAGAGGAAGGGTTTGGTGATGGTATTTTCCTTCCTCCACCACCACACTCTTGGTAGTTACATCTGTACAAGCGATAATACTGGCCTTTAGCAACACCTCCTTCTAGAAATCACACAGCACACAGTTGAAATGTCAACATCTTGACTCAGCTACCCTTCCCTGCATATCACACAGCCAATGGATTTAACTAAAGAAAAGGTAAGTCTCCCACAGTATTCTTGCCAGCAAGTTAAAGTAGTATGGGCTGGATGAATGGACTATAAGGTGGACAGTAAGCTGGCTAGATTGTCGGGCTCAACGGGTAACGATCAATGGCTCCATGTCCAGTTGGCAGCCGGTATCAAGTGGAGTGCCCCAAGGGTTGGTCCTCAGGCCGGTTTTGTTCAATATCTTCATTAACGCTCTGGAGGATGGTGTGGATTGCACCCTCAGCAAGTTTGCAGATGACACTAAACTGGGTGGAGAGGTAGACATGCTGGAGGGTAGGAATAGAATACGGAGAGCCCTAGACAAATTAGAGGATTGGGTCAAAAGAAATCTGATGAGGTTCAACAAGGACAAGTGCAGAGTCCTGCACTTAGGATGGAAGAATCCAATGCACTGCTACAGACTAGGGACCGAATGGCTAGGCAGCAGTTCTGCAGAAAAGGACCTAGGTCTTACAGTGGATGAGAAGCTGTATATGAGTCAACAGTGTGCCCTTGTTGCCAAGAAGGCCAATGACATTTTGGGATGTATAAGCAGGGGCATTGCCGGCAGATCGAGGGATGTGATCGTTCCCCTCTATTTGACATTGGTGAGGCCTCATCTGGAGTAGTGTGTCCATTTTGGGCCCCACACTACAAGAAGAGTGTGGAAAAATTGGAAAATGTCTAGCGGAGGGCAACAAAAATGATTAGGGGACTGGAACCCATGACTTATGAGGAGAGGCTGAGGGAACTGGGATTGTTTAGTCTGCGGAAGAGAAGAATGAGGCGGGATTTGATAGCTGCTTTCAACTACCTGAAAGGGGGTTCCAAAGAGGATGGATCTAGACTGTTCTCAGTGGTAGCAGATGACAGAACGAGTAATGGTCTCAAGTTGCAGTGGGAGAGGTTTAGGTTGGCTATTAGGAAAAACTTTTTCACTAGGAGGGTGGTGAAGCACTGGAATGTGTTACCTAGGGAGGTGGTGGAATCTCCTTCCTTAGAAGTTTTTAAGGTCAGGCTTGACAAAGCCCTGGATGGGATGATTTAGTTGGGGATTGGTCCTGCTTTAAGCAGGAGGTTGGACTAGATGACCTCCTGAGGTCCCTTCCAACCCTGATATTCTATGATATCGCAACAAGAATACGTTTGCAATTATTTTCTCGATTCCAAGTACCTAATTATTAAACTAAACTCCAATGAAGTCTCCAGGGATGCATGAAATACCCACAGTAACCTGTACAACTCATAATTTTGTTTAAATTTAATTCACATTATTCATCAAGATACATCTCCACGGGTATGCCTGGAAGGGCACACAAAAGTGGTTGGAAATGTAGAAATGAGATTTTTTGTAAAAATTATACAAAGAACAGATTTTTAGAAAGAGAGAAAGAGAAAAGTCAATTAAGACTAAGCTCCAGGAGTATTATGGGATATACAGTCAAGTAGCATTAACAGTTGATCAGAAAGGCAAAACAATCCTATGCAATCTCTATATTAGAATATAAAGTAAGAACTGTAGATAGATAATTTATGTGCTATGTATCATTCAGATATGGTTTAATATTCCGGCAATAAGAGCCCAAGCTGCAAAAGATGCCAAGTGTGCTCAAATACCAAAAATGAAGTTAATGAGAAAAGAAGGCACTCAGCAGGACTGGGTTCCCAGTTAGAATCGCAAAGAAAATAGGCTTGTTTTTTGTGGTTGTTGTTTTTGGTTTTAGTTTAGTCTTTATGCAATATTTGGATTGCTGACTTTCAATTAGTAAGGAAAAAAAAATCAGATGATGATCTAATAGCTGACACAAAATTGTCTCCTACACTATGCCCAAGTGCTTTACGAGACCCATTTATCTAGAAAGATCTATTAAACTAATATTTGTACAGATTCATTCTATGCAATTACAGACAGGTGACTGAGAAAGCACATAACAGTAAATTACAGGTAATGGAAATGAAGCCTGAGAAGAAATGACTAGGCTATTTTTTCCTCTCACAGAATGCAATATTAGGAAGATGAAGATTGTGCTCCAAAAGAGGGAGAGGTGTATATAACGAACGTGAGTGATGGAGCTCCAATACAGAACAGACTTTAGGTATGCGAGATTAGGTAGAATGAAGTTTAAATAGATCAGTGAAAAGCTATACAAAGGAGAATTGGAACAAATTAAAAAAAAATCTGAACTAGGAATACCATACATCTCCAACATAGGATGAGTATTTTATCTGTGATCTAAATGTATGTAGTGTCACAATGAATGACATTACTTCCAGGAAGTGCAATTACTGAAAACACTTATGAGTAACATTACAGCATCAGCAACACTAATTTGCTTACTCATAGAGAGGTCCAATCGTTCAACAATTCAGCTGGACAGGCTAATATTTCAGTACCCTACCCAACCATTGGTAAAACAAAATGTGTTAAAAAGGAGCCTCCAGGACAGTGGTGCAAGTAGGGCGGTACGGTATGCAATACCAGTAAGCTATTTATAGCCAATATGGCGTACTGGAAAAACACAGGAAGAGCAGAGTGTGGGGCCGCCCGACAGCCCCACGCTGGCAGCTCCTCTGGTGCAGCTGTACCACCCCCAGCCTTTCCACGCAGCTGTGTGCCTGCGTCTCCTATCCAGGGTCTGTACAGCAGCGCCGTCAGAGGACAGGGCTGGGGGCAGTACAGCCACACTGGAGGAGCTGCCTGCGTGAGGCTCGATTGCCAGCGTGTCTGAAAAAAATATTCTCTGCTGTCAGAGGGAGCTGGTTTAAAGCTCTTCTGCTGGCAGTTCTCAAAGCAGGTGTGACTATGAACTGGCTATTTGTTCCAGAGAGCATGCCCTCCTCTTCTCTTAGTAGTTGTGCTGTGTCCACCCACCGGGAGTGCTCCCCCCCGCCAGGTAATGTGGGGTGGATCATGGGGAGAGCCTGTGGCCCCGGGCTGGGGTCAAGTGGGGAGGTCACGTGCTTCCCCCCACACACCCCCATTTAGCTGGTGCCATGTACTGGTAAGAAATGAATCCTACTTGCACCATTGCTCCAGGATAGCATATAAATCCAGAAATCTAAAAAACACACTATAACAGTAAATTAAGTGATCCGAGGGAGAAAGAAAAAATATGGGAAAATGAAAAACATTATTGATCAGACACAGTGAATAATGTAGAACAGGGGACTCAATCTGGAGGTTAGGTTTTCCAATATTGCTAAATGGGAAGGGGATCCCAGCTAACTAGAATTGGCTTGGATAATCCTGGCATGGAAAAGGCTGGGAACCACTGCTGTAAAGAGGATACATGGTAAACAGAACTGCTATTCTCTCTTTACTTACTCATGTGGAGCTGTATGAGAGAATGGGGTATGGCCCTGGGGCTAGGTCACCTGACTGGCAGTGAGGAAAGCTGGGTTCTATATCCAGTTTTTCAGCTGATCTGCAATACAGCCTCCCACTGTGTCTGCAAAATGATGGCTAATGTGGCTTACCCTCATTTGTAAACATCTTTGAGCTGGAAGAATGAAAAGCTCTAAGTACTATTATTTTTAATTAACTGTAATTGTAGGTAAAGGTATTCAAGAGGCGCACACACAAAAATGAAACAGGAAGCAGCGAAAGTTGACCTTTAAATTAATAGCATATATTTATATAGCTTTATTTTTATCTCAAAGTTTCCCATGGTGCTTTACAAATAAAAATACACATTATAAACTATGGTGATGATCCCTTAAGGGTGGAACTTCCACACTCCTGCTGCTTTCTGTCAGAATACTGCATGCAGTGAGTTTGCAGGCACAGGCTCAAATATCTAAGGCTATGGCTACACTAGAGAGCTTACAGCAGTGAAGCTGCACCACTGTAAACTCTCTAGTACAGCTGCTCTAAGCCGACCAGAGAGAGCTCTCCCATCAATTTAATTAATCTACCCCCAATAAGTGGCGGCAGCTATGTCGGTGAAGCTCTTCGGCTGACATAGTGCTGTCTGCACCAGCACTTAAGTCAGTGTAACTTACATATATGGGGGTGGCTTATCACACCTCATGAGTGCCATAAATTATCCAACATAAGAGGTATTGTAGACATAGCCTTGATCACATCTCCCGCTTCTGAAAAGCAACCATATCTGGGGAGGAGTACAACCACTTAACACGCAATGGAGCACTGCTGTATAATTTAGGACAGAATGTGAAAAATGTTGTTTCTGTTTTATTTGAATTATGTGAAAAGTGCAATTGTTTATTCATTAAAAATGACGAAGGAGAGAGAATATGCCAGCTAGAACTCCTGAGGTGCTTAAGTAATCAAAGCTGAACAGAAATATAGTAAGAATTAGAGCTCCAGTATGCTATATTTGTAAAGGGATAAATCACTAGCTCCTATTTAATTTTTTAAAAGGAGGTTTGCAGTTTTATTTTAGAATACAGTCACCATGGCAAGATATGGTGTTTCTGGTTTGTATCAAACTATAATGTCAATTTCATTATCTAACACCTGTTTCATACTAATGCCATCATCATCATCATATTGGCTGAGAATGAAACAAGCAAATTTTTCATGCTGCTTTGACTTCATTCTCTATATTTATCTTACTCGCAAATGGAAATTTTTGACACTTTTTTGTGGACAACATCGAGTTTACTTGCTTCTCTGCCCTGAGAACAAAACTGTTTATTTCAAACTGGCATTTACTTTAGAAAGCCTCCAAGATTCTATACAACAAATTTTATTGGGCCTACATTTTGTACATATAAAAGTTATCTGTTATTTCACCTGGAACTCTAAAAGTATTAAATATATCTAATACCATACATATTCCATACCTGGGCCCCAACCTCGCACATGTTTTACTTTATTGTCTGAGAGTATTCCAATGACTTCAAACAGGACTTCTCACAGGGAACAAAATTAAGCATGTGCATAAGTCCTTCACAGGACTGGAGCCTTGGACTGTAAACTCTTTGAGACAGGGAAGGAATTTTCATGATGCATGTATACAGTCTTCTAGGAGCTACAAATAAAATTTAAAAAGCATAATAAAAATCATAATGAAAATCATGGAATAAGGGAGTAGAGTCAATAAGAAGCAGTGACAAAGTAACTCATTTTTCATTTTTACAGGTGTGAGCTATTCATTCATCTCCCAAATATTGTAGTCTGCAGGGGTGCTGGAACTAAAGGTACTGGGAGCACTCCCTGGCTAGGTGTGGTTTCCATTATATACAGGATTTACAGTTTTGTTCAATGGCTTTCAGCACCCCCACTATAAAAATTGTTCCAACACCACTGATTAGGAGAAATTACAATATGTAAGCCTTGTAAATGTTTCATTTAATAAAGACAGTTTTTCCCCAGTGATTTTACCAAGTGTTCTGCAAGCTATTGAATATGGATTACTTTCTTTCTAAGTAAAACAATAAAAAACGTAGAAACGGCATATGTTATGGTATATCTAACCAGTTACTGAGTTGTCTCCATTTGGTTCTCTCAAACTGCCTCCCGCAAATCACATGAGAAATTACAATTTATTCTAACAATTACTCTGGATTATTCTTACAGTACTTTTTCAAATGTTGTATGGAGGAATCAGAGAGCCATATGAAATAGTGGTAGCCCAGTGACCTGATGTAAGCATTATAGATTGTTCTGCTTGGCTAATAGATACTTTCTGCAGATAATTAGGAAAGACGTCACTTAGAGTTACTACATAGAAGCAGCTCCAATTTTCTCACTGCTTTTAAAAAGGGATACTGTAGACAGAATGACAAGTCTAGAAATCTTCCATTTTCTTTATTTAAATGAAATTTAGAAATCAATTACTACCTACCTGCATGACTCAACTGTTTTAAATGTTTTTCAGTGTTTTTGGCTATTACCTGATATACGAAGCTTTCAAATTAAGATTAAAACTTTGCTCTAAACACGTGTACATACACATATCCTGCCCACACAAGCTGCCAGTAAGGAAGGGGATTCTGGGAAGCGGTGTGGAAGGGAAGCCACAAAATGAATAGGCTCTCAATTCTATGGCGCTGGGAACAAGTTTCCTGAGAATCAAAGTTCCAACCACTTTCCCCTGTGCAGGGACATCTGTCAGTAACTCCATAAGATGGATCTTTTGAATATTTTTTTCCTTCCTTCTTATTCTTCCATTTTGAAGTCACTCATTTTAATATGTGCAATTCCCAATCACTGTAAGATGTTTAAAACAGTTCCTGCACCAAAATGTGTTCTTCCCTCCAGTGAATGGTTAATAATTAAGTGATATAAAATTAAGAATTTTCAAGGTCTGCAAGAATCATTTTTATGAGTTTTGGTCAGTTGTTTTAAGAGTTTGAAAGCATAGTTTATTGTTATTGTTGAACAAAATATTTCAGTAATCTTGCTATCAATATCGGAAGCTGGATGAGATGACTCAACTGGTGTCCCTAATTACTATGCTCCTCTCCAAAAAATCATTTAAAGGTCTGAAAAATATTTTCCAGAAACAGTCAGAACAGAATTGTACCAAACTTCCCAAAAGTCACACTTCAGCTGACAACAAATATGGAAGTTTGCAGGCCATTGGATTTAAAAAAAATAAATTATAGGTACTTGAAATTAGGGGCTGGTATTAAGTGCCCTGTCAATTAAAATTATGGTCCCAATCCTGCAAAGGCTTCTGAATGTGTCTTATTTTTATACATGAGTAATCCCATTGGCCTCAATGGGAATATTTAAGTAAGTGTTTGCAGGACTGAAGTCTATGAATCTTCAATAACACTGTGTTTATGAAATTGGGGCTGTCGAGAGAGGGCTGATTAACCTGTCAATCAGCATTTACGTGTTGCCTATGTCTTTTTAAAACTAATGTCAGACAGTCAACATTTCCATGTAGTAATATACAACAGAAGCAAAAGAACAAGATGCTTATTCTGATGGACCACCATAACAATATTTTAACATACAAATAATATAGCCTAAATATTTTAAGAGGGAAAATGTTAAGCTGTGTGTAGGGGAATGAAGGGGGGAAGGGGAAATTATCGAACTCCAGGTATGGAAATGTTTTTAAATATCAAAATAACTCTCAATCCCTAAACTGCAATATAAAATCCAAATTTATTAGAATAATGAAAGAATTTGGGATTTAACATCATTTAAGTCATTCTTGATTGATTTAGCCTTTAATCTTCTTTGGTTGTTATTTGGAAATGGCTTGGCATGCTTTATAAACTAAGTGATAGCCATCTGAGAAATTGCTTACGTACTCTTCACTAGCCATAAAACAAGGTTTACTTCTAGCAAATAGTTTTGAGTCTCAAAATAAGCAAAGAATAATCTATTACCAGCACAATAACAGTGGAATTAGTAATACAATTCTCATTAAAGTTGTGCTGCTAAGCCTTGACACAGTACATTGAAAATATATGCCAGAATGTTATATTCTAGATATCGGTAAGAACAGTAATTCTTTAGAATGCTGGAAAGATTTTAATTATATAGGATAGCAAATTGTATGTTTGTCAATGCTTTGAAACAAAATGGAAAGTAAAATCTGCAATTGTAATGGGTGTTTTCACTCTTCATGCTGAAAACACTGCAATTCATTTACTAATTAGGCAAAGTCTGTTTTCCTTACTATTCCCTTTTTTCTTTGTAAGTGCACAGTGTGACAGATATTGCAATCACAGGCAATATGTTTGGGGACTCTATTATATTAAGTTGGTGTATCACTGTGGGCTGGGATTGTATGCAACTCCAGTGGGGAGGGTTATCACAGCTCCTATAGGAACCAAAAACCGTAGTGGTGGTGGTGGGGTGAGTCGAATCAGGTGAAAAACTTAGGCTGTAAACACCTCCAAGAGTTACCACTGTTAGGGAGGCTTGCATATGCTGGTTCAAAATGTGTTTTTCAGAGACCAACAGACAAAGAAAAGGCTTTTAATATAAAAAGTCTGGGTTGAAATTGACTCAGGGCCTTCTTTATGATCCAGCTAATGGATAGGAACTTCTGGCAAAGGGGCGACCTTACCCTTGAAAAAGGGTTGGAAAGATTTTGGCCTACTAGGGCCCAATAAGGCGGACGGGTGACTCCTGGTATGTTTAGTGTGTGTTTACATCTGTTTACTGTTTCTCTGTAATACTTTTACCTTAAGAATAAATGTGCTTACTCAGAAAGAGCTGTATGATCATTTATAATTTCTGCAGCCTTAAAACTACTGGTCAGGAGGGAGAAAGACATGGATCTCCACCCAAGAGCAAAGCCGGAAATCTTAAATGGGTGCCCTCAAGGGACCATGGAGGGGGAATACACAAGCAGTTGCCCTGAAACTGTGACACAGCACACCGTGGAAGGAAGGGGAGGAGACATTTTGGCCAGGACTACCAGAGCAGGTCCGTGTTCCTCCCAGAAATAACACTGGAAGTACTCCATCCACCCAAGACATCAGGGTAGGCAAGACATCAATTTTTAAGATTTAATCTAAAAGAACACTTCAAGCATACAGTTAGCTGCATGGAACTAATTTTTCCTAATAGGAAAGATGAAGACATGACCCTGTCTCAATTTGAGCCTATGATCCCAGGCAGCAGGGCTGTGATGAATCTTAAATTCATATTCAGTTTGCACATGAAAAGTGGTTTCCCAAGTGTTTGCATTCAACCATGAGAGCTTCAAGACAGGAAGCGTGTCATGAACAAGAAATTTTTGAAATGCAACATCTTTTACATATTCAAAAGCTATATACAAATCTGCAAGTTTGGCCACTCTGAAGTATGTATTTTTTTGTCTGTATAAAATTACCTCCAAAATTACGCATACAAGTCTAACTTCAGAAGCCCAAATTCTCCATCTCATAGCATCATAATTTAAAAAGAATGTCACTGACATGAGCCAGGAATGTGAGTAGGAGATTGGAGCTAAACATGGCACAGAAGTGGGTCTTAAGGTAACATAGGACCTGCAATTTTTGTTTCTCTTCACCAAGAGAATGAGGAGCAGAGAGAGTGGGTTAATTTACTAGTCTTTACTTCTGGAAAAGTCTGGATTCACTTCTAATTAAGGTCACAACTGAAGATGAGTAAGATTGACCTGAACCTAGTCCCTAGTGAACAAGGAAAGACTGATGTTCGCAATCAGTTCATCAACATTTTTCCCCTGTGGATGCCAGAAGACACACAAAATTAACACAGACGACACATGGAAACTTAACTGTTCATATGCTCTGCTATGCTTTCATTTACATTGCTGATAAGACACTGTAGAAAAGCAAGATGTACACAGTTCCTGTCTTACAAAATCAGGTAGCAACAGTGAATAGATGCTGTAATGATAACATCGTACCACAACAAAAAAGGGCTTTTGTACCATCACTTTCATATTTTATTAATGTATGACTGCAGCTGCCATTTTCATCATTCCAGTTCATTTGCCATAACGTCTGTCAGCAACAGAGGCAACAATTACAGTAAGAGCAATTCTCCACTGAAGACTAAAGGCTTACATGTGGTTCCATCAGTGAACACACTTCTGAACCTGCTAATTCACTCATATGGAAAATTTCAATTAAAATATGGAAAAAATGATACAAATGCATAATACTGGGATATGACTACTACTGATTTTATAGAAGGGAAAAACTATCATGAAAAAATAATGGAAAACTAACATTATTTAGTACACTTCTCATAAAAATAATAGTTTAGCTCTAGCAATTGGAATATATATTTTGGTGCTAAATGCACAATGTATCAAACAGCAGAGAGCAGTGGAGATGTATGTCTTTAAGTGTCTGATTAGACTTACATGAATAGAAAGTATTCTTTGTTTATCCTTGTCGTTCCTGCACTGGTTATTCAACATCTATTTACTATTGTTAAAAAAAACCCAACAGAAGTCTCTTTTTAAGCCTCGAGTACCATAAAGTAACTTTTTGGAGTTTATTGGATTTTGGACACATGTGCATACTTACCTTTTTTTTTTTTTTTGGAGTTGTATATGCTTCGAGTGAAAAACTCCCAAAAGGCAGCATGGTTAATAGTAGTTAAAGGGATGGGAATGTGTTGGGAGGGAGGTGGGAGATTTGTGGTCTATTCCTGATCCTCTCATTGACTCACTATGTGACTGAAAGTCACAATCTCATTCCATCTCAAGTGTCCCCTTATGCAGCATCAGGATAATAATATTTCTCCTCCTTTGCAACCTAATCCATAATCCTCAGATGAAAATAGTCATATCAGGGTGTCACAGATCTAGTCAAATACTCCCTTCTGGACACTTACTTCACTGCTGTAAGGGATCCAAACACTGGATCCTGTCTGCTTTAAACCTCCAGATTCTGAACAGAGTCCACGCACTGCCCTTAACTTGGGGTCCCTAGGCACAATCTCACGGTGCTGATCCTCTATTTAGAACCCTCTCCAGAGAGCGTAGACCCTGCAGTCAAACTACCCCAGTCCCTGGGACTAGTACTGATTCCCTCAGATTCAGAGCTTAAACACACCCACTGCCAAGAACTCCAGCCATGTGGGTGCTCTGGTGTCACTGGTTAACTCTTCCAGGACATGTAATAGGTATAACACACAACACAAAGAAACTTTGCACAGTATTCTAAAGCACCATTGCTTTTTACTCAATAGTATGAGAGAGTACAGATCATTTCAAAAAACAACAAATGTCCTGTATGCAATACATCACACTCTAGCTCATTCTTCCCTAGGGAATCCTGGGGGACTGTCCGAGTTCAGGTAGGAAGGGTTCTCCCTGCCTCACCAGGTTCCTGCAGCAGCTTCCATCTGCGTAAGATGGAGAAAATGACCAAAATCCCCAAAGAAAACAGTTCTTGCCCTTTCATAGCCTTTCAGTCCCTCTGTCAAGCGACTACCAGATCAGCCTCCTCGGGTGATTCCAGACCCCTACTAGGTGATTTTGTTGCCAGGCTATCCCTCCTCTGACAAACCACTTTTTCTGTGGGGGGGAGCCAGAGCATTATCTAAGATGTTTGTATTTGAATAGAAAACCATCCTGATTTAACAACCCTGTATGGTCAGCCATGTATCACTTCCCCTTGAAACTGAGTCCAACAGGAAGGTAGAAGGACAACAGAATTCACAGGGCTGCACATTCAAAATGGGGTTTGCTGCTTGGTAAAGATACATACAGCAAGTTCATAACCTCACACAGAATTCACAAGATTCCCCAAATCATCACACAGGGCAAAGTATTATAGTGTCTATTGAGCTAACAGCAGTGTTACCAGGGAAATACAGTTAAAACCAGAAGTGGCATCTGCACATAAAGACCACTAACGCAATTATTCCATGGCTCACTCGTGCCAAAAGTCAGTATGGATGTTCCAGAAAAAGTGGGGTACAATTGTTAAAATAACTATCTTTGCTGCTAGATGCAGAAGACTGGATTAGATTATCCTGGAGGTCCTGTACAAGTGTACCAGATATAATTAAGCTGTTTCTGGCACTGTGGGAAGTTATTTCTAAATACTGATGAATAAGGTACTATGTGTACTTTCCAAAATTGAATTGTTTATATAGTCAAAATACAGTTTCCTTCTACTCATAATTGAAATCCATATGGCAGCATATGTTTGGCCAGGCTTCCCAGATAATTATACATGACTGCATATTTCCAGGTTTCTTGATGAACTTGCTGAAGGCCCATCTAATGACAGGATGTAATCAATATATCATGTGGTTATTTGCACATTAAGGCTATGGCTACGCTGGCACTTTACAACGCTGCAACTTTCTCGCTCAGGGGTGTGAAAAAACACCCCCCAAGTGCAGCAAGTTACAGTGCTGTAAAGAACCAATGTAAACAGTGCCCCAGGGCTGGGAGCCACACTCCCAGTGCTCGGAGGTAATCCCCTCGTGGAGGTGGAGTACCAGGAGTGCTGGGAGAGCTCTCTCCCAGCGCTGGTGCATGACCACACTCGCACTTCAAAGCGCTGCCGTGGGAGCACTCCCGCGGCAGCGCTTTGATGTTTCGAGTCTAGCCATGCCCTAAGTCTCAACTCTCAATTTCAGTGCCCAGCCTGTTAAAGTATTTGCATATTTCTCCTTGCTGTTCCTTTTAATCTCCTCTGCACTCATTTTGGAATACTCATGCTAGACTCAAAGAAATGGCAGGAACTCAACAAAAAAAAAACTATACTTGGCATCCAGATCAGTCAGACAGGAAAACGATTTTTCCAAGCAACACTCAGCACAGCCATAGCACTTCAGCGTAGACACTACCTACACCGATGGGAGAGATTTGCCGGTTGGCATAGTTAATCCACCTCCCTGAAGTGGAGGCTAGGTCAGCAGAAGAATATTTCTGTCAACCTAGTGCTGTCTAAATGGGGAGTTAAGTCAGATTTTTTCACACCCCGACTAACATAATTAAACCAACCTAATTTTCTATTGTAGACCAGGCCTCAGACAAATTAGGACTTTATGATAATCCTTACATTTAATATAGTGCCTTTCATCTAAACTGATCCCAAAGCACTGTACTAACTGAATGTACAGTCTGCATACAATCACTTTGACTACCAGGGCTGTGTTTCAGTTTGTGGGATAAAACACCACTCTTTGTTCACAGTGTAAGTGGGGGAATGGTCCCACTATTGTGGGGAACTTTCCTGGCTTCTGCACTACTCCGGTGAGGTGGGCTAGCGAAAGGATCTGAGTCCTCGCTCCCGCTTCCTTTACCCAGTGGCCTTCCTCCCCTTGAGGACTCCTCTTCCACTCACCTGTCTGGCAGAGTCCTCCTAACCCCGACAAGCCTGGGCCCAGGATTCCTGGGGGGGCTAGACCCCCAACCCTGCTATGGTCACCTAGGACAGGAGCTAGGGTGTCCCCACTCCAGGGTACTCTCTCTGCATTGGGCACTTCCCTGACCCACTGATCATTTCATACAATTTAAAGCAAATACAAGTTGTCTAATTAACAATTAATTTTAAAAAGAACAAATAAAAATGGGAACGGTTAAAGGAAAACACATCACTCCACTCTGTGGCAGGGAACATCACAAACAGTGTCTCTGGAACGTCAGGGCAGTTCACAGTCTGTTCCTTGTAGGTCCCAGGCCTTCTTCTCAGGCCCTGGCTGTGCTGCAGGGATGCTGCAGGTTGGACACTTGCAATGGTGGTGGCCACACACTTCCGGGCTTTGGGTGGTGGGACCCTTCTTCCCAGCATCAGCCCCCCGTCGGGTTAAGATCCCCCTCCCAGTCTGGCCTGCAAGGACCCTTGGCTGGGGGGGGGGTGTCCTTCTGTGCTGGGCCCTTTGCCCAGGGTTCCCCCTTGGCTGAGCCCAGTTGCTCACCACACCTGGCTCCGTGGCCGCAGCTCTGCTCCCAGCACAGGATCTGCTCTCCCTGGCATGCATCCGATGAAGTGAGCTGTAGCTCACGAAAGCTTATGCTCAAATAAATTTGTTAGTCTCTAAGGCGCCACAAGTACTCCTTTTCTTTTTGCGGATACAGACTAACAAGGCTGCTACTCTGAAATCTCCCTGGGCTGTGTCTCTGGTTCTGTGACTGCAGCTCTGCTCCCAGCACAGCATCTGCTCTCCCTGGGCTGCTTCTGTGACTCTGCTCCCAACTCTGACCTGCTTCCTGGGCTGCTTTTCTGGCCCTTCTGGATCTGGCACGGCTCTGCTCCCCAGCTCAGCTTGGGACCCTGCTTTCTCCTTAGCTCGGCCCCACTCTGTCTGACCGAGGCAACTCCAGCTCACATGGAGGATGGGACCCCCATGGCCTCCTGACTCCCTGATTAGCCTGTCCTCCCTGTCAATCAGTCTGACCTTGAGCATTGGCCTCTCCCCTTTTGGTACTGGGAGCTAGCCAACCAAAACACCCACACTGAATGTTAGTAACGGGACAACCCCTTACAATAGCAGTGTAAGACATGAAGTGGAGAACATTATATCCACGTAAATTATTACAGGGTTTTTTTTAATATCAGCAGCCTGATGACATTGAGGATGACATGCTGCTGTATATCTGCAGGCCCCAGCAGAAGGGAATGAGAATTTTCCAAAGGTTTCATTCCTTCCTTTTTTTGAAATCTTAGAGGATGGTACTGGTTAGCTATTTCGCCACCTCAAAACTCCTTTCATATTTCCTATTTAACATGGGATATGAGGTTTCATGGAGAGGCAATTTGGGCTGCAGAATCATCACTATGTGAACACCACTCAGCTCTACATCTGCTTATCAGGGCTGTCCATTAATCGCAGTTAACTCACACAGTTAAAAAAAAATGAATCACAGTTAATTACACTGTTAAACAACAGAATACCTACTGAAACTTATTAAATATTTTGGTTTTTTTCTACCTTTCTAAACATATTGATTTCTGTTACAACACAGAATACGTGTACACTGCTAACTTTATAGTATTTTTATTACAAATATTTGCACTGTAAAATTATAAAAAATAGTATTTTTCAATTCACCTCATACAAGTACTGTAGTGCAATCTCTTTATTGTGAAAGTGTAACTTACAAATGTAGTTTTTTGTTACATAATTGCACTCAAAAAAAACAAACAATGTAAAACTTTAGAGCCTACAAGTCCATTCAGTCCTACTTCTTGTTCAGCCAATCACTAAGCCAAACAAGTCTGTTTAAATTTATGGGAGATAATGCTGCCTGCTTTTTATTTACAACGTCACCTGAAAGTGAGAAAAAGGTGTTCACATGGCACTTTTGTACCTGGCGTTGCAAAGTATTTAAGTGCCGGATATGCTAAACATTCATATGCCCCTTCAGGCTTCGGCCACCATTCCAGATGACATGCTTGCATGCTGATGATGCTTGTTAAAAAAAAATGTGTTAATTGAATTTGTGACTGAACTGGAGAATTGTATGTCTCTTGTTCTGTTTTACCTGCATTCTGCCATATATTTCATGTTATAGCAGTCTCGGATGATGACCCAGCACATGTTCATTTTAAGAACACTTTCACTGCAGATTTGGCAAAACACAAAGAAGGTATCAATGTGAGATTTCTAAAAATAGCTACAGCACTCGACCCAAGGTTTAAGATTCTGAAGTTCCAACCAAAATTTGAGAGGGACGAGGTGTGGAACATGCTTTCAGAACCCACCAACACCTTGGTCACCTCCACACTGGATTATTGCAATGTGACAACCAGCTTGCTTAATGGAGTGTTGTGAGCAATTTAGTGTGGAATGTGTCTGTTTCCCATCTGCTTCCAAATACAAGTCAATGTATTGTCTCTAATTTATAAAGCCTTATATAGATTTGGAATCTAGCTATTTTAGGACTACTTTCATTGAAAGTTCCCAAATGCACCCACTTGGGAGCAGAGGCAGGAAATCATCAACAGAGTATCCTCGGCTGTATGACATCTTCTTGCTCAAGCATTTGGTTGTTTTAGGACTATTAGTTAGTTACTTATGAATATTTGGAGTACTACAAGGAGGAGAGATGTTTATACTGAATGCCTTGTTACACTGACTTAATGACAAGTTTTACATTTAATCCATGCCATGTCTAGAAATCCTACAGCAGTAGACATACATGGTTAAGCAAAAAACTGAAAGGGGGAATTGCAGAATGCAATTACCCTAGTTGGAATTTGGCCAGTATCCCTACCCTTCCAAAAAGAGCCACATGAAATTTCATAACCAGAAGGATAGCAATTTTTCAGACCATATTAAAAAAGAAAGTAGTCACTAAGGTAAAATTCGGTAGAGTTCATGAAGAAGTGATACGATTATTACAATACACAGGAAAATGTTTTGTCAGCCAGAAGGAAAATGAAAAAATTGTTTCCAATTCACAAGATAAACGATTTCAGGACTATTAAGACTGTAGCGAAAGAAACAAACAAAGAAAAGAAAGAAAAGAAAAGTTTTGCTAAGGAATGATCAACAAAATGGTACTAGGCAAATGCAGCTCAAGTAAAGAGCAAAGCCACACACTAGTTACTGCTTATTGCATATGCAGGTCATGAATAGCATCCTTAATCCAAACATTTGTTCACAGAAAAATGGAAATTACAAAGCTAGTTATAAACTGACTAAGACCCTTCTGACTGAATTTACATCACGATGCACAAGGAATTAATTTGAGAACTCCCAGTATTGTTGATTGGATGTATGTATAACTCATCACACCATAAAAACATAGTATTTTTGTGCCTAGGGTGGTTTTTTTTTCTTGATAATAATCATTTTGTGTTGAGAATGAATTGTTCTTACTAAGGAATACACAAAAACAGTATGTTTCAGAGATAACGTGCTGCGTGCCATTTTGAATAGGTAGAACAAATTTTCCTTCCTCTCCCATCCCCCAAATGATCAGCATTGTCAGTAGTAGTTATCCCATCAGATTTTCAAAAGGACTCAGTATTGGGCTAACAATGGAAGCAAAATTAGAACAACTCAGAGTGCTTTTAAAAATCCCACCCATAATCTCTAATATGTTTAATCCCCCATAACATTCTATTTCTTGTAGGTATACATTAGCCTAAAATTCAAATGCTACTATTTTACCTGTAATCCTAATTTATACTTTTAAGATTGTAAAGTCTTTGGAGTCAGGACTGTTTTTAATCTTATACAGTCCCAAGCACATAGCCACTATTAGACAAATAAACTGATGGCTGCCTCAGGGTCATAACTTTCATATGGAAAATAAAGTTGCTACCATTTTAATTTTAAGTTTCTTTGATGTTGGAGTTGCTGTATCTTTAAGACTATGGGTGAAATCCTGGTCCCATGTTAGTCAACGGGAATTTTGCCATTGACTTCAAAAAGGCTAGGATTTCAAACTATGTGATAATGTTGTACTGGACACAGGACACAGACGTTAAATACTTTTCCAGATGCCCCATACTTTAAATGAAGTGGTCTGACTGTATATTCCCACACACAAGAACTACTCTGTTAACCCAGAGTTACAATTGTAAATATATTTCTCAATTATTTAGAGAGGATGAAAACCCTCAAGGGAATTTTGCTGTTAAAAAAAATACAAAGCCTGGAAATTCCAAATTAAAATTACACTCTACAAAAATAATTGAAATTTGTTGCCTAGTTTTCTGGATTGCTATTCTGGATGTCCCAGAATAAACATGAATGTTTGTGATCATTTATTTCTTACATACCTGGAAATTACAATCCTGGTTCAAGAAGAAAATTGTAATAGGAAAGAGGTTAAGGGTAGATGGCTCATGCTGGGGTAAATTATCTTTGAACAGCCTGGGGTTAATGCTCACAGGAACCTATGTAATCAATTTCAGACAGAGATCAAATAGCATAAAAGATACTTAACCATTTCCACCTCAAACAAAGGAATAAGACTCACCATTTTTATTTTATAGGATATATTTAGTTACATGCCAAGAAAAAGTTCTTGGGCCTAATTTACAGAAATGTAAAAAAACAATGCTAGCAATTTGTACATTACTTCCTTTTAAAATCTGCAACAGCAGCTGATGAAGTGATATAAAATTCACTAACTTGGAAGATCAATTATCAGAGTCTCTCTCACTGGTGTGCAGAAGCAACTTAAACCTTATTTACCAGTTTCTCTGTATATGCTGTGTCCCAAAAGATGAAGATCTCCCCATATGCCTACCCTGCAGTTTAGCTAGGCATATACAAGTACATGCTACGCAAACATCTTCAAAACTTTGTTTAATCGAAAGGAAATTCCTCCTACCCTGGGTTTTGGTTTTAGATCTGCCAAGAAAAAAAAAGTGTGTGTGGTGGGGGGGGAGGGAGGAGGAGGGAGGCGGGGGGCCGGGGGGAGAATGGTTTCTAGTATATAGCAAGTCTCTTTAGGTCACTATAAATGGCAACTAGGAAACCAAGTGGTTAGTTTAAGCCAGCATTAATTTTCACATTGTATTGTTTTATTAGAAGTGTCGTGTACAGGGACGTAGTGTCTTCCTGCCTTTACAAACCAACAAAAGTGTGGCTGCATCAGCTCTGACCAGCTGCAATCTCACACTGAAAGAAGTGCAGCTGTTCTTCCTTTTACTTTTACTCTGGCACAGTCACTATTTGAGGAAAGTACTTAGCTTTGTACCATTCTGCCTTTCAAAGTGATACCATTATCATAGAGAACTGTTTTGATCCCACCCCGAACCTGGGACCAAGTAGTTATGCATCTAATCCACCCATGGATAAACTTCACTCATATTCACAAACTTATTATTTGAAATCAATCAAGGAATTTCCTCAACATATAATTCCTCATTTGCAAGTAGCTAAAATTGTGATTACAATCAAATATACCATTCAAAACTCATGCTGTGACTTCATTACCTTTGTTAGATGATTTACATCACTAATTATGAATTATAATAGTCACAGATTTGTGTTAACATGCATCTCAGCAGGAACTGCAAGTTTTACAATCAAACTTACAATTCAGAACTCAGCATGTGGGGGAACGTTTGAGAGCTAAAGCTAAAATTCAGCTTCATGGAAGAAAGCTGGAGCACTCAACTGTTTGGACAGTGAACACAAGAATGTCACAAATACAATCAAAATAAATTCTCTTTCAAATTCAGATTATTGTGGACTATTTCCATCATTCCCTCAGCTATTATGAGATCTTGCAGAGAGCCTTGAGCTCAATTCAATCCCAAAGATGCCCCCTTCAGTCCATACAGATGGCAGCCATTAAGATTACCATCCTTGCTTGTCAATCTGACCACCTCTTCACTCCGTCCACTAGCATCTCTTCAACAAGGGGATGCCCCTGAGGGAGGCAGCAGTAGGAGAGTCCCCTGACTGAATAGTGAAGCCCAACCAGGCTGTTGAAAGTGGAAAGCAGTCGGGGGGGGGGGGGGGGGAGAGGGAGGTGTCACCTACAAACTTCCCCTGGCTAGAGAGGGCTGAAGGCTGAGAGCAGCAGAGGGAGATGGCTGCTGGGTCTCTGAGCCAGAGATTTGAAGCTGGAGTGCCAGACACACATGAAGGCTGGGGAACGATGGAGGGATCAGCCCACGGAACCCTACCTGGGAAGGAAACGGGCAGAGAAACATCCCAATGCTAGGGGCTAGGGTGAGGTGTGGTGAGACATGCCGGAGCCATACTTGGTGTTGGACTGTTGGGACCAGTGAGACACTGTTGTTTGGACTGTTGCGGGGGAGGAGGAGAGGGGTTCTGATTTTGGTAGAGGCGAGGGACTTCCAGTAATAAATTAACCCCACAAGAAGGGCTATTTGTGTACTCTAAAGACTAAATGGAGTTTATCTGAGGAATCAAGAGGGAAACTGAGGCAAGGGACCTCTTGTAGGGTTGTCCTGAAGCCACACATTTACAAACTCCTTTCCTGATCACAACTTTAAGACCACCACTCTCTCCTCCCCTGCCGTCCATATGACCCAGTTCTAGAGCAACACATACAAGAAATCAGCCAGTCAATATTGGCCAACTAGAGGGGCAGCTGATGATCATATATCCATAACAAAAAATCAAAGTAAGTAACAAGATGTACGGCAATAGTCACCCTGATAACTTTTCTGGCATGTTGTATCCCTTTCCCTCCCCTGTTTGTAAGCTCTTCAGGGAGGCCAGTTTCTGTATATCTGTGGAGTATTACTGTACCATAAACAACAACAGAGCTCAGGGTGAAACTCCTGGGGTCTACAGCAGGGCACACTCATCTGAGCGCCCTCAGCTGCAGAATTCCCTGGCCTTATCGTTCCATGTACAGAGCACAACACTAGACTTGCCTCTTTGCACAGGACTTCCCACAGTAAAGAAGGCTGCAAAATCCCAAGGAGAATTTCTTTTGTTCCCCACTCTCATTCATTTCCACAAATCTTCCCTGACGCAATCCACAATTCTCATTCATTTCCACAATCTTCCTAGCAAGACAGCAAGAATGCATCTACCAATCCTTATAATTGGCACCTACATTCTACAATATCAGAGCATTAGAAAGCAGTGAAAAGGTTAAAAAACAAACTACTGTTACAAAAATATACTTGTGTAAGTTTATCTTTGAGTAACCTGAAGTAACAATCGAATTGAACAATTTTCTACCAATACTTGATAATATGTGGAATGAATAATTTCACTTAATTTTAAAGGGTATTAACTATTGAACTATTAAAATAATAAATTGGGATACTATTATTTAAGAGTTATACATAATAAAATCCCAATTAAAGGTAATAAACCTGTTAGAAGAAAATATTTACTATATAGACATGCTGAGTTTAAACAAATCACCATACTATTTTCATAAACAGGCTTATAATATATATAAAAATGCAAATGAAACACAGTAGTGTACGCCAACTTGAGGTGCGGTTCATGATTTGATTTACTCGTATGTAGAGCCCTACCAAATTCACAAATGTGAAAAACACATCAGGGATTGTAAAAGCTGATCTCCCCCATGAAATCTGGTCCAAGCAGGGATCCAGCTGTTAGTCCCGGCTGGGGATGGGAGGAACGAGATTTCCTCTTCCCTTGCAGGGGCTGCTCTTGGTACAGGTCAGATCCATCTCCGGGAACCTCCCCTGGCTGCAGGAAGCTCCATGGCTCCAGCTGTCAACCACACCCTGCCCATTACCATTGGGGTGGGAGACTGCTGGGAAATCTGGACAAATAGTAACCCACCACGCCATACCCTGTGACCCTCACTTCTGCTCTGCTGATGGTGGTGGCACTGGCTTTAGAGCTTGGCACCCGGCCAGCAGCCTTCCTCTCTGGCTACCCAGCTCTGAAGGCAGCGGGGCAGAAGTAAGGCTGGCAATCCCATGATCCCCTACAATCGCCTTGCGACCTCCCACCCCCACCTCCAGCCTGACTGCCTTTGAGTCGGGACCCCCCCCCCCCCCAGTTACACCACCATGAAATTTCAGATGTAAACATCTGAAAACTTGAAACTGACTAATTTTAAAAACCCTGGCTGTGAAATTGACCAAAATGGATCTTGAATTTGGTAGGGTCTACTCTCATGTTTTCCATAGAAAGACCACTTTTTATGACTTTTATAAAACAGAATACTAAGTTGCTTTTTTTCCTTACAGTAATTTTCAAACTGCAACATCACTGTTGAGTCTTCAGTTTGCAAAGTCTCCCACCTTCTTTTTTTAAGGAGGTTTTCTCTGCTTCTTTTGCCTACAAAAATTAAGCACCATGCTTCCGGGCCCACATGCATTCCTCCTTCACACACACAGCTCTCCTCAGTGCCTCCTGGTTCTATAGTAACACAACAGAACATACCTATTTTTGTGGGGTTGCATTCAGTCCAGGGACTGCTAGAAGAAGGGAGACTTCTGAAGGGCCTGAAAGCATAGCAATTTATCCCTTTGCACTGAAAATTATAGGAAATATCTGAAGCAATGTCAAGGGGCAAAATAAATTGTGCAGGAGAACAACATGGAAAACAGAGAAGGAAAGGAAATAGGAGAGAAAAAACAACAAGGGCTTGGGACGCAAAGATTAGAGATAAATATGGACAAGTTAAAAGGAAACAGTGTATCGGAGGAACGTAAACAGAAAATAAAAACAGGAATAGTCATCAAAACGAGGGAAAGGAAACAGACAAAGAAATGTGGAGAAAATCCATCCCTCCAGAAGCAGCATTTTTAGCCAGCCACAGAGGAAATGCTGCCTTTCACCAAGCCAGTTCATGCATCAGCAAGTGGCAGAAGCATCAAGGGGGAGACCAAATTCCCACACCTAAGAGAGGAACCTCACTGGTTCAGATATTTGTAATAGGAAACACAATCTTTCATGTCCATTCAAAGTCTCTGATTCAACTCTGGCCCAGCTCAGTAGTTACTGAATGTCATTACTATCCTATAGATAACTGGCTTTATCTTAAATGGGATGTTGGTCTCAGTCTAATTATTAGTGTAGTAAGGATGGTCTTGAGGTTCAAGCACTGGACAGGAGAAATCTGGATTCCATTCCTAGTTCTGCCACCGACTCCCTGAGTGTCCTTAGCAAGTCACAATCCTTCCTTGTCCCACTCCCATTGACTTCAAAGGATCAGACTCTCTGTGGCTTGGTTCCCGAAAAGTAAAATTGGAACAGTAACACTCCTTTTCTTTCACTTTTTGTCTAGCTTGTCTATTTGATTATAATTTTCTGGACAGGGATGGTCTCTTATGTGTTCGTACAAGACCCAGCCCAACAGGGCTTTGATATCAGCTGGATTCTCTATAACATCTTCTATAAGGAGGACAGTCTCCGCATTAAAACATTTCACTTATAACTCTGCCTAAAGGATGAGACCATGTTAAATTTTACCCACCACAGAAATCCTCAGAGTAGTCCCATCAGCCTGATCTGGTGGTCAGCAGACATGTGGTCTAAGGATGCTCCTCCTTAAGAGCAGCCCTTTTACAAACATCCAACCCTAACCCCTCCAAGCAGACAGGCTGAGTGACAAGTGCATATTGTGCCAAACATTCCCAATCACAAACAAACCCATCTGAGAAGCTGGGCTTTTTAGCTACATTGCAGTCCTTGGTGTGCAGGGGCTAACAGACTGAAAATATACATCAAATACATGTCTTTCTAATCTTAATAGAGCAGGAACAAGTATTGGCCACATCCTTCTTACAGAGCTTATTTGAGTGTCATTTCTAAAAAAAATTTCCAACCACTCCAATTACCAGTATTTGTGAATCTATGATATGGCACCTCTCCCACACAATTTTTATCAAATCATAATCTTTTATCTTACAAAATCAATCATGTCACTATAGATTGACCATTGAAAAGGTTCAGATTTTTAAGTACAACTTCGATATTCCATGGCAAATGTATTTAAGCAACAGAAAATGCATACACAATCCAAATGTTTTTTCCAAGGATATATATTGCTGCTGTATGTATATTTCTTGTATTGCATAAGTAAGTTATTTTATATAGTGCCATCTGCTAAAGTTGCTCGATCCCATGCTTTACAGTTCACAGAATCCTGCTGGGTTTTGTGGGACTATCTGAAGAACTCTGTAGGTTTCCAATGGAACTACACAGACGCTTTGCTGAGCGCTTCCGAGAACTAGGGACACAAATTTCCCCATGCTCACAACACTTTTCATCTGACAGTACTATATTTTTCTGGTGTAAAAATTGCACTTTATAAACATTGCCTTAAATGTTCTTCTGTTGAAACTTATCAAAAATCAGCTAAATATTTTTATACCTACACAAATAGTCACAAAAACTACATGCTACTGAGGCATCACAACTCCACAGAGGGAGTTATCCCTTTACTACACTTGTCTATTTTGTAATAATGGGAGTTTCACACAGTCTTAGTGAAGAAACTGTACCTCTTCATCCAAAGTATCTTTAATGTCCTAGCATTAAACAAAACTAATATGTAAACTCCATAGATCCTACAATTTAGCAATGGGCTCAATGCAAAATTTGGATCCAGGTTTTTGAATGCCTCTACTTACATTTATGAATTAAGGCATCCTATATGTTTGTCAAGATTCTCCAACAGACATTTTGGATATCAAAATATTTAGACATATGTTATCATTACTTACACAATGTTAATGTGATTCTTGGTCAATACTTTTCAGTGAAAACTGCCAACGGACACTATAGCAAGATATTTAACATAGAGAAACAAAAACATTTGCTAACGAAGATGTAGCTTCCTGAAAATAGGAATGAATCAATTTTTGCAGGTGATCTACAATTTCTTTTTTAAATGGGATTCTACACCTCTTTTTGCTTCCTTATAATGAGGGCCAGAACCACGTTTTTTTAACAACTATCTATGGCCTCAATCCTATAAAGACTCACTCACATGCTTAACTTTATGTTAACTTTTACAGCTCTAATCTACATTAGATTGCATTAGACTAGAGAGAGCAGGTGACACACAGGTCTCCAGTGCCACAGCCTATCAGGGTTAATGCTACAAAAGAGAGAATAGAATAGAATAGAATAGAAAAAGTATTTGGGGCAAAATGTTAAATACTATAAATTATACCTCTAACCCTTCTGCCCATCAGAGTTGGCAGCAACAAGGGCCGGGTTCAGTATGTAGGGGTTCCATTACAATAACACAATGCAAAACTGGCTCGAGCCCCCACCCAGCGACCTGGGACAAATATACACCACCCCCACTGGGCGTCTCAAAGAGGCAATACTTCCCCTCTCGCAAGCACAGAGTCTGAGTGTAGCAAAAACCTTTTTATAACAGAGAGAAACAATGTGGTGTTATGTTGGGGAACCACCACCAACAGGATTCATAACACAACCCATGAGCCAAAACCCACCCCAAGCAAATTGGGCCGTGTCCTTTCCCTTTGGTTCTTGAGTCCAGCAAACCAAAAGTCACCCAAAGTTCCAAAAGTCCAATAACCCAAAAGTCTCTGTCCCTGGTCAGTGCAGCCCCAGAGTTTGAAAGTTTATCTGCAGAGTTTTACCTCCCTACCTGGGTGGAAATGCGGAGGTTAAGGGGCACCTTGTGTGTTCTGAAGCCAACTGCCCAACCTCTCCAGGGGGCTCCGCTCCGCTCCACCATCCACCCCACGAATTGCTCTGCTCTGCCAGCTGCTCCACTCCACCAGCCGTCCCACAAACTTCTCCACAGTATATCTTCAGGGCCCCCCCCCCCCCCGACTACTTAACACAACATTCAGTGATTTCAGCTCTTAGTAATTTTAGCTCTTTAGTGATTTCACCTTGTAATAGGGGAGCCTCACGTGCTGGTACGCCATTGGCCCAAAGTGAATTCAGCTCAGTAGCCTGTAACTAGACTTGTAGTGGAATCAAAACTAGCTCTAATATTCCATCATGGAGAGAAAAGAAGGTGCCATCGGTATTTAAGGCCCTCATTAGGGGGCCCATACCACTAGGTATTAATACCTGTCCCCAACCTCTCTCAATTCACTGGGTTTTGGAACCCATGACCCTTGCCTAGCGAGTGCTGCTTAGTTGATGGTGAGTCCCTCCATCATAACAAAAGGCCAAGTACAGTTCCACTGTCCTTGATTCACATAATCAGGATAATAACAGTTTATTCTTCCTGCCCCAATAACAGAGAAACTGGAGCTCCTACAGCAGCCAAAGTGACCATCTAGGCGGGGTGGGTGTGCCTATGCAGATGAGATCAGCCCCTGAAGTTCTTTTCCATAACCCACCATGACTCGCCACCAGATGTCAGGGTAGAGCTCATCCTGACTCTGCTTACATACCCAACAAATAATACACATTTACATCCATTACGGGGGAGCAAAAACTAGCATTGATCCTGGAGGGATTCTCTCATATTTTTAGTTAATCTGCTCAAAAAAATTTCAATATCTCAATTGTACTAAAATCTATTATGAGCTTCGGACACTCATGGATTGCTTAGTAGTCTTCCTGGCTCCTTCCATTTTAAAGGAAAAGTGTATCCATTATACTCAGATGAGCAATCTGACATTTTATAAAGAAGTGACTCTTAAGCTTGAATAAATTCAGATATGCATCTACATACTGGCATAGTCAAATTGCAAGGATGAGCAATATAAGCGAATGATTTATATAACTGTTTAGAGCCTACAATAAAGTTACAATTTATTTTCTCATTCTGCAGTGGTCTTACAGCTTTTGTACCATGCTGCATGTAGGTCAATGAAGTTCAGGAGATGTTACACAAGTCTTTATGGACTGTAGCATGCCAAAGTCCTGTGCTTTTCCCCCAAGCTCTTTCCTCATTGTATTGAAGGGGTGTGATATGACAACCAACTGTAGGTATGCAACAGATCTTTCAGCTTTAAAAGCTAACCACCACTGAAATCAGAACATCATACAAGAGAAAATAGGAGGTAAGAAGTCAGATCAGCCAATGTAAGTCTTTCCCTCAGACAGAACTGAACATAGTCTAAGACGTGCACAATTTTTAGGGTTTTCTCTTATTGTGCATATGCAAATCTCTGAAAAGAGCAAGTTTTGCCCTAATTTACTAACACCTTTTCATATGTAATTCAGTTACTGAAATAAAACACACTTTAGAGATTCAAGTTTTCTGGATAAACATATTTTGGGCTGGATCTTCTGGGATGCTGAACACAACAGAGTTTAATAGGATTTATCGGTGCTTACCACCACTCAGAATCCAGCCCTTTCTCAAATGAAAAATAAAGAGCTCAAGTTCCATAGGGCAGAATTAATAGCATTACCATAAATCTAAACAAAAACATTTACTTCACAGCAGAAGGAATTTGATTATTTTTTTTTTAGCAGTTGCTAGTTGTAATAGTAAAGAAAACATGCATTGAAAATAAAACAAGACAGATTGTGATAAATATCCACAAGAGGCAAATATGAAGAACCACTGCCAAGGGTACTATGTTTCTATGAATTGTACAGTACAGAGGAGACCAAAACAGGCAGCGTGGAAGGAAAATGTAGCAACACGTCATTCTTTGTTTCCCTCTCTATAGACACCATCAGCTCCTCTGCAAAGTTTTAGCATGGCCCGTCTACTGTGTGAGAAAAGGGGAACAGCCAGGCTGCAGCAGGGAAGAGTCATGGAACAACTGATTTGGTTGAACACTGTTCTTTACTACATGGCTCCAAATGACATAATAGGCTTAGCTAGTGCCTTCTGGAGCAGTATTCCATTTTCTTTTGTGCTCTGTCTCTGCTCTGATACACACCCTGAAGGCACAGTCCAGGAGTCAATGACAGCATTCTTACATTCTTTGTAATCATTTTCAAACTCTTGAATCTCTGAAATACTTATGTTCATTAGGACTATAATCTACATGAATCTCCCAAAAGAAAAACATTACAGTTTTCATTTGCATCATTAACCACCTTATTTTTACTCCATGCTAGGGACTGATTTACTCATTTTCTGTATTTATAGTGCGTCTGTCACTATGGTATCTAGCCACTAGGATAGCTGTAATTCATATAAAAAGGTTAATATATATTGGGGCAAAGCACAGTTTCCCTACAATACTTTTCAAACAGTTGTACTAGTTTTTAAAATGTGTTCCATAACGAACTTTTTAAAAAATTATGATTTCCTCCTAAAATTGTTGAGTACTTTATTTGCATATAAAAAAATTGTTTGATTTACACAGAATCTGGTGGAACATGGATAAGACAGTTTTGTTGTGCTACCAATGTTCTGAATATACCTATTCAAACTAAAATGTCTCCATCTATAACCCTAATAACTACTCATTGTACAGTAACTAAACCCCTGAAATGTGATTTTATAAAATGAAGCCATTAAATAAAACTCAGACACTTTCTTTTTGCAATCCTTCAATTTAAAACACAGAACATTTTAAAATGAAATCTGATATGCAAATTAAATTCTTAAAAATAAGTAATAATAGAAGGTGTTCAGAGCACTGCACAAGCAACTGGAAACCTCATGAAACAGATAATATAAAACCAAATAAAATATTCAAAAGCCAAACATGGTAAATACATAAGGGAAATGATATAAACCTGTAGATGCAACATCAGCTATCTGTAATACAGCCACTGCCAGGACAGAAGCAATTTTTTTTTAAGTGAGTAAAGTTAAAAATAATAAAGCAGCTAAATAGTACTTGCATTAGTAGTTTTGTACCATAACTAAATGTGCCCACTTTTAATAAAGCGAGATAAATTAACTTCTCTCCCACAGTTTCCTTTATTTATTAATGCAATTACCATGGGGGAATGGGGACTGAAGCCCCCCTAAGCTCACGCTTGTCTACACCAATCCTCTGAAACCTTTATACTATATTCCTTGTGCACCTAAACTCTTAATAACTTCAGCCACAGTGCCAGTCTAGACACAAACAAGGATCAGAGCCCCTAATGTGCAGCTGTCCCGCAAACCCTGATTGCAATCTGCAGGCTGTTTTATAGCCCTTCCTCCTCCCCACCCAAACAGGGACAAGGGGATCCATTCTAGAGTGACAGGTGCTGCCCACCACACTTTTGACGCACACACCTCTCCAGAAGGAGAGCCAGCAGACAGAGACTTTGGTAGCTTATGGCAACCAAGGAACCAATGACAGAGAGCAATAGCTGGCGCTGCCATGGCAATCACAGCTCTTCTCCATGGCAGCTGCAGCAGGGAGGGCAGCTAATACTGACTGCCAGGCTTCTATATTACCCATAATGTGTCTATACCCATAACGTGTCAGAGTGGGAGACTGGGCAAGAAGAAAGGAAGTATTTGAGGCATCATATACAAAAGGTTACTTTGTTCTTCCACAAAGAAGTTACCCACCAATGCCTACAATACAAACCAAACCAGCTGGGGATTCAGTCTACAGATGCTCAGCCAGGTGCCTAATCTGTCTGAGCAACACCCTCCAAACTCCTTTCCTTTCCCCAGTGACTGTCCCTTTTATTCAATAGAGTCACCTCACCCAGCAAGAAACTACAAATAGACATAAGTCCCAAGTGCAGCACCGGACTCCTGGTGCAATTCATTCCACAAAGTAGAACAGGAATGATCCTTGGAACTGATTTTGGATTAACATCAAAATACCCCCAAAAGCTTATCCGCTGCTTTTGCTGCTGCTAAACGGCCTTAGTGCCTCTGAACACTGCACGTGTGTAACGGTTACAAAGCTTTTCAGCTACAAAGTAAAAGTAGGTTTCACAACTGCAAAGAATATACTATAGCAGCCAGAGTGGTTCATTGATTACATGCAATAGGCCTAAACATGCTCCTATAGAAGTCAGAGGTAAAGCTACCATTAACTTTAGTGGGAGCAGGATTGGGCCCCAAATTTGGACTCTTGCTCAGGTGGCCCATCGCAGCTCACTTTCACACCAGTGATATCCTAGAGCCCATTTGTATCTGAGAGGACTTTGGGGGGCAGGGAGAAAAAAAGGCAATAACTTGGTGATGGTGCCCCCACTTTTACCTGGGAGACAAAAGCAGGAAAGTATCCAGGCTTCCTACAGAAAACCGGAGGTGCCCCACATTTCTCTGGCGTGTTTAAAAAAAAAAAAAGTAGAGATCCCGCCGACTTCAGGGTCCAGTCATGAAAACCAGAATAGCAAAGGCGAGGTGCCTGTTGGACTCCCCCAACAGACCAAAAACGGGCTCCCTGGCCTCCCGAGAAACAACACTGCTCAGGACCACCACCCGCTCCGCCCTGGAAGCCCTTCCCCGCGCAGAGGGGCGCGCTCAGCCCCGAAACTGGAGCAAAACCAAAACAACTGGGGGATGAGCCGCTCTCCCCGCCCAGCAAGGGGAGCCCCCCCCCCTCCCGAAAAACTTTGCAGGCGCTGAGGGCGAGCCGCCCACCCCACACTCCGTCGTGCCCGGGCTGCCCTTGCTCCCTGCCGGGCCCCAGGACCAGGCTGGGGGGAGGGAGGCGCCTTCCCTACCTGTACGGGATCCAGTCCGCCTGGTGCTTTGAAGTCATCGCGCCCCGGGGGAGGCGGCTGCCCCAGGGGCAGCACGAGCGCTCGGAGCCGGAGGAGAGGACGCCGCGGCTGGTCCTCTGGTCAGAGTCCCCCGCGACCCGGGCAGCATCCTCCGTCCGGACCGGGCAGCGGCAGCAGGCGGCGGGGGTTATCCCAGCCGCAATCCCAGCACCAGCATCCCCCCGGGGCGGGCTCCTGGCGCCGGGGCGGGCAGCATAGAGCCAGCAACCGGCGGCTCTGCCCCGCTCTTCTCTCGCCTGTCCCCGGCTGGAACAGGCGCTGGAGCCCTCGCCGCCTCAGCCCGGAGTGGGGGAGGGGGGCAGCGCCGCGGAGCGAGCCCGCCTGCCCTCGCTGTAACCCCGCCCGCTCCCCTCTGCCCGCCGCCGCAGCCCCGGACTCAGCGCCGCCGCCGCTGCACGGAGGAGGAGGAGCCGCCGCGCGCTGGGTCAGTGCACGAGCAGCCCAGCTCGGCCGCCGCCGCCGCCGACCAATCCCCGCGGCCCGAGCCCGCGGCCAGCGATGATACACGCCCAGCCCCGCGCCCGTCACCGCGGGCCGCTGCTGTAGGCATGGGCGAGCTGCCGCCCGCAGGGGCAGAGGCTGCTGCACAGGGGCAAGCGGGGCCGGGAGCCGCGGCCCTGTGCCCAGCTGGGCGGCTGAGGCCGGGGGACGATGGAGGAAAGTTGGGGAGCAGAGGGAACGGAGGTACCGCGGCGGGGGGCTCGAAAGAGCTTAGCCGGGGAGACTGACAGAGCGGAGGGGGCTGGGTGTTTTCGGAGAGGGGTGCCATGTAGCCCCCACGGGATTTGCGGCCAGAGGTTTGCGTGCAGGGACTGAAGCTGGCCGACAGGTGCCGTCTAATCTTGCTCTGGTAGCTGCCGCATTAGCAGTAGCCACGGCTTTGATGTTGCCAGGCTTTACCTCTTGCTCTCTCCGGCGGCCTTTGGGGGCCTGCAAAAACCCATAGCCATGGCTTCCCTGAAGTTGGAGAAAAAGAGAAAGCCCAAGGAGAATCGCACCTTTTTAAATGCATGTAGCCCTTTTCTTTGCAGAGATCTCACCGAAAAGGTAGCCAGTGCAAACCAGTCGCTAGGACTCAAAGCTTGTCACTGATTTTTCCTACGGATCACAACTCCTTTCACAGCCACTTCTTTGTGAGCCTGGGAATCTAGGTGCCCCTTGACTCTTGAGAAGCCCCATGCCAAGTTACACAGGTAAGGGAGTGCTGTGACACAGAGACCCATTGATGCAGCTGGCAAAAGGTTCACTGTTCTAGGTCAGCCTGACAAGCTCACTACAGCTAACACATTGCTTTTCTAGGATGTTTCTATAAAGAATATCATGCAAGGTATCTAATAAAAGCCTATGTCATACAGATTCTCCTAATCCTTGCAAAATGTATTTATTGCTACCATGTAAAGAGTGATGTACGTGTACTGGAAATATGTTCCTAAAAAGTCTGTGTTAAGGCAGATGTAAATTACTCATTGTAAGCCAAATCTGCATAAGCAGTAAACAGGGGGTAGGAAAATACCAAACACTGATCCTGGATGGGGGCAAAGACAGTGAACTCTGGAGACAGAAGTAGAAGGCAAAAAAGAACATCCCTTCACTGAGGAAACCCCTTGAATGGTGTGAGATATTCATGACTCTTTGATCCTGATGTTGACCAAAAACCAGCATCTCTATCAAAGACTGAATCCTTAGGAGAAAATCTACTTTATTAAACATTGATAAGTGTAGACCTAGGATAGCATTTTATATATGTAACCTGTTCTGTTTCCATTTATTACACAATAATAGCAGTGTAGACAGGGTGTCATAGGCTAGTAACCAGAGTATGGATCCAGGCTCATTGGGGGCTTGATTGTGGTTGTTAGCCCTTGCTGAAGCCTATGCCTCCACATCTGCACTGCCATTGTTACCTGTGCTAGCTACAGTCACACCTTCACTTGCACTGGAGATATATCCTGTGGGTGCTAATGGAACACAAGCAACAGTATTACTGATAATTCATTTCAGGTGAATGGTGGGAGCAGGTGATCCTTAGGTTCCATGTGCGCTAACATCTTGCTGTAAAAGAAGTGGAACCCTAGGCTGACACAGACTCCTTTTGCAGTCTATATCAAGTCCCCCAGAGCAAGATTTCCAAACTTTACACACGTTAAGTCCAGAGATGCAAAGGACCCATGACTCTAGTTTACTTCAAGAGGAGTTGCAGGTGCTCAGCCCCACTTAAAAATAAAATCAAGCCTCTTATAGTTGGATGCCTAAATATGGATTTAGGTGCCTAACTTTATACACACAAGTGTGAAAATTTGGCTTTCACCTCTCTGTGCCTCAGTTTCCACATCTGATGCCACCACCTTCTTTCCAGAGGAGTAACAACAATAGTTAGTTTGTAAGGTATTATACAAACCTTAAATCTCAACAGAATGCCAACAATTCTCCAGTGGCTGGGGATGTAGCAGCCATCCCAGAACCCCAGTTTATTTGGGCAATTGTCCTTTGGAAAGCTCTTCTAAATACAGGCAAGTATGTACTGACCCCAGCACAAAAAGCTGGGCTCTACTTCTTTGGCAGTAAGAGACTGGGAGCATACACATCTTAAATTAATTATTAGAAGAATTATGCATTGATTGTGGTGTGGAAGCCCTGACAATCAGCTAGGCTCTGTCTAAACACATAATAAGACTAATAAGAATTCACAATCAGAGGAGAGAGGAATCTAATGAAAGACGGAGGAGAGGGACAAAAATAGTCAGTCGATTTATTTTCTTTAAATATCATTTACCTAGAACTATTAATTTCATATTTTCTTGTAGGCATCAAGGTAGCAGTGTATCTGGAGGTGGACTTGGAAGATGGAAAAGAATCCTTATGGATCATTCAGGGAGGAGGTTCCCTGCAGACAGACATTGTGGAAGAAAGCACAAAGATAAGAGCAATAAGGAGTCAAGGCTGGCAGCATTGGTCAGGAGGAAAGGATAAAATGATAAAGAGACAAGAGGAGCAGAGTTATGAAGAGCCAGCTTGTTAACGACCGTTCCCCCAACCCCAAAAAAAGTCTTCAAGCAGTCTCTGTGCATCATCTGCATGCTGATCATAAATCCTTTGCAGTTGGGAGGCATGGTCACCATCTCAGAAAAGATGCTGTAAAATTAGAGGTGGTTCATTCAGAGAAAGGCAATAAGAATCATTAAGGGCCTGGAAAAGCTCTCATATGAAGAGAGAATGAAAAGATTAGGATTGTTTATCTTAAAAAAGAAGATGAATAAGAGGGGACATGATCAAAAGTGTGTGTGTATATATATATATTTTAAAAAAGAAAACAGAAGCTTCTACCGTCTCTATACCAGTTTATATAATATTACAAGGTAGAAGCTTCTGTTCTGTTCTATTCCGTTCTCTTTTTTTAGAAATACAAGAACAAGGAGACAGTCAATGAAATTAAAAGATGGCAAATGGAAAACTGATAAAGTAATACTTTTTCACACAAGACATAACTGGACTGTGGAACTTAGTGCCATGGAATGTTGTTGAGGCCGAGAATTTAGCAAATTCAGAATGGCAGTGGATGTTTATACAGATAACAATAGCGAGGATTATCATAATTGATTGTGACAGATTTTTGAAGGAATATTAAATCTGATGATTCAGGGCTTTAATTAATCTCTATTAGAGATCAGGACCTAATGGGGGGACAAATTATCCCACATCTGTCTACTGCAGGGTTTTTACACCTTCCTCCGAAGCTCCTGGTGGGGAACACTGTTGGAGACCGAACACTCTCAGGTCCAATCCTGTATGGCAGTTCCTATGAGTAACAAACCACACTTTCATCACCACTAGAAAAATCTTAATTTAATTGAAAAGAATAGGCTGAAGAAATATCTGTGGGCTTGTGTGGTAGTAAATGGTTTGGGTTGGCTTTTTTAACTGTGCCCATTGCAGAACATAGCAAAAAACACCACGGATCAAGAAGTTCTTGAGTTCTTCAGAGAATGTTCTCAGGATTTGTGATATCAATAGAACATGTACTGTCAAAAAGCCCCAAGTACAAATGTCTGCTAGATGAATTCATACACAAACATCAAAAAGGTCCCGCTGAATATTTGAGCTGTTTGAATTGGTGAAAGCGTTTACCATAGTGTAATAGCCTGAGAGAGCGTTTGTGTTTAAAAATAAAAAGTGTAAAAGGTAATCAGATTTTCAAGGTGAAAAACAGGGACATTTGCCTTGGGAGAGGGGGAGTTGTAGGGTATGGTTGCAGTGTGGGGTCAGAAAGAAGTAAAGAGAAGGGAAGGAAAATAATTCTCATTCCTTTCTCTTGCATTTTCTGTGCTTTAGGGTTTTTTTTCCTTTTACCTTTTTTTTCCTCTGCTCCCCTCTCCTCCTCTTTCTTCCCTAGCTGTCACCCACTTAGCTTCTCCTCCCACTCTTTGTGCCACACTTTGCTGTCTTTGGTTTCCAACCTTTCTGTTCTTTCCCACCACAATCCTACCACAATCTGGTACTCACCTCTGAGACAGGTGAGGTGAGCAGAAGTGTGGATCCCAGTCTTCAGTCTGGCTCAATAGTTGTCTGCATAGGAGGCAGCGCAGCTGAGCTACCTGTGCACTCAGAGTTGTGTCTGCACTCAGACTTCACAAGGCTCTGACTGAGGGTGAAAAGGGCAGTCCTCACTCAGAAGCTCATGGAGGGTCAAGGTGGTACCTTTATTGTACAAGAGACCTCAGGATGGCCCTGGAAGTGCATAAGCGCTCATTTAACCTGCTGCCAATTTTTAGCAGCTCAGCCTGGACTTGGATCTTTGAAGTGGTCAGTTTCCTGACAGTTACTATACAAAACAGGACAAAGCACTTGTACATAACTTGTATGTAATAAGGCAGGAATATCTGTAAGCCAACATGATAGCTGGCTGCTAAAGCTAACTGTAAAGAGAACTGCATCCATCAAAAGCTATTTAGTTTTCATGCTTAATTAGTTTTAGTCACCAAGCTGATAGGCAAGACTTACTTCCATTAGATGAAGAAGAGAATTTTTAAAAGATTAAGTGATGTATATACACAACACTGTATTATCATAATGCTGTTGGAAGCCAATGTTGTAGTTAAGATTGCAAACTCATGTGCATTGCAAAACTCGTTCACTGAGAACTGTCTCTTTACATATAGATTTGTTACTTGAGCAATTATTCCGAGTTTGTCCTCCATGTGAGGTAGCTGTCCTGCAAATACATTTAGTGATTGAGATGATGAATAATACAACACAGCTTTACCTAACAGTTGAAAACATCTGAATTCGATGCAAAAACCCTTCTGGCAATCAAAGTAAGGAGCATCCAACACTGAAGCATGAAACCTCAGTCTGCTGTCTTAATCCTTGAAACAGATATGAAATATCCGTACCAATTTGGAAATCAGTGTGCAGGATATAAGTGGGGTTTTTTTTGGAGATTTATTATTCCATTCAAACTCTTGTTTATTCTTCCCTCTTACTAGAGCCACCTGCTTCTTTCTTGTTTCTAGGCTGACAGAATGGCATTGTTTAGAGACAGTCTGCTAAGAACATAGAGATCCTCAAATCAGCATATCTTTGAGCATTTTCAGTACCTATTAACTGTCCTAAGAAATAGGGGGCAGTTCCTGCATTGAATTAAAATTTCAGTCTGATTTGTCCCAAAGATAGCCTCCAGTTTCTTAATTTGATTGATGATCATGAAAAACAAAAGCAAAGAGATTTCCTTACTTTAGGACCCAATCCTACTTCCATTAAGTTCTGTGGCACATTACCTAATTGATTCAAAGGCAGCAAGACCCTAATCTAGTCTTTCCTTTTATGCTCTTTTTAAAAAGGACAGGAACTGATAGTTTGTCTTTGTTGGCTTCATCGGAACATACCATGAAAAACATTTTTACGCATTATTAAAATCATAGTGTAGCAGAAATAAAACAGACTCAGCATGAGCATTTAAACATTTTTGTGTATATGCAACTCTTTTCTTTAATAAAGCTGAGTGAAGATAGAATTAGAGCCCAGTGGTATTAGAACAGCTTTGTGTGCTTTCCCGTTTAAAATCCTAAATGCAGAGAAATAGGGTCGATTTGCACTGGTATAAATGCAATTAAAGTTGTGTAAGATTTTCCATTGTGAAATCCCTGATAACCAAGTTTTCAGATGAAGTAGAGCTATGCCAAATATTCACAGACACACCCTAAACTAAGTAAAACTCACCTGATTTCAGGGTTACAAACTCAGAGCAATTTCCTCACAAGGCTCACAAACTTTTTGAAGTAAGCTGGAACTGGTTTTGAATGCACTTGAGACCGTTTCTTTTTTATAATGAACTCATGCAAAGTATATGTAATTTCATATGACAAGGTGAAATTTAGTGGATCAACGACAAAGAAGATTTTCAGATAGATCCTGCAAAAAATCAAAGCACTGACTGGTAATTTCACCAAAAAACTTCAGTCTGGACCAAAGACTGGATGGAAAGACTTCCACTGACTGCGGTGGGCTTTGGATGAGTCCTCAAAACATTTAGGCCAAATTCCCTCTTTCTGCTCAAAGACAGGTGGAAGGAGAAATTCCAAGTTTATATCTTTCTGCCTCTTTTGCTAGTAATATGAAAATCCAGCATTTGTGACATCTCATTTTTCTATTATGATACAAGAAGTGTGTAGTGAATGTGAATAACTTGGAGATGAAACTCTGGGAAGGGACATAAATCTGTAAAAGATTTATTGCACTTTTTACTTGGCTGAGCTTTTCTGGACAGATGCAGAGGGTCACTTTTCTTTGCCTTTATTTCATCTATCATCATTCCAATGAGTACATTTCTGTTTCTTTATTGTGATGCTGGAAAGCTCAGATATCCATCAGTAATATGCTGGAATAGTATCTTTATTCTGTAGCGTTAGAACATGATTTTCTAGCCAGTTGGAAAGAGTCATTTTCATTGTAACTCCTTCAGTTCTAATTGCTTAGCTTCACTGAGATCCTGTCTATCTAATACCAGTGTTTTGGAATATAAAATCAAGTCGATGTGATTTGAATGAACCTGAACGCTTATATAAACTATATAAATAAGTATTGTCAAAATTAATTTTTTGAGGGATTCAGCTAATGCCACCAGCACTATACACCCAATCTTGTACTCCACTGAGTCATAGTAGCTCATAGATTTACCACTATTGGTCAGTGTTTTTTAATTGTCACTTGATGCTTGTTATTTAATTTTAGTTCAGTATAATGGTGAACTATGTACCAAACTTAACTCTTGCCACAAGATATTTTGATGGACATAATCACACGTTAATCTGATTTGCCATAGGAAATAATGTCCGACAATAGTAAGCCCATCACAACCTCTTACAAAGAATAAGACTGATCTGCACAGCCCATAACAAAGCTATTGAGGTCCCAAATAGTGAACTAGCAGGATCATCGGATAGATTTGCCTTCAACCTTCGTTTAATTAATCGTTTGATTAATGGTTCACATAGATGAATTCTCCATGAATACAGTACTTTAAAACAAAATTGAACCAATCATATACTGTTCTTCCTAAAGTTTTGCATAGCTTCCATTTTAAAAAGGTTTCTTCTGGCCATTGAACCTTCTAAATTAACCAAGTTTTACATTATTGTATGCAAGGCTGTGGTAGCCATGTTGGTCCCAGGATATTAGAGGGACAAGGTGGGTTTTTACATTGACAGTTTTGACTTCTTGCACCCCTCAACTTGTCCTGGTGCTTACTTACTGAATTTTCTTCAAGTGACTGTTGTGTGCCCAACATCTGTGTGTTTGCTTGCAATTGGCCATCCTGCTTGAGACACAGTTATACATTTGTTTTAAAAATCAAATACAGGTATTCAAAACAAAATTGTACCTTCCAAAAATAAATTTAAAAAAATAGACAAGCTCTTGAAACCAGAAGATAATTCTGTACAGTTTTATTTCTTCCAAAGAGGTTTCAAATCCACAGATTTTTCTGCTTTTAAAAGCTGTTAGGTTCACATAAAAATGAACCTCAAAATAGAAGTGCTCCCTGCAGAACTAATAGGTGGAACTGAAAATGTGTTGCTATAAATGTTAGCTTGGAACATCAATATAATGACCTAATTTTATGCCCTTTATATTTCTTCTCCCAGTGAACATGATTAGCGAAAGAGGTCTGCTTCCTTAGAAACAAATAAACTGAAGATGTTGCAAGTAGTACTTATCCTGGAACCCTTCAACATATAGTTGCAATTCTGTTAAAAATGAGATTGAGTTCCATGTATAAGAAAATAAATTACATCAGTTCAGCTGTGCTCACACTGGAGACACAAGTAACTAGAAAATCAGGGGAGTGGATTTAGAATGAGTTGAGCTTTTAATAACCAGGGATATATAGTACATTAACGCTCAATCTTCAGTGTCTTTAGATGACAGTTAAGATTGAGAAATAGCTCGTCATTTTTGCTATTCCTTTTGTTTGCTATTTTGATTGGAAATGTCTGAATTAAGAAACTGCATAGTGAAAGAGCGCTTAAATTATTGCTTTGATACTCTCCTCACAATACAGAGCCTTCTACACGGCCCTCATCACCGTGCTATCTGAGTGCCTTACAACCACGAATGTATTTTATCCTCACATCACCTCTGTGATGTAGGAAAGTACCATCTCCATTTTACAGATGAGGAAGTGAGACACAGCGTAGATGAAGTGATTTGTCCATAGTCACACAGGAAGTCTGTGGTTAAACTGGGAATTAAACCCTGGTCTCCTGAGTCCCAGTCCAGTGCCCTATCCACTAAACTCATAGACCATCCTTTCTGCCATCTTGACTAACCTTTTGCTTAAACCCCAAGGAAAATGTACATCATTCTACTGCTAATCTCACTAGTGGGTTGGTTAATCACTTATGCACACTATTAAATGGAATACCAAATCTGCTCATTTACAATATGTAATATGTACACCTGTAAATTATGCTTTAAAAATTATTGAACTAATACATATCTGCCTATTGTGGGTGCAAAAGCATGGGGAGTTCAGCATGGCAAACACTGCCTTAGCCTTTTACCTTTGCCAGTAAAAGAGGTCAAACAGAGCATATTGCTTAGTCTGTATTTCTCCAAGTTGTAGCCTAATGTAATTGAGTATTTCAAATATAGAGACAGAATAAATTAAACTTTAACAGCTAGCTGATTATGTGTTGTTGCAAAAGTTATTAGTTCTATTGGTTTCGTTTTACTGGTAAAAATTACATAGTTCTGTAGAGTCACTGTCTCAATATGACTAAGGTTTTGGCTTTGTAGACAAGGCAAGAGAGTTAACACAAATGCTGTCAGTGCCAGGCACTAGAGTTTTCGGTCCAGTCTGTTAAAAGTCCTTTTTTAAAAAAAAAAAAATTGTTATAAGATGGCTTGACCCATGGTTTACCAGGTTATAACTAGAGCCGGTCGGGAATTTTTCGACAAAATGTTATTAATTAGAAAATGCTGATCTGTCCAAACAGAAACATTTTGCAGGAATGTATGAAGTTTTGACTAAGCTTTCATCAGGAAAGATTTCTCAGGTCCAGGACAGGGTTTCTGCTCATGGACAGAGAGAGAGAGAGACCCGCCGCAGAATAGTCAGTAGCCTGGTGCTTAGGACACGCACCTGGGATGTGGTAGAGACAGGTTCAAGTCCCTGTTCTAAATCAGGAACAACAGGGATTTAATCCTGGGACTCCCACATCCCAGGTGAGTGCTCAAACCACCAGGCTATTGGCTCTTCTGCAGTGGGTGTCTCTCTCTGGTTTTGTCCTGATGCAGAATAAGAAAATATTTGAAATCTTAAAGATTCACAGTGGTTGGGAATGTTCTTTTCATCCACTTCTAATTACAACTGATTTGGCCACAACAGAGTTAACAGTGACTGATTCAGACCAACCCAGCTTCCAAAGGAGGGCTCCGGGGAAGCTGGAAAATTCCACAAGGTTGGCTTTGTGGAGTTTCCTTTGGATAGTCCTCTTCCAGGGGAAGGGGTTCTGGGAGGCATGGATTTAAGAAGTGTCCCATACCTGTAGATCACTGGGGTACCCTAAGTCCACAGCATAAGGCGCTTTTCACGTGGCTGGCTACCCACTCCCAAGAACATGTGTCCAGTACTCCACCCAGCTATTGGCTGGATTTTTCTGCAGCTGCTCAGAGACCTTGGAGGAGAACCAGAGGGAGTTATCACAATTCTAATGGAAAACATTAAGCTTGTTGTTCTCTATCACAGAAGACTAGTAAGGGGCTTTTTTTTTCTTTGCAGTTCACTTCAGTCTTCATTCATTCAAAAACTAAATCACAGGTACGAGTTGGTTTTTTTGACTATCAGACTGTAAAAGGTTGACTCCCTCTAGCACTGCACTGGGATAGTGAGGTCAGTACTGATTCAAAGGGGAGTGTGTTCCCAGGCCATTGCCTTCTGCACAGCAATCCTTAGCACTGCACACAGGCACTTAGATCAAAACTAATAGAGAGGTGAGAGCATCCCTACCGAATTGCCAAAAATTCAGCTATTAATATGGTAATAAGCAAGTTTTCCAATCAAGTTTTTCAACGTTTCAACTAGACTTTCTGTAAGAAAAAAAAAATCAAAGCAGTCTTGTTTACTCTTCTATAAAAAGTTAGCTAGAATATTGTTGGCAAAATATCTTTCTTGGCACACACATAGGAAGCTAAGCTTTTAAAATTTCCCCTTTAGACATAAAATTGCAAGTACTTAAACAACAATTAATTACTAAGCCAAGCATGTATTCAGACCCACACAGCACTGGAAAAGCCACAACGGATGCATTAAAATGAGATTTCCACTTTCAAAAGTTGAGTTTTTCAAACAGAAGATTTTCACTTTTTGCATGACAGGAGATAAGGTAAAGCAACATCTCTCATGCAGCTTTAGGATAGAAAAAGATAATGAAGAAAAAGAAATAAAATGTTCTGAGTTTCTATATATTATATACTGTACATTTAATAAAATAATTATGCAGATAAAAGGACTGCTCCGAATCTATGCCTGTATCAATTTTCACGCAGAAAGCTGTCTTAAGTGAATCTTATCTCCTCTTTTGGCAACTCCTCCTCTTCAGGCCTCATCAAGCTTCTCCTAGAGTACTGCAGGGTTTTCTCTGGGAGTCCTTCTCTTTCCTGGTCTGATTCAGCACCTCTTCTTTGACTCTCAGACATTTCCAAAACTCCTTCTCAGCTACAAGCCCCCCTCTTTCTAGGCCAAATCCTTCTCACCCTACTCACACAAGTAACCACAGTTTGGTGCCTGTGAGTAAGGCAAGCAGAATTTGCCCCACTCCACTGTCTTCTCTAGAGTTGTACAGCCAGTTATGTACTAAGTACATGTTAATGTTATAAGTACATGTCTGACACTTACTGTTCAAACTACAAAGCTGTACATGTAGGCTTCTTGCATTGTCTCCAACTCGTGTGCAGGGTCAGCTACTATTTGACCATTTAGCAACAAGCTGTGATTAGCTGAGCTTCAGACACGGGGAAACCTCCACATTCACTCAAAATGAATTGTTGCTGCAAAATCAAAACCAGATATATTTAACACATCCTTGTCCCAATGGACCTGCATATAAGATTTATGCTTCTGGAGTGACAGTGTAAAGTCAGATTCTGATAATATTTGCACAACTGAGGCATAACCAATGTCTCCGTACACATTAGAAAAGTTCCTTATAAAACTGCTATTTTCATACAATGATCTCAAAGTGCTTCATGTTGAATTACACATATTATGCTAATGCCACTGAAAAATATTCATGCTTCAACTCTGGGGTAGGTATCTCTGTAGCACTCCAACCTTCCCCAGGGATGGCATAGATGAGCTCTGGAAGCAGCCATCTGCAGTCCTCTTTGGCTGATAAGATAAACCAGGAAGAATCTTGAGATTGGGGAGAAAAGTTGCGGTGGGGAGGAAAATGGGACAGGAGAAAAGGAATCTTGCTTTGGGTTGTGAGCAGGGGTTAGAGGAAAAAATATCAGATTTAGTGACATTTACTAAAAGGCTGCTGAAGTTAATGGAAAGACTACTGGTGATTTCAATGGGCTTGGGATCAGGCCTGTTCCCAAGAAGTATTGATGGGTTTAGACCATATATACAGTGAGCATAATAATAAAACAAAAAGTGAATTTAAGCGTTCACAGTGGAAATCTGCCACGCGCCAGTACTTTGTTGCTGTACCTGGAAATGGCCTAGTCTGCTGCATCTCACCAATTCCTCATTCTGTTTTACAAAACCACTGAGAATCGTTTGTTTTTTTCAAATCCTGCCTCCTCTACAGGAACTGCTGACCAGTACCCCATTCCAGTGCTTTACTTATCAGCCCTTGTCTGTACTCTCCTTATAACAATAAAAAGGTGGAGACAAACTTTTCCATTATTTTAACTGCTGTGCTCTGTAAGACACAGTCGTGGTTTGAGCAACCTGTTACCAAATGTCAGCGGCACTGCTATGGGTACCCGCATGGCCCCACAGTATGCCAACATTTTTATGGCTGACTTAGAACAACGCTTCCTCAGCTCTCGTCCCCTAAAGCCCTACTCTACTTGCGATGCATTGATGACATCATCATCATCTGGACCCATGGGAAGGAGGCCCTTGAGGAATTCCACCATGATTTCAACAATTTCCACCCCACCATCAACCTCAGCCTAGACCAGTCCACATAAGAGATCCACTTCCTGGACACTACAGTGCAAATAAGCGATGGTCACATAAACACCACCCTATACCAGAAACCTACTGATAGCTATACTTCCCTACATGCCTCCAGCTTTCATCCAGACCACATCAAACGATCCATCGTCTATAGCCAAGCTCTAAGATACAACCGCATTTGCTCCAATCCCTCAGACAGAGACAAACACCTACAGGATCTCTATCAAGCGTTCTTAAAACTACAATACGCACCTGCTGAATTGAAGAAACAGATTGACATAGCCAGAAGGGTACCCAGTAGTCACCTACTACAGGACAGGCCCACCAAAGAAAGTAACAGAATGCCACTAGCCGTCACTTTCAGCCTCCAACTAAAACCTATCCAGTGCATCATCAAGGATCTACAACCTATCCTGAAGGACGACCCATCACTCTCTCAGATCTTGGGAGACAGGCCAGTCCTTGCTTACAGACAGCCCCACAACCTGAAGCAAATACTCACTAGCAACTACACACCACACAACAAAAACACTAACCCAGGAACCTATCCCTGCAACAAACCCCGTTGCCAACTCTGTTCACATATCTATTCAAGGGACACCATCGTAGGACCTAACCACATCAACCACACCATCAGGAGCTCGTTCACCTGCACATCTACCAATGTGATATATGCCATCATGTGCCAGCAATGCCCCTCTGCCATGTACATTGGCCAAACTGGACGGTGTCTACACAAAAGAATAAATGGACCCAAATCAGACATCAAGAATTATAATATTCAAAAATCAGTCGGAGAACACTTCAGTCTCCCTGGACACTCAATAACAGACTTTAAAGTGGCAATTCTTCGACAAAAAACTCCAACAAGAAACTGCAGAACTGGAATTACAGTTTGCAAACTGTACACCATCAAATTAGGCCTGAATAAAGACTGGGAGCGGATGGGTCACTACAAAAACTAATTTCCCCATACTAATTCCCCCCTACTATTACTCACACCTTCTTGTCAACTGTTTGAAATGGGCCACTCTGATTACATTGGCCTCATACCACTACAAAAGTGATTTTTCCTCCCTTGGTATTCTACTGTTGAGAATAGCCCACTTCCAGTTTAATTGAATTGTCTCATTTGCACTGACCCCCCCCGCCCCGACTTGGTAAGGCAACTCCCATCTTTTCATGTACTGTGTATATATACCTGCCTACTGTATTTTCCAGTCCATGCATCTGATGAAGTGGGTTTTAGCCCACAAAAGCTTATGCCCAAATAAATTTGTTAGTCTCTAAGGTGCCACAAGGACTCCTCGTTGTTTTAATCTAAAGACAATTAAAGGAACTACCCATAAAACCATTTATATCAGCAAGCTGAAAAAAAAGCCACAATAAAGATAAAGACTCAGAAAGCATTGAAAATAAAGTATATTTCAAGGGGACAATGGGCTATACAAGCCACTGATTTGTTTTATTATAATTAGTAGGAAGTCATCGATGAAGTACCCAAAGATAAATCATATGTGAAATAATATCAGAAAATGAAGATACGTGTTTCTGTGTTTGCCAGCTTCTCACTCCCTAATGGCACTGAATTTTGTTGGATCTCATATTACACGACACACCTACTATAAGGCAAATTAATGAAAACTGTAAGAAAACAAATACTGCATATTTTTCTGAAATGGAAAATTTGCTTTCAAGTCAGTCTGTGTTTACAGAAAAAGAAATGTAGTGCTAAGTTATCATTTCACTGAGAGCTAGCTCCTGAAAGCACTCCCCAACCACTGGGAGTTCTGTTCTTGGAGAGCCTGTAGTATTGAGCCACAGATTTTAACTATTAAATGTTAGGTGAATAATTTGATTTTTTTTTCATTTTTAAATGAACCAGTTTGTATACAGCATCCTAGTCATATCTAAATGTATTACATTTTGGGATCAGTGAACTCAGGGCAATCTGTGGCTCAGGTATAAACTACACTATGGAAGTAAACCCTAGGGAGAAACAAACATTTCTAAAACAAGTCCTGAGAACAAGTCAAAAGATTAATGCACATTTAGCCTGCAGCTAACCTAACATGAAAGTATCCGAGAAAGGAAAATGTGATCATGCTAGAAAGTCTCATGTCCCATTTATTCAAACTAGGAGAACATGGCACACGTACCAAATTTTCTTGTTAAGATTTAATTAAAAAAAAATCAGATTCAGGAAATATGCTAATTCTGTCTGCTTTAAGGAATTTGCTGATGAATTCTCAAACTTTCTGAAGGGCCAGCATATGATATCTCTTTTTACTCGGTGTTTGATAATGATCCTTGTGATTGAACCATTAATTAGGAAAAAAGGTTCCCTTCCATGAAAAAAATATATTTTCAAAAACATTCTGTTCTAGATGCCAGATTGACATCCTTAGTGAGTGAAGTTCACTATCCACAGAAGAAATAAGTCAGCAGCCATGCAGAAATCTCTATAATCACCTTTCCACTGTGCAGTCCATCACAGCCCTATTTGACCACCCTTTGGAGGGAAAGTTTAGTATTCTTTTTATGCTCAATAGTTTGTTGCCTCTACACTGCAAGTGTCAAAATTGAAAAGTATGCCAATAGTAATGACAGCTTCTGTGATACGGATACATGTTCACTTAATGATCACTAGTTTCCAGGTCATGAGAACAGGAGCCCAAGTTCACTCCTAATTAGCAATCTGGTTTCAGCTGCAGCTTTGCAGTTGGGATGGGACATGGCAGTTTCCCCATCCTATGCTGTTCTTCTCTCTCCCTACCTCCTTCCTGCTATTCCTACATTGAATTCCAAGCAGACACAAAGGGAGATGACTCTGTATCCTATTGCCAAGCCCATGAATAGAGCTTGTTGAAAATCTTCAAGTTTTAACATTCTGCAATGAAAGCCAGAGATTTTTTCCCCCTGCTGAAAAGGTTCCCAAAATGTTTTGTCACATTTTCTGACCCTATCGTCATCCAGCCCCCTCATTTTTAAAAATAAAATATTTCTTAAAAAAATAAGATTACAAACACGGGGGGGGGGGGAACCCATAGGAACCAAAATCATTGGAAATATCTAAGCACAATGCCGAATAAGGAGGCAGACAGGGAGACAGCATGGGCTAGTGTGTAGACCACTGTTCTGGAACTCAGGAGAGCTGAATTTTACTATTGTCACTGGCCTGCTGGGTGCTGGTCGGCAAGTCGCCACACTGGCTTTGTGCCTCTGTTTCCCCTCCCAATATTTGTCTGTTTTGTGTATTTAGATTGTAAGTTCAAATGGGCTTTGCATCAGGCCTTGAGAAGGGAGAGTGGGAAAACAACTTACTCTGTTATTTAGCTAGAGTACGTCTAAACGACAAGCTAGGGGCATGAGTCTCAGCTCGCTTAGACGCAATCGCGCCAGCTCTCATCTGAGCTAATGCAATAAAAACAGTAACGTAGCTGTGGCTGCACAAGCAGCGGTGGCATGGGTTGGCTGCCCTGGGTACACGTCCGCTTGGACCCTGGTGGCCACTGCTACCACGGCCCATGCCACCACTGCTACACTACTATTTTTAGGATAACAACTTAAAGGAGAGTCGGAGCAAGCATGCGTAGGCAAGCTGGGAATCACACCCCTCGCTCGCAGCATAGATGTAGCCTAAGGAGGCAGAAATAAGCTGATGGTTGCAAGGATATCCTCAAAAGGATGGTTGTGCCTCAGCCAATTTACCAGTAAATCTGCAGTTATTCAGTTACCCTGGATGTGACAAGTTCTTTGTGAAAAATGTCAGAGCCACCCTCTGCTTTAAGAAGCCTAGCTGGATTCAATTAATACCTGCTGAGCATTTTGAGCTGAAGACAAGTTAGTGCATAAATTGTATTTGAGTAACGGGCATTCATCCTGCCTTTGTTTATGGTGACATACATGCTGTACATTCCTCTGGGGAAGACTGGCTACATGCATTAGCCAGAGCAGTGCTTATAAATTATAGAATATACTTCAAATAATAAAGACAATGTGAGGATGGAGAATTTAATTTTTACATTAGTTGAAAATCTATTTTACTGCTAACCAATACAGCTTGTAGAAAGAGTAACACACACTCACACCCCCATTATGCCATATAAAAGGCTTTTAGAAGCAATATTGTTCCCCAATCTCTGAGGTCTGGCTTCTTTCAAAGAAAGGTCAGTGGCCTACCTTTGTAATGGATGAAAGATATTCTGAGTGGTACGAAACATGGTCAGGGGGCAAATAATTTCCTTTAAAGAAGCCCATGAGAAGGGAGCAAAACTCAGCCAGGCCTAACCCCATGGGTCCTAGGGCACCCAAAGAAAGGGACCTACCAGAACTGCAGTGGCATGAGCTATTTTGCGTGGATGTCTCTCTCTCTGTTTCTGACAACTGCCCCCCTATGGCAACATGCCTGTCATTCTCTGAGTCCTCCTGCACATCTACAAAGTAACAGCTGGAGATGGGGGGTTGGGGAAAGAGAAGGAAAGGAAGGCAATTAAAACATCCAACAGTAATTCCCCTGGGAAATTAGCTTTCAGGGATGGCGCCATAGTGTTTGGTCCTGCTCCTTCACCCCTTCCCATTCCACATCTAAAACCCACTGTGCCCCTTCTGCAAAAGGGGCTTGCACAGTGTGCCTGGGTGAGAGAGCGCAATAGAGGCTTAACTCCTCCTTGCTTGCTGCACATGAGGAGGAGATGTTCCATGCCAAGGCTGTTTTATTTATTGATTCATTTAAGAGGGGGAGGCTGACAGATTATGAAGCGTAGAGATGAATGGAGAGGCCAAAGCCTTTTCAATCTCAAGTCAAAAAAGGAGTAGAACTACTCTATGGCCGCAAAGCCTCTAATAAGAGAACAAAAGCTCAAAGCTAAAGCACTGAAAGCTAGGTCTGGTAGAACCACCCCTCTCGCTCACTAAAGCTGCTTAAAGATTTTCATGGAAAAATGGAGCCGGAGCTTATTTCCTGGATAAAGCCCATGCTTATTTTATAGAGACATTTATAAGTTAAAGATGGTTCAGCAGTATCTTAAGAAACAGCAATTGTATCAGTCTTGAAGCAATCATTTCATGGACTGAATTTTTCTAAAAATCAGCCAGGGCAACTGCTAGCTAAAGTCAAGCTTATTGTACCTGTTTAAAAAACACTCAAAATTAAGGGGGGGAGGAGGGGAAGAGAATTATAATTTAATTCCCCTCTTGTAGAATTCCAATTTATATTTAAAAGGCAAATTTTTCAAAAGTCACCTTTAACACTGCAGGTACAAAATTCTGTGTCTGAGATTTTGGGCATACAAAGATGTGGATTTGTGAGCTGCATGCTGCATTTGGATGAGCAGTTAGACAGCCCTCCTCTACTGTATGTAGCAGTCTGATCTGCTTACGTCAATGCTTTTTTGTGTGTGCATCTAATTTGTGTACCCCAAAAATTTACCCATAATTTTAAGACTTTCAGTTATTTGTATTTGCCTGATCTGGAATAGCTAGGGGACTGGTCCATCCAGGCTACTTTAAATTATGCCCTGTTGGCTCTGGCAGCAAGGGCCATTCACCAACCAGGGATTGGCAGAGCATAACAGCAAACCAGCTACCACCCTTCTTCCCTCAGGAATTCTCTGAGAATGGCCCCTGTGCTTCTGCCTCTCCACCAAGTTGGGCCTACACCAGGGAAAATCCCTAGCAGAGGGGCTCTGGCTGCTTTGCATTGTGGAAGTGGAGCAGATCTCAGGAGTAAGCCCTACATTCCTAATTCAGACAAAAAGCTGCAGGAAGAAATTAGATGAAAATGTAACAATAAAAGTAAAACAAAGGCAGTTCACAGGTTCCTTGCATATCATTTTGCAGACAAATAAATTAATTTATTATCCTGCAGGTCATATTGCACAGAGTTTAACTGAGAACTGATAGTACCCCCAAATAAATACATAGTTATGGATATTCTCAAATATAAGATAAGCAATTTGGAAATAAGACCGAATTTGCTATTGTACTATAAACTTCACTTTATGTTTTTGCTGATGGAGTTGTAATATTAGGAGCTAATACCATGACAACAAGACTTCCTCAGTATTACTGATTGCATTAGCAATGTGATGTTGTGCAATTGTTTTTCTAGGGGACCAAGCTCACTTTAGTATTTGAAAAAAAAAATTATCAACATCTTCTATATCACTTATAATGTATATTGAAAATCTGTGGGAGCAGGAATAATATTATCATATGTAATAACAAAAGCAGTGAATCAAACACATTACAAGTTCAGGGGCCTGAATCCTTCGTAAGTGTGTATGGGCATAACTTCATTGGTTTCAAGGGAACGATGCAAATTGACATCAGCTGAAGGTCTGGCCTATTCTTCCTGAGGTACAATGTAAATGATCATAGAACATGATGGGTGTGATAGCAATGGTGGGCTGCTAAAATTTAAAAAAAAGGGCTCCCTCAGACTCATCTGCCTCAGTCAGCATCTCATGTGACGTTTCCCGAGTGAAACTCTCCCCCTCAAAATCCATCAGTTTTATATTTTTCCTTCTGTTTCTCACAAAATCCATCAGTCCAAATCTGTTGACATCTCTGAAAAACCCATAACTTCCCCCATCTTCCTCCTCATCCAAATCCATATATGCTACCCAGGGCACCCTACCTCTCAATCCACTCTCCTCCCTCCCCAGCCCTTAATGGTGTCTCCTCCAACAGCTATTCCTGATACAACAGAACTTTCTTAAGGCCTCTGCTGGCATTAGTGATAGCGTCTCACTTTATCTGGTGGGGCAGCAGGTGGCTGGTCAGCTGGAAAACAGGACCCCTCTGGTCATGGGCTGGGAACCCTCTTCAGCTAGACATCCCTGATAGCTAGTGGTGGGTGGGTGGCTGGGGTGTATGTAAGTTTCCTCTAGCTGATATGAGAGGTCTTGCGGGGGGGAGGTGTGACATTTTACCTCTAGCTGGTGAGGGGAAAGTGGAGTCCAGGCAATCCCCTTGTACCAGTTCTTTATATACTCCAAACTGTTTGTAGCCAGCCAGAAAGTAGACAAGTGGGTGCAGGACTCCCGTTCAGTGTAGCAGCAGCTTACCCCCTGCCTATCGCATCGCGGCAGACTTCGCAGTGCACCTTGGAGAGGCCCTGGAGGCAGGCACAGGAAGGGAGTTCTCCTGGTAGCAGCTGCACTTACAGGGTGGCAGCTACTTGAGTAGGCAGCAGCCAGCTCAGTTCCAGCCTCACAGAGCCTAAAAATGTTAATAAGCAGAACTACACTGAGCATATTTGAGTGAATCTGTAGCATACTTTTTTCTTTTGCCATGCCTCCTCTCAAACAGAACTGATTTCTCTCCATTATCCTGCTGCTACCCACTGAGCCAGCCTAAGGATTCTGAGGAATGCTCATGAGATAATTATTTGGGACACACCCTGAATTTTATATAAATTTACAGGAAAAGAATATGTGTGGGGGAGGCAAGAGAGAATCTTTAGCTGCCCCGGCAGCCTCATGCTGCAGAAGTGGCACCCAGCTGCTTGTTCCTATGAGCCTTAGCAATCAGTTGACACTGGGTTACATTTTTGCGGCTCACTGCAAGGAAAAGGATTAGATGAAACTTCTCCTTCATGGGAGCCCAAGGCAATTCTGCTAATATGGAGCAAGTATTCACACACCCGCCCTGTCACCCAAGTTCAAAAATCGTGAGTCAGTCCCCCCCCCACAAAAAAAACATTTAAAAATCATGAGAGTTTTTAAAATAATAAATTTAAGGATCTTTTTTCAGAGTAGCAGCCCTGTTAGTCTGTATCTGCAAAAAGAAAAGGAGGACTTGTGGCACCTTAGAGGCTAAATAAATGTATTAGTCTCTAAGGTGCCACAAGTCCTCCTTTTCTTTTTAAGGATCTTTTTGTTGGTCTTTAGGATTAATAGTTTCAAATTTTTCAGATGTGCTTGACATTGTTCTGGAAAATGAAAGATTCAATTCTCATAATCCCATGACTGCTGAGGCTTTAAGACAAACACCAAATATCATGAGACTCGCAATAAAATCAAGAGCGTGATCAACCATGGAGCTCACATGAGCACATAAATAGTCCAGCTGCCTTCATAGAGACTGTTCACAGGCCTGAAGTTAAGCATATGCAGCACGCTTAATATGGTATCAAGGCTTTAGTTACTATGACATAATATATGTTATTTCACAGTAACTATGTAGTGGTAACATGGCACCTGCATTGGAAACAACAGCCGTTACATGATATTGGGTCATTTCCTGGTTACTAATTTACTTGCACCACCAATATAATTTGTCTTGAATAATTTTTTTTCATAGCCAGTGAAAATGGATCAGGCCACAAAATACACTTATAGCAACATTCCCCAGTACTTCAAATATTTTTCCTGGGATGAACCACAAGAATTAAGTGGTCCCTGCTTAACTAAGGTATACATCATACTGATGAATAAGAGTGTTTTAAATTAGCAGCATCTCCCACACTAATGGTTCTGTATAAAAGAAAAAAATGAAATTAAAACATTTTTTCCCAACCACTTGGTGTGAATAGCGTTTGGTATTTCTGAGCTGAAATGCCTTGATTCAACAGCACTGAAATAGAAGACAATTAACAGACCCCAAACAAATGAGGAAACCAGAGCAAGAAGTCAGATCCTGGCCCAGAATAAGGTTGCTTTGGTATAAGAAAATGTTGAGTGATGGAGCACTGACCTAGCCAGCACTATATCATCTCCATCCTGGACTTAATATAGTGGGTGTGTTGCAGGAAACTGGGATTAGGGGGAATGGCCAGAGTGCTGCTGTGCTAGCTGAGTTTTGGGAGCCATTGCACCCAGATGCAATTTACAGTAGTCCTGAGGCTGCTGTAAGTTATGCAGGGGTGGGGGAGTGAATCAGTTCAGGAAGTTTCCTGCTTCTATAGGTGTGGGTATTATTTGGCTGGCTTTGGGTCTTTGTGACAGTAGGTGATCAGATCCTAAACCAGTTGCCTGCATGCTCATGTAAATTTGAAGATCTACACATCCTTCAGATGAGAAAAGTTACTCTTATGAGATCATGATATCAAATTACTTACCGGTTAAAATACTAAGAATTAACTATTTTTATAGCACCAATCCTGTAAAGTCCTCTGCACTCAGAACTCCCACACATGTCAATGACACCTCATGCTCTGACTTGTATGAGCCCAAACATTTGCAGCTGGAGCAGATTTAGTGTTTTCATTTGGTTTGTCTTGAAAGTTTGCATGAGAAATATTAATAGAACTAATAATAGTAATTACTGTAATGAATGTAACAGCTGGTACCAGCAGCTGAACATATGCTTAGCTTTTATGTTCTTTATATCAGGAGTTAGGTGTTTCAGAAATATGGTAATGGTCGTCGCTCACTGTTCCATTCTTAGAATTTTAACACCAGAGAATCGATTGTTTGCTGTAACAACTTTGGAATCTGCTATTAAATAAATGGAGCCTGTCAAACAGAGATCTGTGCAAGATGTTCAAAGTCAACTTAATAACTGGCAGCATCTTAGTCTATTCTATTCTTTTTAGGGTCTTATACTGCCCACATCACCGTAGTGCCAGAGCACCTTCACTACTGCCTTGAGCGATATGACGAACATCTGTCACATGTGGTTCCTTCTCATAGCCTCACCTCAGGGGTAGAATTGTGTGCACAGGGAAGTGTTCCTCCCTCTTGAATCTCCAAAATCACGGGTTAATCACCTGTGGGAGTGAAGGCCAGGCTCAAGATCACTCCAAAGCAGCATAATGGTTCCAGCTGCATATGGCTGCTGATGGCCTATTACCCCCTCCCCATCTTATTTGTGTGCTGTTCCCTGTCCCCTAGTCTCTATTTGTTTTGTGGTTGTGGTTTGGAGTTTTTTTTAATTGAAGCTCTTCAGTGCAGAACCATGCCCTCTTGGGTTTGTACAGCACCTAGCACATTGCGGGTGCTGCCAGAACCAAATAATGAAATAAGCAATAACAGCGCCACTTACCTTGAGACAATTAACAAATAAAATGAGCACATGAGCTCCAAAGGTGTTCCCTTTTCCATGCCCAGTCTCTGAACAGACCCCATGAGACTGAGTGTGAAGTAGGAATAGCGGGAAGGAGGTAGGGAGAGAGAAGAACAATATAGGATGGGGAAACTGCCATGTCCCATCCCAACTGCAAAGCTGCAGCTGAAACCAGATTGCTAATTAGGAGTGAACTTGGGCTCCTGTTCTCATGAACTGGAAACTAATGATCATTGGAATGGTATGGTAAGGCAGCCCAGTGCACTAAATGTGGTTCCAGAGAGGAAAAACTGCTAGGATTACCCCCTACAAACCAAATTTATTATTAAAACATCCTCTTCTAAACTTGGGATTTAAGCCTATTCTAACTCCTTATTGGTCAGATA